>NW_023416312.1:58731970-59303922 GCF_014176215.1 Rousettus aegyptiacus | reverse complement strand
CCTTCTATAATAGAGGTGGCATTGCCATAAATGAAATAACACAACTATGTGATAAAAAGCAATAGTAATGACTACCATAGAAAAAATACATTTATGTTATATAGGAAATATAAATCATTCCTTGTTATATTTGGTCAAACCACATAAATTGCTGATATTCAGTCATTTGATCTACCAAAACAACTCCATATTTTCAATCTAATAGAAAAATATGTGTGTTAAGTTGAAAGAGGGAGGACAGTCTTCACCTTTATCCTGTTGAATTGTTTTTTTTCCCTCTGTCATCTTTCTGGATCTCAAATTAGACATCAGGAAAGCACATAATATGGATATCTATGCTATCCTTTTGGCTTCAGAAAGACTATGAGAGCGCAAATCTACAGTGATAGATTTGATAGGCAGGATTCTAGAGAGATATTCAAAAGAGTCACTTGGATTCCAGGACTGAAACCATCACTGATAACAGGACTTTTGGGTGAGTAACTTCTTTGCTAGCATAGACTGATCACTAGGATGAAATGAGGGGGTCTACCCAGCTATCCTTGAGTATTGTTGAGACCCATGAGACACAAGCTTGGCAAGCACTCTGGGTTCTCAGCTGGGAAGACCTGTTAAAGCTAAGGAATTATTTTAACAGAAATTAGTTTGCAGGAATAACAGGACACTGCACATTAAGCATTCAAATGGTAATTGTTTACAAACTGTCAACAGACATTTGTAAAACACAAATGATGCCCAGATGGACATGGATCTTGTCCTCTACAGAACTAAGGAAATTCATGTGAACTGTACCTACTAATGTGCTATGACCTTTCCAGATGCTGTTTCCTTTAATATTTGAAGTAACCCTATGAGGCAACATTTATTATTTCAATTTTTCAGATGAGAATTCTTATATTTCATTAACTAAATCTCATAAAATGTAAGTGGCAGAGCCCATAATTAACAGCTGGCCTTTCTATTTTCTCAATCTATGTTCTTTTATTTCCAGGACATTAGTATGGAGCTAATCAAATTCCTGGAGTGTCCAGCCCTTGGCCTCTTATCCTAATGACAAGCACAACATGTCTGTTATCAACACCACCAAGAGATTAAGAAATGTTGCATGAGTGTTTGTGGGTATATGGCACAGTATGTAGAGGGAACAATATGAACAAAGACATTCAATTCAAGAGAATGTTTGCCCTCCTTGAGAACTGGATCTGGGCCGCTGGGGCTGGACACTCTTCAGAAGGGAGTTCTTTGGACTAGCACAGTTCCATCATTTTAAAACCTCACTATATATCTCAGGCAACTGTATAGCACAACTAGAAGCCAAATCTGTAAAAATTATTAAAGACTTTTTTCCTTTTTAAAAAATGAAATCTATTGGGTTAACATTGGTTAATAACATTATACAAATTTCAGGCATACAACATTATAAGATGATGTTTGTGTACTTTATTGTGTGCTCACCACCCAAAGCCTAGCCTCCTTCCATCGCCATATGTTTGACCCCCCCCTTTTCCCCTCTGGTAACCACCATTCTGTTGTCCGTATCTTTGAGTTTGTTTGTTTGCTTGTTGATTTTGATGTTCATTTGTTGCTTTTTGTTTTATATCTCACATATGAGAGAAATCATATGGTTCTTAATGTTCATTTTCAGTTTCATCCCCATAAATTAGTTCAAAATTTAAATGCATATTTTAACAGAAATAGATCTAAATTGGGGCCAGGTATGCCATTAGATCTTTATATTTACCTAGAAAGGTGGGCAAATTTTGGAGGAAATAGTTTTCTCTTTATCACTGCCCTCTAGCTCAAATTGCAGGTTGAATTTTTTCATTGAAATTGTGGAATGTGTCTTTGTTCCTCATCAAATTCTCCTGGGTTAATAATTATGGGCCAAAAGATGAAAACGTCAGTGGGAGGGTATGGGAGGTGCTTATTTCTGAAGCTGTTCAGGACAAGTCCTGCTTTTATTTCTCTCTGTGTGTTCCTGCCTAGAGCATTTCTGTGTCTCTCTATTTTTTTTGCCATTCTCTCAAAGTTTCTCTTTTGTTCTCTAATTCAGGTCATTGTCAAAGAAGTTAAGGCAAAAGGTCAGTAGATACAGAAAATCATACTTGGCTTGGTTTCCTGGGCAGTTCTGTGTAATATGTCCTTGATGTCAATCTTTGTTGACTGAGGAGTGGACCCACAAAATGTTGCTGGACATGATGGCAGAAAGCTAAGAAAGCCAGCAGATGACACATAACATTCAAGAGATATAAGTCCAGGAATAAAAGGGAGAGCTTTAAGATCAAAAGAGTAGAGTTCCAGGAAACCAATATTTGAATTCTAACTCTCAATTTAAGCCAAATGGAGTGGTTATTTATTTGTTTTTCCTTATCCAGAGTATCCTCCATCATTCATTCATTTATCTCTTTATCCATTCTTATATTTTTCCCAACCATGGTAGTATCTAGTATTCAGTACTTTTTACTAGGGGTTCTGCTGACATTTTGCTGATGTGTCTAAGTTGTTACAACAGCCCTTGTGTACTGACATAATTTCCCTTAACAAATGCAAAAAGTTCAAAATATAAAATGATCAGTGAGAGAAAAAAGTCTTTTTATTCCCTCATTTCTTTTCCAAACTCACTCCTATAAACAAACAACTCCTTGGAACAATTCTGGCAATCAAAGAAGACGTTAAGCTCCAGACCCACCACCTGTTCCTGCTGTGACTCATAACATAAACATAGACCCTTGTGTAGCCTGTTTCCTAGAACTTTAAAATACAACTCACAGCTGGTGTCTCTCTTCTGAGAGGCCCCTGTGTACTAGAGGCCCCTTCATGGGGTAAGCCAGAGCACCCATGGTCCAGTAAAATGTTGATTTTTTAGTCTTCGGAGTTTTACAAATTTATTATTTTCTCCAAATGTATTTGTACAATCTGAAGCACCATCTCTTCCAGATCCCTACAATGTCCTAAGGGACATCTTTATAATCCACTTCAAGCTTCTGCCACAAATATCCCACCCCCTCTCCTTACCCTTATCCAGAGGCAGTCATACTTTCCTCTTTCCTAGACATTTGTATTCATATCTCTGCTTACCTCAGTGACAGAATGATCACATTCAACTGCCTTTCATTCAGGTTTGATACTGTGTATTTTTCTTTGCTCCCTTTCAAATTATTCTTTAGAAAGAAATAAGCTTTGTATAAAACTCTTAAACCTATTAACCCTTAGAAGATTTTAACTCATTGAGAATGAAGATGCCAGTCCCCTGGTTTGTGTTTTTCTGTTCTAGAAAAACAGAGGGTAGACAAAATGAACAGAAGACTTGATATAGAATTTGACAGGCTGACCATGGAGTAGACCTGCTGAAAGAATTATATTGGTAGTTCAATATGCGTTTTGACCATCTAGCCCAGGGGTAGCCAAACTTTTTTTCAGTATAGGGCTAGATAGTAAATATTTTGGTCTTTTGGGGCCATGTAATCTGTGTGTCAATTAATCAACTGTGTTGTTGTAGTGTTAAAGCAGTGTGGATGTGTCCCAGTAAAACTTTATTTACAAAAACATAGGGTGAGCTAGACTTGGTCTGCAGGCCATAGTTTACATATTCCTGATCTAGCAGATGGTGTAATCTCTAAGTACATGTGCTTGCATATCCAAGTAATTGATATTCAAATTCTAAGTGTTGGTTAAGAATTGGGGCTTTTATTCTTTAATTCAGTTCCTATTATCTCAATGATTAATGCTATAAATGATATTAATGCTATTGGAGTCAATGCTGACGTTCCATGGGTATTTATAAATTATTACAATATTCCTTGGAAGCTGTAATCATTATCTCTTCACAACTGCAGAGAAAGGGTTCATGATATATAATGTAATGGAAAAAGAGTTTTCATTTCCTAACACTTGGCACCACTCCTATAAATAACTCTTCAGTGCAGTAACAACACTCAGAAGTAATGTGCCTGCCACCTGTTTCTGCTGCTACTGAAAAATGCAAACATGAATAACCTTTAGATTAATTTTCTAGTTGGCAATATTGTTATCTCCTTTGAAACTATAAATGTAGTTAATATATTAACCTTAGAATAGAACTTCAAATTTTGAATGTCAAATAAAGAATAAAATGCAATTAAGAGATAATAATAAAAAAAGTTTTTTTGTTCCTTCCATTTATTTCAAGATTTACCTAATCATGCTACTATAAATTTTGCTCTCAAGTTAGGGAAACCTACCTTTGGCATTTAAACCCACTGGCTGCTATTTACACATATATAGTGTGATTTTTACTTGTTTGCATTTCAGAGATCAGTATTACTTCTAAGTTAGAAGGAGGGAGTTTGCTTTAACAGTTTCCAAGAAAAATATTACCCCCCCCTTTATTTTCTTCTTAAGCAGACCTTATTTTGGTTTTAAGTATCCACTGTATTTTGAGTCTGATCACATTGCCCGCATTGGGCCAGATGGAGACTCAGCTCTTCTCTTACATCACTTTGCCCTAATTTTCTGGTCCTGGGCCTAAATCCTGGGGTGTGGAGTCTTATAGAATATGAGAACATTGTTAGAGGGAAACTTCTGGTCTTCAAATCTCTTGTCTAAGAATTTATCTGTTCAGATATCTTTATCTCACCTGTTGCTTAGTCATCTGTTTATATCAGTGGCCCCATGGGTATGGGTATTAATCATCCCCAATACATAGTACTTTGCAGCAAAGTACTATGATTACCTAGTAGCCTTTCTCACTTCAATCCTGCATTTATCCACAAGGATATTTTATAGTCTAGTATCTCACTATGGTCATTTTCTCTTGCAGACACCTTTTCCTTAAAGGCCAGACATCTGGCATATCAGATATGTTTGGTCGTTTTACATCTCACTTCCCTCTTCTTGAATCTTTCCTAAATTCTGCCACTCTGTGAGTCATATTTATGCCATCCATTCTTTCTTTTTCTTCCAAAAATATCTTTCTATGTTTTCCCTAGGACTTTTGACATCTGCTTTTTATCCTATGCCTCTTAATGTGTCTCCTAGATAAAACTTAGATTTTGCTCAGTAAATGCAAGTGTATTTCATTGTTCCCACCATAAGATTACTGCCAGTTCTTCTTGGTTGGTGGAGTGATACACAAATCGTTCAGTAATACATGTAGCAATTAGCTCCATCTTTTTTTAAAAATTATTTATTTTATTTTTATTTTTTTAAATGCTAGTATATTTTTTCATACTATTTATACATAATTTTTTAAACATTTTATTTATTTATTTTTATTTTCCCACTCCCCCTAACCCCTTCTCTTCTGGTAACCACTAGTACAATGAGTACTACGTCCATGTCCATGAGTATCTGTTCGTTTGCCCTGTTCATTTGTTGCTTTTAGGTTTATATCCCATGTATAAGCGATATCATGTGATTTTCAAACTTTTCTGTCTGCTTTATTTCATTTAGTATGATTATTTCAAGGTCCATCCATGTTATTGCAAAAGGCAGTATTTAATCTCTTCTTATGGCCGAGTAATATTCCATTGTATATATGTACCTCCTCTTCTTTAGCCAGTCATCTATCATGGGAAACTTCGGTTGCTTCCATGTCCTGGTCACTTTGAATAATGTTGCTATGAACTTCGAATATGAGTTTTCAAGTCTTTGGGGTAAATATCCAATAGAAGGATTGCTGGATCATATGGTAGATTAATTCTTACATTTTTGAGGAAACTACATACCACTTTCCATAGTGGCTGTACCAATCTGCAGTCCCACCAGCAGTGCATGAGAGTTCCTTTTTCTCTCTGCATCCTCTCCAACATTCATTATTACTTGTCCTATTGATTATAGCTATTCTAACAGGTGTGAGATGGTATCTCATTGTGGTTTTGATTTGCGTTTCCATAATAGCTACGATGTTGAGCATCTTTTCATATATTTGTTGGCCATTTGTATGTCCTCTGTGGAGAAGTGTCTGTTCAGGTCCTCTGCTCATTTTTTGATTGGATCATTTATATTTTTGTTGTTGTTGTTGTCATATGAGTTCTTCGTGTATTTTGGATATTAGGCCATTATTGGAGGCATTACTTGCAAATATATTTTCCCATTTGATGGTTGTCTCTTTACCTTGTTGACGGTTTCTTTTGTTGAGCAGAAGCTTATTAGTTTGATATAGTCCCATTTATTTATTTTTTCTTTTACTTCCCTTGCTTTTGAGGTAAAATTCGTAAAATCCTCTTTAAGCCCAAGATCTGTGAGTTCAGTTCCTATGTTTTCTTCTCTACGTTTTATTGTTTCAGGTCTTATATTCAAGCCCTTAATCCATTTTGAGTTAATTTTGATGTGTGGTGATAAACAACAGTCTAGTTTCATTCTTTTGCAGGTGGCTTTCCAGTTTTCTTAGCACCATTTATAGAAGAGGATTTCCTTTTTCTACTGTATTTTTTTGGTATTTTTCTCAAAAATTAGTTGTCCATATAAATATGGGTTTACTTCTGGACTCTCGATTCTGTTCCACTTGTTTGTGTGTCTGTTTCTCTGCCAATACCATGCCTTTTTGATTACTATCGCTTTGTAGTATAATTTGACGTCAGGCAGAGTGATGCCTCCAGCCTCGTTCTTTTTTCTCTGGATGGCTTTGGCAATTTGGGGTCTTTTATGCTTCCATACAAATCTGATGATTTTGTATTCTATTTCTTTAAAAAATGCCAATGGGATTTTGATGGGGATTGCATAAAATCTGTATAATGCTTTAGATAATATGGTCATTTTAACTATGTTAATTTTTCCAATCGAAGAACATGGAATATCTTTTGATTTCCATTTTTGTTTTTTCTTCGATTTCTTTTAATAAGGTCTGATAGTTTACATTATATAGGTCTTTAACATGTTTCATGAAATTTACTCCTAGGTATTTTTTTGAAACTGCAAAAGGAATTATTTTTTCCACTTCATTTTCTGACACTTCATTATTAGAGTATAGGAACACTATGGATTTTTGAACGTTAATTTTGTATCCAGATACTTCACTGTATTTGCTTATTGTTTCTAGTAGTGTTCTTGTGGAGTCTTTAGGGTTTTCTGTATAGAGAATCATGTCATCTACAGATAGTGATAGTTTGACTTCTTTTTTTTTCTATTTGGATGCCTTTTATATCTTTCTCTTGCCTGATTGCACTTGCTAGGACTTCCAGTGTTATACGACATAACAGTGGCGATAGCGGAGAGCCTCACCTTGTTCCTGATCTTAGAGGGAAGGTTTTAAGTTTTTCACCATTAAGTATAATGTTGGCGGATGGCCTGTCATATATGGCCTTTATTATGTTAGGGTACTTTCCTTCTATACCTATTTTGTTAAGTGTTTTGATTATAAATGGATGCTGTATCTTGTTGAAGGCCTTTTCTGCATCTATTGATATGATCATATGATTATTTTTTTAATTTGTTCACGTGGTGTAATACATTAATTGATTTGCATATGTCGAAACATCCCTGTGCCCCTGACATGAAGCCCATTTGATCATAGTGTATAATCCTTTTAATATGCCTCTGTATTTGGTTTGCTAGTATCTTATTTAGGATTTTTGTGTCTGTGTTCACAAGAGATATTGGTCTGTAGTTTTCTTTTTGTGTGTGTTTTCTTTACCAGGTTTTGGTATCAGAGTAATATTGGCCTCATAAAAAGAATTGGAAAGTATTGCCTTCTCTTCGATTTTTTGGAAGAGTTTGAGGAGAATAGGTATTAAACCTTTGAATGATGGTAGAATTCACTGTTGAAGCCATTTGGTCCTAGACTTTTAATTTTGGTAGGTTTTTGATGATTTTTTCAATTTCCATATTGCTAATAGGTTTATTTAGATTTTCCAGTTATTGATTTAGTCTAGGAAGGTTTTGTTTTTCTAAGTCCATTTCTTCTACATTATTAAATTTGGGTGTTATATACTTTTTCATAGTATTCTTGTATGATCTTTTTTATTTTTGCAATGTTTGTCATAATTTCCACTCTTTCATCCCTGATTTTGTTTATTTGTGTCCTTTCTCTTTTTTCTTTAGTGAGTATAGCCAGAGGTTTGTCAATTTTATTAACCTTCTCAAAGAACCAGCATTTTGTTGTATTTATTTTTCTATTGTTTTGTTGTTGTTTTTGTTGTTGTTTTTAATTTCATTTATTTCTGCTCTAATTTTAATGATTTCTTGCCTTCTGCTGACTTTAGGGTTCAATTGTTTTTCCTTTTCTAGTTTTGTAAGATGAAACATTAAGTTGTTTATTTGGTCTTGTTCTTGTTTGTGGATGTAGACCTGTAATGATATGAACTTTCTTCTTATGACCACTTTTTCCATGTCCCAAAAGTTTTGATATGTTGTAGTATCATTATCACTCTTTTCTATGTATTTCTTGATCTCTGTTTTTATTTCTTCTCTGACCCAGTTATTCTTCAGTAGCATGTTGTTAGATCTCCATGTATTTGTGGTTCTTTCTGCTCTTTCTGCAGTTGATCTCTTGTGTCAGAGCATTATAATCAGAAAATATGGTTGGTATGATTTCAACCCTCTTATAGTTAGTTCTTAAGGCTATCTCTCTGTCCCAGGATGTGGTCGATTCTTGACAATATTCCACATGCACTAGAGAAGAATGTCCAAGCAGCTGTTTTGGGATGGAATGCTTTGTAAATGTCAATTATGTCCAGTTGGTCTAATGTATCATTTACAGATGCTACTTCCTTATTGATTTTCTGTTTGGATAATCTGTCCATATCTGACAGTGGGGTTTTAGATCCTGTATTATGATAGTATTTTAGTCTGTTTCTCCCTTTAGTTCTGTTAGTAATTGCTTTACATATTTCTGGGCTCCCCAATTGGGAACATAGATATTAATAAGTGTTATTTCTTCTTGGTGCATGATTCCCTTTATCATTACAAAGTGTCCCTCATATCTTTCTTTAACTTTTTGATTGGGAAGTCTATTTCATCTGATATTAGTACTGCTCCTCCTGCTTTTCTCCGAATGCCATTTGTTTGAAATATCATTGTCCACAATTTTACTTTGAGTCTATATTTGTCTTTGGAACTCATCTGTGTCTCCTTGAGGCAGCATATTGTTGGATTTTGTTGTTTGATCCAATCTGTAACCCTGCGCCTTTTTATTGGTGAGTTCAGTCCATTTACATTTAGGGTGATGATTGAAATACAAGGTCTTCCTATAGCCATTTTATCTTGTTTTCTGGTAGCTCAGTGTTCCTATTGCTTTCTTGTCCTTGTGTTTCTGTTTTCTTTATTTTGGTAGACTTTTTGTGTTTTGCCTCTGGGTATTCTTCTTTCATGTTATATATTTCAGTTCTGAATCTTTTGGTGTGTGGTTACTATTATGAATATGTAAACGATAGTTTTATATATATATATATATATATATATATATATATATATATATATACAGTTGTCCATTTTCTTCTGCACATGCCTTATCTACATTCTCCTTTGCGAATTTGGATCTTTGAATTCTCCCCTTTTCAGTCATTGTTGTCTCATTTTGTCCCTATGTATACTAAACACTCATTACTTTCTTGCTATAGTAAATCTCTTCTTATTTTAAGGTTATAATGCCCTGTTCTTAGTAAGGGTTACAATCCTCTGCTTCTATTTTTCTGATAGTCACTTTACTCCTAATTATTTTTGAGGAGTCATTTTGTTTTAGTTGAGCTGACCTCTTTCAGCATTTCCTTTAGTGTAGGCCTCATAGTGAATTCCCTCAATTTTTGTATGTCTGGAAAGGTCTTTATTTCTCCTGCACATCTAAAGGAGAATTCAGCTGGATACATTATTCTAGGCTGGTAGTTCCTCTCACTTAATAGTTTAAATATTTGGTTCCATTTCTTTCTGACTTGTAAGGTTTGTGCTGAGAAGTCTGAGGATAATCTAATGGGGTTTTCTTTATAAGATACTGTTTTCTTCTCCCTGGCTGCCTTGAGAATTCTATCTTTCTCATCGATTTTTAATAATTTTACTACAATGTGTCTTGGTGAAGGTCTTTTTGGGTTGAGATAATTAGGTCTTTTGTCAAGGCTGTCCAATAGCGTCACTGTTATTCAATAAAACATTGGAGGTCCTTGCAAGTGCAATCAGACAAGAGAAAGATATAAAAAAAATCCAAATAGGAAATGAAGAAGTCAAATTGTCACTATTTGCAGATGACATGATTCTCTATATAGAAACCCTAAAGATTCCACAAGAACACTACTAGAAACAAAAAGTAAATACGGTAAAGTTTCTGGATACAAAATCAATATTTAAAAATCTATAGTGTTCCTCTACTCTAACAACGAAGTGTCAGAAAAAAAGAAGTGGAAAAAATAATTCCTTTTGCTATTGCAAACAATAATAATAATAATAAAATACCTAGGAATAAATTTCATGAAACATGTGAAGGACCTATATAATAAAAACTACAAGAATCTATTAAAAGAAATCGAAGATGATACAAAGAAATGGAAAGATATTCCATGTTCTTGGATTGTAAAAATCAACATAGTTAAAATGACCATATTACCTAAAACATTATACAGATTTAATGCAGTCCCCATCAAAATTTGATTGACATTTTTTTTTAAAAAAAAGGAACAAAAAAAATCATCAGATTTGTATGGAAGCACAAAAGACCTCAAATTGCCAAAGCCATCCTGAGAAAAAAGAACAAGGCTGGAGACATCACTCTGCCCGACTTCAAATTATACTACAAAGTGACAGTAATCAAAACGGCATGGTATTGGCAGAAAAGCAGAAGCACAAACAAGTGGAACAGAATCGAGAGTCCAGAAGTAAACCCATATTTATATGGACAACTAATTTTTGAGAAAAATGCCAAAAACACACAGTAGAGAAAGGAAAGTCTCTTCAATAAATAGTGCTGGGGAAACTGGAAAGCCACCTGCAAAAGAATGAAACTAGACTGTTGTCTATCACTACACACCAAAATTAACTCAAAACGGATTAAGGATTTGAATATAAGACCTGAAACAATAAAATGCATAGAATAAAACATAGGAACTGAACTCAAGGACCTTGGGCTTAAAGAGGATTTTATGAATTTTACCTCAAAGACAAGGAAAGTAAAAGCAAAAATAAATGAATGGGACTACATCAAACTAAAAAGCTTTTGCTCTGCAAAAGAAACCGTCAACAAGGTAAAGAGACAACCTTCAAAATGGGAAATATATTTGCAAATGATGCCTCCAATAAGGGCCTAATATCCAAAATATACAAAGTACTCACACGACTCAATAACAACCACAACAAAACTAACGATCCAATCAAAAAATGGACAGAGGACCCAAAAAGACATTTCTCAGTAGAGGGCATACAAATAGTCAACAAATATATGAAAAGATGCTCCAAATCGTTAGCTATTATGGAATGCAAACCAAACCACTATGAGATACCATCTCACACCTGTTAGAATAGCTATAATCAACAGGACAAGTAATAACAAATGCTGGAGAGGATGTGGAGAAAAAGGAACCCTCATACACTGCTGGTGGGACTGCAAATTGGTGTAGCCACTATGGAAAACAGTATGGAAGTTCCTCAAAAAACTAAGAATATGATCCAGCAATCCTTCTACTGGGTATTTACCCCAAAGACTTGAAAACCATATCTGAAAAGATATTTGCACACCGATGTTCATAGCAGCATTATTTACAGGCCAGGACATGGAAGCAACTGAAGTGTCCTATGATAGATGATTGGTTAAAGAAGCAGTTGTACATATATACAATGGAATACTACTCAGCCATAAGAAGATATGAAACACTGACATTTGAGACAACATGGATGGAATTCGAGATAATCATGCTAAATGAAATAAGCCAAACATAAAAAGATGAAAATCACATGATATCACTTATATGTGGGATATAACCTCAAAGCAACAAATGAGCAGGACAAACAAACAGAGAGAGACTCACGGACATGGACTATAGACTAGTGGTTACTAGAGGACTATAGAGTAGTGGCTACTAGTGGGATGGGGAAGGAGTGGGGAGTTAGATAGGGTAAAGGGGGTCAAATATAGGGGGTAGAGGGAGGTGAAGTGGGTAAAAGGGATCAAATGTATGGTAGCTGAAGGGAACTGGATTTTGGGTGGTGAACACACAATAAAATATATAGATGTCAAATGGTAATGTACACCTGAAAATTATATGATCGTATTAACTAATGTTACCCCAATAAACTTAATTAAATTTTTTTAAAAATAAAAATAATAAACAAACAAACAAATAAATAAATAAATAAAATTTATTGAATTTATCTAAGCTAAAATACACACACTAAAACAGTTCACCCATTTCTCCCTCCCACCACCCCTTGCCTCTGGCAACTACCATCTGTTTTCTGTATGTATGAGGTTGAGATATATATTAATATGTATTATACAATATATATTATATATAAATATATAAATATGTATGTTATATATAAATATGTAATATGTAATATAAATATATCATTATATATATATATATATCTTTTACATACAAGAGATATCTTAGGGTATTTGCCTCATCCATCTCCCTTAGCACAATGTCCTAGAGATTCATCTATGTTGTCACAAATAACAAGATTGTATTCTATTTATGGCTAAATAATATTTCATTGAATATATGTAGCACATTTTTTATCCATTCATCTGTCAGTGGAAATAGGTTTTTTCAATATCTTGGCTATTATAAATAATGCTGCAATTAACACAGGGGTGCATTTATCTTTTTGAGTTAGTGTCTTCATTTTCTTCAGAAAAATATCCAGAAATGGACCTGCTGGATCATATGATTGTTTTATTTTTAATTTTTTGAGTAATTTCCATATTGTTTTTCATAGTGGCTGCACTAATTTACATTCCCACCAAAAGTGCACAAGTGTTCCCTTTTCTCCACATCTTCACTAGCTCTGGTTATTTCTAGACTTTTTAATAATAATCATTCTAAGAAATGTGAGATGATATCTCATTGTGGTTTTGATTTGCATTTTCCTGATGATTAATGATATAGAGCTTCTTTTCATGTATCTGTTGGACGTCTGTATGTCTTCTTTGGAAAAATGTTTATTCAGATCTTCTGCCTATTTTTAAATCAGGTTGCTTGTTTGCTATTAAGTTCTCTATATCTTTTGGATATTAGTCTTTTATTAGATATATAGTTTGCAAATATTTTCTCTTATTCAGTAGGTCACCTTATTATTTTGTTGATGGTTTCTTTTGCTTTAGAAGCTTTTTAGTTTGATATAGTCCCACTTGTTTATTTTTGCTTTTTTGTTTTATTTGTTTTTGCATGTGGTGTCAAATTTAAAAAATCATTTTCAAGACTTATGTTAAAGAGCTACTGCTTATGGTTTTTTCTAAGAGTTTTGTGGTTTTAGGTCTTTAATGTTTAATTGTTTAACCCATTTTAAGTTATTTTTTGTGTATGGTGTTTCAGGTAGCTGTCTAATTTTTTCAACTCCATTTATTGAAAAGGCTGCCTTTTTTCCTTTATATATTCTTGGCTCTTTTGCCATTAATTAATTGTCCGTATATGAGTAGATTTATTTCTGGACTCTCTACTTTGTTTCATTGATCTATGTGTCTGTTTTTATGTCAATACCATACTACTTTAATTACTACGGCTTTGTGATATAGTTTGAAATCAGGAAGTGTAAAGTCTCTGGCATTGTTTTTTTTCCTCAAAATTGTTTTGGTAACTGTGTCTGTTATGAATTTACACTTTTATCTATTTTTTTCTCTTATCTTCTGAAGTAATGTCAGTTTTTGAAAATGGGTTTGGACTACTGTCACCAAAGTGTGCCTTCGCCCTTTTAAACTTCATATAAAACTCCTCTGAAGTTATACCTTTACATTGCATGGATCCAAAAAAAATTTATAGTATGTTAAATTTATTGGATATCACATAACCTAACTTCTAGTCATAGACTTTAATAATTTCTGATGAAAATATATTCTCATTTGTGTTGTTTATTACACAAATGTTACATTTTCATTATAAAAATTTAAAAATGCATAAAATTGAAAGGGGGAAATTACTATTTCCACTTTCCAGTTAAAAATATTATTAATATTTTATGTATATGTTTCATTAATTTAAAGGCGCATTGACATATTTTTTTACAAAACAATTACAGCTTTGTCATAAGATATTTTGCAACTTAAATATATCTTGGACATATTGTACAAAGAAAGCTTCTTTATTCTCTTTAGATCTGTGAAATATCTGATTGTTTGAATGTACTATACTCAAACATAACTATTTTTTGATAGACATTTGGTCGTTTCCGGTTTTTCACTATTTTGCTGGTGTTTTGCTTTTCTAATTTTTTTCACTCCTCTAATTTTCCAATGTTATAAATATTTCTGCAATTAATTTTTATGTTTTTAAGTATACATGCTTGTATATTTAAAAGAGGATTTTGTAAGATAAATTCATCAAATCCTAATTTCTGAATTCAATGGTATAAATACATTTTATTATAGTAGATAGTGCCAAATTATCTTCCAAAAATAGATGCTTCAATTTACATGCCTTTCGCATAGTATGAAAATGCCTGTTTTGCCAACTCCTGCATAATTCTGGCTATTATTTATATTTTTCATCTTTGGCAGCCTGATAAATACAAAAAGTGATTTTCCTTTAGTTTCCAGTTTTTGAATTATTAATGCTATTGAGCATCTCTTGAAATTGATTACTTTCTTTAAATCTCTTATTTATTTCCTTTGAATATCTCTATAGTAGATGTAAGAGATACTTTCATGTTAAATATATTAACCCTCTGCCTTAATATATGATGCAAATGTTTTATTACTCTTCTTCGTAGGTCTTTCAATGGTGGTTTAAACAATACAAAAAGTGTTTTTTACTTATTTATTTTATAATTATAAAACACATCTTGTAAAATATTTAACACTACACTGACATACATTCAAAAATGGTGTTATCAACCTGCAGATTTTGTAGTGCTTTAACAATCTCTATATAAAAGTTAGACTGGACCCAAAATTGGAGGTTACCAGAATGAGGACCACACTAAAGTTCTGACAGTCTGTGGGTGCATATCAGCCTATTAGGCTCTCAATTCATATTTGATATTAATTCCCTGCTCAGTCATTTCCTAGCTGGGTGGCCTAAATCAAGGTGTTTAACTTTTTTAAGCGATAGAGTCCTCATCTACACCATTGAGATAATATCTACCTCAAAAAGGTGTGAGAAGAGATCCAATTTAGGCACCTCATACATGTTACCTTCCTTTCCCTGATGCCATCTTCTCTCTTCCCCAAGGCCATTTACATATCTGAAGACCATGTTGAGTGGAAACCATCCAATATATATGCTCTGCAGATCCAGGTTTCATAGTCCAAGCGGCAGGACTGTAAATCTACCATTGATTTTAAGAGATGTTTATTCATCTAACAAATATTTATTGGGCACCTACTATGTGCCAAGTTCCATTGTAGATGCTGGGGACAGCAGTGAACAAAATGGAAGAGCATCTGTCTCTTAGAGTTTATATTCTAACTGGGGAAAACATACAATAAACAAATAGCTATTTAATAATATGTTAGAAAGCAAGGCACTTTAATGTAGCGGCTAAGAGAGCAAATTGTGGTTTTTAAGTTAAAATTTTTTGGAGTAATAAGTATAGCCACCAAAAAACACGACTCAATAAGCAAACAGAGTTGTGTGGTATATGCATGGACAGCTGAATCTATTTAAAATATCAGTATACTTCTCTTACTTTTACTCTTCTTCTATGAGTATTCATCCACTTATGCATTCAAAAGTATTTATTGAGAGTATACAATGTAGCACACACTGTTTTAGGCAAAGAAGATATACAAAAGGGATCAGATATAAATAGTCTTCATTTTTTCTGTATGTTATTATCTAGTTTCTGAGGTAGGGGCAGAGAGCAAAACAAAAATTTAAAAATAAAAAGCAATAAGTACTATGAAGAATATAAAATAGAGTAAAGGGAAGGAAGTAACTTTGGGATCGTTTATGATAGATGGTCAGGAAAGCACTATCTGAGAAGGCGACATCTAAACTGCACCCTGAATGACAAGGAAACAGCCAAGTGAAGATCTGGAAGAAGCGGTAAAATAAAAGGAATAAATATACAAAGGCCACAGGCAGGAAAGGAAAGGCGTGTGTGTATAGAAAATAATGGAAGGAAATATACCAAAAATAGTAGTCATTAGTGGGTGGAGGCATGGTTTGTTATATACATTTTCTTGACTACTTGAGCATGGTTTCTATAGTTTTATAGATAAAAGTGAATTACTTTTATAATCATCAAAACCCATTAAATATTAATAGTAAGAATACATTAAAAATATAATCTACAGGAAAGCACAAAGGCTTTGAATTTAGATGCAGGTTGGAAACTCAGCTGTACTGATTATTCATTGTTGACCCAGGGCAAAACACCTAAACTCTCTTTAAACCTCAGTTTTTAAATATAGAGAATGGAAATAATAGTTCTATGTATTGCACATGTATGGATACTACCATAGTGCCTTGATCAGAATGCTAACTATGCTTACTAGTAATGTGATCACCAATAAATTTCCTCATCCCCTCTAAGACTTAGTTTCTTTATCTATAAAATTAGATATAACAATGTTGACCCTTCAGGATTGTCATAAGGAATAAATGAGTTAACGTATACAAAATACCACTGTAGACACATACTAAGTGATAGATAAAATTGGTTATCAATGAATGGGCGATTGGTGGTGATTTTTATTTTCATTACATCTTGATGTATTACTCAAATAACCACATATTAGAAGTAAAATAAAAATTATTTTCTTTTATCATTAACATAATTTAATTCTAGCTTTACTAATTTGTCCTACAGAAACACCCAAGTTGCAAGAGTGTTTACTGCAGCATTGTCTGTAACTGAAAACATTTGTAAACAAATACCCATCAATATAAGAGAGTTCCATTAATTACAGTAAATCCTTGCTATGGAAAAATGATGACTCAATTAAAATGAATGAGGTAGAACTATAACATGGACTGACATGGAAAGTAGTTCAATATATGTTAAGTTAAAATAAGGTTGGAAAACAACTACAAAAAAGCAAATAACTAATTTAAAATGGGGAAAGGCAGTGGGGTTGACATATTTATTGACCATAATAATGTTCTATTCAAATAGTTCATCCCTCCAATTAAAATGCATTCCTAAGGGAGAAATTATTAATGATTTGACCACACCTGCTGCTCTGAACTTCCTCTGAACATGAGCTTTCTTTTAAAAGAACTATTGTATGTGTTAGTGGCCTCTACTAGGCCTATGCTACTGCACCTTGAATAAATGCTATTCCCAATATCACTACATATGGCAAAGCACTTTATATAAGTAAATTCAATTGAATATTCAAGGTGTTATTTATAGATAAAATTCAACGTGTTTAATATCAGGAAATCTATGAAATAAATAAATATATCGATAGATTAAAGACAAACATATGGTCATCTTAATAGATGCATAAAAGAGAAAAGACAAAATTTCAACAATAATCTTAATTATGTATTAATACTCAATAAACTAAAACCCCCAGGCATTACTAATATAATACTACCAATTACTATAGGAATAAAACCCAATAGAATTTCAATTTTTAAAAAAATGAGAAAAGGATTTGAATAGATATTTCTCTAAAGAAGATGTACAAATGGCCAAGATGTACATGAAAAGATACTTGAAATTATTATTCATTAGGAAAAGGCATATCAAAACCATAATAAGATAGTACTCAATACCCATTAGGCTAATTATAATAAAAAAGATGGACAATAATAAGTGTTGACAAAGATATGGATAAAAAGGAAACTCTCTTATAGAGAACGTAAAATGGTGTGGTTACTTTGGAAAACAGTTTGCCAGTTCTTCGAAAACTTAATCAGAGAGTTACTATATGACCCACCAATTCTACTCTTAGGTATATATACTCAGAAAATTGAAAATAGTTCAAAAGTGGAGAAAAACAAGATGTCCATCAATCAATAAATGGATAAACAAAATATGGTATATCCACACAATGAAGTATTCAGCCTTAAAAAGCAATGAAGTACTGATATAGGCTGCAATGTGGATAACCTCAAAAACATTATGCTAAGTGAAAAAATCAGATTCAAAAGGCCTCATATTGTATGATTCCATTTATATAAAATGTTGAGGGTAGACAAATTCAGAGAGGCAGAAAATAGATTGTTTGCCAGAGGATGAGGAGAGGGAACAATACGGAATGACTGGTAATGGGTATAGAGATATTTTGGGGGTGTGATGAAAATATTCTGATATAACTGATAATAGCTGCGAAACTTTGCTACTATATTAAAAACTACTCATTTTCGTGATTTGATGGGGTGCATTTTATGGTATGTAAGTTAAATCTCAATGGAAAGAAAGAGAAAGGAAGGAGGAAGGAGGGAGTGAGGGAAGGATGAAGGGAGGAAAGAAAGAAAGAAAATAAAAGCAAGATAAAGAATTTGGTTAGAACTAAGGGTAGAGAAGTGTGGGTGTTTCCTCTCTGAAATTTCTCAGTTAAAAAAAATCATTTATATACATCTTTTCCTCATTTGCTTTAGACATTTTAGAAGAGGAAATTATTGCTTGTTTCTAAAACCAGAAAAAGAAACATTAAATTTACATTCTGAATTCTAGACTCCTCGCTATATCTATGGTTTTAGCAGATAGTTAAGATTTGCATGTGATCATGGGTCTACGAGTATTTCCAAAACCCAGAAATAATTTAAATTGTTTGTCAGGTGTTTTGGAAACAGTTATTTTTTTCCAAAAATATTGATATTACAACATTTAGTTTTTTCTCTGTTCACTCTGACATTCTGTTCTTAGTGACATCTAGTTTCAAAAAGTAAGTCATTGACTTTTGTACATTTTAACATGCAAAAAGAAAGGCTATATGTTAAGAATAAAGATAAATATGAAAATTCAGTATTTCTATGTGGATGGTGATATAATTTGCCTGGTGTTTCATATTCCTGGAAATTCATGTAAAAATTCTATTTACTCTGGGGGAAGGCACCCAAAAATGGCATAAATAATAAAGGCTTTGTTCATTCCTCTTGTGCCCCATCAAAGCTGGGACAGAAACACGGAGCAAACAGCAAGCAAAGTCGCCCGGGATCTAGATTAACAGAAGCATTACAACTAGAGAGAGAAATAATTAATCAACCTGCAATGGTAGAAGGGAGGAAGGAGTAAAGACATGAGGCTGCCCAGTCCTGAGCAGCTGAGTAGGACAGAGGCTGCAGCAGCTGCAGCTGTATCTGGCAGCTACAGACACCTCTTAAAAGGATTGTGCCCACAACCATACTTTTGCAGTGACTGACTTGTTCACTCTGAAAACCAGCACCAAGTCAGCTGCTTGAGGGGCACCAGGGACTTACAGGGGGACACTGAGTTGGCATGAGGGCAAGAGGTGAGTCTTTCTCCCAGGTAGAAGTGTTAGCAGTATCTATTGTTCCTCTGTTAAGCCCTCCCCCCTCCCAGTGTGCAGATGCAGCACCACTGTAGCCAAGACATAATCAAACTGGATTAGCAGAAGTCACTCTGCCCAGAGGATTCCCGGACACTCCACGTCCCCCAACTCATGGCCCCACCTAAGCCACATCCAGTTGTCTGCTAGGTGAGTCCAGTGCTCCTTACCGAGCCAACCCCAAGACTCACATTGGTGGCAGTAGACCTTGGTTTCTGGAATGGATCCTTGAGGTAGCTGTAAGCACAGCATCTGTGGATTGCTTGCTGAATCTTAACAGGTGGCCCCAGAGGGGCACAGGCTGGGGCTAAAATTGGCCTGCAGTCGAACCCCTCTCAGGACTGTGCCACTGGACACATACTACACAAAGCCACGCTAATAAGGCCAGGAGACTTAGAAGCTTCGCTTAGTAGATAGAAGCAGACATAGAAAGACAGCCAAAGTGGGAAGACAGAGAAGAAGAAGGTGGAATGGAGATCCAGGAATAATGGAGTCAAGCAATCTGAGAGATGCAGAGTTCAAAACACTGGTTGTAAAGATGCTCAATGAACTTAGGGGAAGAGTAGATTAACTCAGCAAGAACTTTAACAAAGAGTCAAAAAATATAAAAATGGAAATGGAAATTATAAAAAAGAACCAGTCAGAAATAAAGAACACATTGTCTAAGATGAAGAGTATATTAGAGGGAATCAACAGAGTGGATAAAGAAGAGTATCAAACCATTGATATAGAGGATAGGGAAGCCAAGGACACCCAATCAGAATGGCAAGAAAAAGGAAGCCAAGACTATAATAATAATTTAAGGAGCCTATGGGACACAATTAAATGTAAAAAAAAAATGGGCACACTTAAGTTAAAATATAAGTAAAAATATTCACTTCAGTACAATTTATAATGATAAACAATTTATGAAGAACTCAAAGAACATTTATAGCTGATTGGTTAAATTAAAAATTGTACTTTCATATAGTGGAATCCTCTGACTGGGTTAAAGGAAATTAGATGGAGCAAGATGTCATCAAAAAGTGTCTAATATATATTGTTAAGTGGGGGAAAAAAGCAAGTTGTTACATAATAAATCCAATAGGGTCCGATATTTTTGAGAAGGAATGTGTGTGTGTGTGTGTGTGTGTGAGAGAGAGAGAGAGAGAGAGAGAGAGAGAGAGAGAGAGAGAGAGAGAGAGAGAGAGAGAGAGGTTTTGGTATTTTGCAAAGAAATACTGGAATAACAAACACCAAAAGCTAACTTGATAGAGGAGGGGAGAGATAGAGTGGAATTTCACTTTCTAATTTATACAATTTTTTGTCATTTCAATTTTTGCAGCAATCATATATAATCTGTAATCAGAAAAAATCTTAGTTAAAATTTTAAAATTGAAAAAAGTCTTATTGAATAATGGATGATTCATAAAGTGATGTATAAATATATTTATTGACTAAACATTTTCACAATTTCTTGCTAAGTGAAAAGTCTGCAAACATTGTAACCACGTGATAGAATTGGACATTTACATACAGAGTAAGAGGTTTTAGTATGGTCTCATTTTTGCAATAGAATATATGTGTGTATCCCCAAAGAATGTTCTCCAAGCTATAAACAGGATATTTCCACAGATTTGACAGGTAGAGGTGATGCAAAAACAATTTCATTATGTGTGTTATACATTTCTTTTTCATTTGATTTTTACAAGAATGTTTTACCTTTGAAATCAGAAAAATGGATTGTTAGAAACGTGCAAAATTTTGTTTTAAAGTGATTCAAACAATAAGATATGAATACATTTATTGACATAGAATGATAATTATAACACATGGTTAAATTTTAAATGCTGGTTGTAAATTGTATGTACACAAAGAAAAATTCTGAACTCTACAAAAGTACCAAAACACAACTGAACATCTGAATTATAGGATTCTATTTATATTTTCTTTTTTACACATTTTCGAACCTTACAGATTTTTCTCAATGAGTAAGTATAATTTTTATAATCAGAAAAAAGTTGCAGAGGTGATCCTATTTTTACTTTAAACCTATGCATATATGTACACACATACACACACACACAGATTCTCTTTAGCTGAGGGTGGAAGATTCTATAGGGCAGAGATGGCTCCCTGCCTGCTCTGAGCAGTCCTTGACAGTTGTTTCCACCCTGATTTGTGTATTTTTTGAAAGAAGCAGTCTGTTGATGAAGAGAGAGGATGAGAGAAAAGGGTGAGGAGGGGGAAGAGAAAAGGAGGAGGAAGGGGAGAAAGAGGAGGAAGTGAAAGAAAGTTAGGAGCAGGAAGAGGAGAAGGAAAAGGGAGAGGAGGGGTGTGTGGAGGAGAAACAGAAAACACACAATAGAGGTCTAGCTGACTTGCATGGAGAAAATCCCAGCGGAGGCTGCCTATCCCTGATTTATTTCCTATGTCATGCAAACTTCTGTGAAGCTCTGTCTGGACATTGAAATAGCAGTCCCTCCTCCTTCGGGCCTTTCCTCCCAGCATTCCTGCTCTATGATGTTGATGCTTCAGTTCTGACTCTGGACTTCAAGTGGCACTCGTCTGTATTTTCTATGTAAGTCCCAATTCACATGCATCATTAGTAGAAGAAAAAAACAATGAAAGATATTTTCTAAACAGGCTATGAACAAATGTGTACAGAAATTATCAATATTTTTAAAATTTATTTATTTAAATTAGTTTCAAGTATACAGTACATTGGTTAAACATCTATATAGTTCATAAAACAATCCCCCCAATTGCTCCCTCCCTCCCCTGGCCCTCCACCTAGCCATTATATTAATGCTAAATGGATTCTCTATCAACTACTAATTTGTACTTCTTTAACTCTTGACCTCATTCTCCCAGCCCCCCAAAACCCCTCTCCTCTATCTGTCACCAAATTGTCCACTATATTTGTGAATCTGGTTTTAATTAGTTTGTTATTTTTGTTCTTTATATTCCTCATATAAGTGAAATGATGCAGTATCTTTCTCTGTCTGACTTATTTCACTCAGCATAAAAAACTCTAGGTTCATCCATGTAGTTGCAAATGGTAGGATTTCATTTTTTAATGGCTGAATAATATTCCATGAACCATAATTTCTTTATTCAATCATTTGTTGATGGGCATTTAGATTGCCTCCATATCTTGGCTATTGTAAATTGTGCTGCCATGAATATTAGAATGCATGGATCTTTACAAATTATTGTTTTGGTTTTCTTTGGATAAATACCCAGAAGTGCAATTGCTGGGTCAAAAGGTATATCCATTTTTAATTTTTTGAGAAACCTCCACACTTTTTCATAGCAGCTATACCATTGCAATACCACCAACAATGTATGAAGGTTCCCTTTTCTCCACATCCTCGCCAACATTTGTTGCTTTCTGATTTATTGATGATAGCTATTCTGACAGGTGCGAGGTGATATCTCACTGTGGTTTTAAATTACATTTCTCTAATGATTAGCAACCTAGAGCATCTTTTCATATGTCTGTTAGCCATCTGTATTTCCTTTTTGAAGAAGTATCTGTTCAGGTCTTCTGCCCACTTTTCAGTTGGGTTGTAGTTGTTGTTGTTGTTTTTGAGTTGTGTAAGTTCTTTATATATTTTGGATATTAGCTCCTTTTCAGATGTATCATTACTGCATATCTTTTCCCAAACAGTCGGTTGTCTTTTTGTTTTGTTGATGGTTTCCTTGTCTATACAAAAACTTTTTAGTTTGATGTAGTCCCATGTGTTTATTTTTTCTTTTGTTTCCCTTGCCCGAGGACACCTATCTGAAATGAAATTCCTGTTAATATCAGAGAGTTTATTGCCTATGTTTTCTTCTAGAAGTTTTATGGTTTCAGATCTTACATTTAACTCTTTAATCCATTTTGAGTCTATTCTTGTATATGGTGTAAGAAGGTGGTCCTGCTTCTTCTTTTTTTTTTGCATATATTCGTCCAGTTTTTCCAGCACCATTTGTCTTACCCCATTATATATTTTTACCTCTTTTGTCATATGTTAAGTGAGCATATAAGCATGAATTTATTTCTAGGCTCTCTATTCTATTCCATTGATCAGTGTATTTGTTTTTATGATGATGTTTGATTACTGTAGCCTTGTAGTATAATAGTTTGAAGTCAGGTAGTGTGATACCTCCAACTTTTTTCTTCTTTCTCAAGATTGCCCTGGCTATTCAGGGTTTTTATGGCTCCATATAAATTTTAAGATTATTTGTCCTAGCTCTCTGAAAAATGCCATTGGTATTTTGATAGGGATTACATTGAATCTATAGATTGCTTTGAGTAGTATGGTCATTTTAATGATGTTGATTTTTCCTACCCATGAACACGGTATATGCTTCCATTTATTTGTATCTTCTTCAAATTCTTTTTTCAATGACATAATTTTCTGAGGACAGTCCTTTTACCTCCTTGGTTAATTTGGTTCCTAGGAATTTTATAGTTTTTGACACCATTATAAATGGGATTGTCTTCTTAATTTCTCCTGAAGTTCAACACTGGTGTATAAAAATGCCACTGACTTCTGAATATTGATTTTGTATCTTCCTACTTTACTGAATTCATTGATCAGTTTTAACAGTTTTTGAGTGGAATCTTTAGGATTCTCTATATGTAGTATCATGTCATCGGCAAATAACAAGAGTTTTACTTCTTCTTTTCGAATTCGGATGCCTTTTATTTCTCTTTCTAGTTTTATTGCTGTAGCTAAGACTTCCAGTACAATGTTAAATAAGAGTGGTGAAAGTGGGCATCCTTGTCTTGTTCCTGTTCTTAATGGAAATGCTTTTAGTTTCTGTCCATTGAGTATGATGTTGGCTGTAGGTTTTTCATATATGGCCTTTATTATGTTGAGATATGATCCCTCTATTCCTACTTTGCTGAGTGTTTTTATCATAAATGGATGCTGGATTTTGTCAGATACTTTTTCTGCATCTACTAACATGACCATATGGTTTTTATCTTTTGATTTGTTAATGTGATATATCACATTAATTGATTTGTGGATATTAAACCAAACTTGTATCCAGGAATAAAGCCAACTTGATCATGGTGTACGATATTTTTAATATATTGTTGAATTCAGTTTGCTAATATTTTGTTGATGATTTTTACATCAATATTCATAAGAGATATCGGCCTATAGTTTTCTTTTTTGTAATGTCTTTGCCTGGTTTTGAAATCAAGGTAATGGTGGCCTCATAAAAGGAGTTAGGGAGCCTTCCCTTTTCTTGAATTTTTTGGAATAGTTTGAGAAGAATAGGTGTTAATTCTTCTTTGAATATTTGGTAAAATTCACCTGTGAAGCCATCTGGTCCAGGACTTTTGTTTTGGGGGAAGTTTTTGATTACTAATTCTATTTCATTGGTGATAACCGGTCAGTTCAGATTTTCTGTTTCTTCTTGACTCATTCTTGAGAGATCGTAATTTTCTAGGAATGTGTCTAGTTCTTCCAGATTTTCCAATTTGTTGGTGTATAATTGCTCATAGTATTTTCTTTTGATCTATTGTATTTCTGTGGAGTCTGTGGATATTTCTCCTCTTTCATTTCTAAATTTATTTATTTGGACCCTCTCTCTTTTTTCCGTGATGAATATGCTAAAGGTCTGTCAATTTTGTTTATCCTTTCAAAGAACCAGCTCTTGGTTTCATTAATATTTTGTATTGTTTTTCGAGATTCTATTTCATTTATTTCTGCTCTAATTTTTATTATTTATTTCCTTCTATTCACTTTGGTCTTTGTTTGCTGTTCTTTTTCTAGTTCTTTTAATTGTAAGGTTAGATTGTTTATTTGAGCTTTTTCTTGTTTCTTGAGGTAGGCCTGTATTGCTATGAATTCACCTCTTAGGACTGCTTTCTCTGAGTCCCATAGATTTGAGTCGTTGTGTTTTCATTTTCATTTGTCTCTAGGTATCTTTTGATTTCTTCCTTGATCCCATTAATTAACCCTTTCATTGTTTAGTATCATGTTATTTAGTCTCCGTGTGTGTATTTTCCAGTTTTTTTCTTGTAGTTGATTTTTAGTTTTATACCATTGTGATCAGAGAAGATGGTTGATATGATTTCAATCTTCTTAAATTTATTGAGACTTGATTTGTGTCCTAACATGTGGTCTATCCTTGAAAGTGTTTCATGTCCACTTGAGAAGAATGTGTATTTTGCTGCTTTGGGGTAAAGTGCTCTGAAAATATCTATTAAATCCATGTGTTCTAGTGTGTCTTCTAAGCCCATTGCTTCCTTGTTGATTCTTTGCCTAGAAGATCTGTCCATTGGTGTCAATGGAGTGTTAAAATCTCCTAGTATGAGTGTATTACTACTGATCTCTCCTTTTATGTAAGTCAATAATTGCTTTATGTATGTAGGTCCTCTTGTGTTGGGTGTGTATATGTTTATGAGGTTTATGTCCTCTTGATTTATTGATCTCTATATCATTATGTAATACCCTTTTTTGTCTCTTATTATAGCCTTTGTTTTAAAGTCTATTTTATCTGATGTAAGTTTTGCTACCCTAACTTTTCTTTTTATTTCATTTGTGTGAAATATCTTTTTCTATCCTTTCACTTTCAGTCTGTGCATGTCATTTGATCTGAAATGGGTCTCTTGTACACAGCATATGCATGGGTCTTGTTTTCTTATCCATTCGGTTACCCTATGCCTTTTGATTGGAGCATTTAATCCATTTACATTTAAAGTGATTACTGATATTTTATTATTGTTACTGTCATTTTATTAGTCACATTTGTTATCTCTATTTTCTTTTTTACCCCTCCTCTTTTTACAGAAGACCCTTTAATATTTCTTGTAATGCTGGCTTGTTGTTGAATTCCTTAAGCTTTTTTTCTGTCTGAGAAGCTCTTTATCTCACTTTCCATTTTAATCTAAAACCTTGCTGGGTAGAGTATCCATGGTTGTAGATTCTTGTTTTTCATAATTTTGAATATTACTTGCCATTCCCTTCTGGCCTGCAAAGTTTCCATTGAAAAATCAGCAGATATTCTTATGGGGGTACCGTTGTAAGTAACCAGCTTCCTTTCTCTTGCTGGTTTTAAGAGTCTCTCTTTGTCTTTGACCTTTGGCATTTTAATTATGATGTGTCTTGTTGCGGGTTTGTTTGAATTCCTCTTGTTTGAGATTCTTTGTGCTTCCTGAACTTGTGTGTCTAATTCCTTTGCCAGGTTAGGGAAGTTTTCTGTCATTATTTCTTCAAATGCATTTTCAATCCCTTGCCCTCTCTCTTCCTCTTCAGGTGCTCCTGTGATCCAGATGTTTTTATGCTTCATGTTGTCCCAGAGTTATCTTAAACTATCCTCATTTTTTAAAATTCTTTTTTCTTTTTCTTGTTCTGATTGGGTGTATTCTGCTACTTTGTCTTCCAATTTGCTGATTCGATTTTCTGCTTCGTCCAATCTACGGTAGAATCCTTCTAGTGTATTCTTCATTTCAGTTATTTTATTCCTCGATTCTATCTGGTTCTTTTTTTACGGTTTCTATATCCTTTTATATGCTGTTGAGGTTCTCGTTGTGCTCATCAATTCTCCCCATAAGTTCATTAAGCATCCTTATAACCATTATTTTGAACTCTTTTTCTGGTAGGTTGCTTTCCTGCATTTCATTTAGCTTACTTTCTGGAATTTTCTCCTGTTATTTAACTTGTGGCATGTTTCTTTGTTTTATCATTTCATTAGTCTCTCTATGTTTGTTTCCATGTGTCAGAAATATTTGTTTTGTCTCTCAGCCTTGGCCAGATGGCCTAATGTGGTGGAAGGTGTCCTGTGTGGTCCAGTGGTACACTCTCCCTGATCCCTTCTGCCAGGGGCTTTGGAAGTGATCTTTGTGTGAGTTGTGTGTGGTCTTCTATTGTTGCCAAGCCTTTATTGGTGTTAGTACATCAGTGGATAGGATTAATTCTCAGGTGGACTAGTTGTGGGAATTGGCTGCACCCACAGGTTAAGTTGTTGTGTGGGGACTGACCCCACTGAGTGGGATTTACCCTAGCAGTCTTGTGTACTTGTTGCAACCACTCTTTGTGTGTATCACTAATGGGATTAGCCAGGAGTTGCTCTGTTGTGGTCTGGTACCAGTCTCCAGATGCATTGGTTTTCTGGCTCCTTGGGAGGGTCTCACCCATAGGCCAAGTTCAGCCACTGCTTTTGATTGCTCAGGGTTACCCGGTGAGGACTACAAAACTATCTGTTGATGGTTATTGCCTATGCTGAATTTTTAGGTAAGTAGAAGAAACAACACTGTAGGCAGCAGTTGGTTATCCCCCATCCCTGACCTAGGGTAGTTTAGCAGAGGGACTAGTGCTCCTCAAGGCCTGACACTGCCCGTCAGTTGGCTGTAAGTCTCTGAAACTGGATGAGCCTCTGGGTGATATATGTGTTGAGTGGTGCAGGGACCCTGGGAGTCTCCTGGGTCTATTGAGTAAATTTTCCCTGCCATTGCAGTGCCAGTTTATGTGTCAATGCTGTCTCTGTGGCTCCCTGTACAAGTTTACACTCATAGCAAGGTCAGCTGCTGTCTGCCCTGGGCCTAAATGTGCCACCTCAAGGCAGGGGCAGCTACCTATCAATGTGCAGCATGCACTTTGTGTATTGAATGGGGTAGGAGATCAAGGAGTCAAGGGCCATCAGGCCAATACAGACCCCTACAATCCACTCAAGAAATATTGCTGCTCATACAGGCAGCAGTGGTCTGTCCACAACTCTTTTCTTCGAAATGACTCACTGCAGTAGCCAAGGTCTGTTGCCTGTGCTGACTGCACAACCCCAGAGCCAAGCAGGGTACAAGGGGTTGCTTGTCAATGGGCTGCAGGCACTTTGTGGCTTGGGGAAAGTGGGATCTCAGGGATTCAAGGGCCATCTGGCCAATACAGCCTCAGTTTTGCTGCAACTCCTGTCCTGTGATCTGTGTCTACAGTGGGCATTCCCACTGTAGACACAGATCACAGTGAGACTGGCTGCTATCTGGTGCGGTCCCATAGACCCCTGTGCTCCCCAGACACAATATTGCAACTCTTATAAGCAGCAGAGGTCTGCCTGCCACTGATTTCCATGCAGTGCCCGCCCTATGCCAGCCAAAGTTTGTTGTCTATGTGAATTTGAAATTCAATGGAGAGAAGGGGCTAGGCTGTGGCAGTTCAGTGACAATTGGCCACTTGGGGCAATTTGTGGGTAAGGTGAGGCATGGCCTCAGAGAGACAATGACAGTCAGATCAATACAACCTCAGTCTTGCTGCAACTTTGGTAACTGTTCCTGAGTTCCTGCAGAAGTTCCAGATCACAGCAAGACCAGCTGCTGTCTGGGACTGGCCCACAGAACCCTGATATCTGCCGAAGTTTGTGTTGGCAGCAGTGATCTGTTTGACCCTATCTGGGAAATGTGGCTCACAATGCTGGCTGCCCACTGGGAATGCTTGGCCCTGAATTAGAGCAGAGTTTGGCAGCCATCCAGCAACAAATGCCCAAGGCAATCTGCAGATTGGGCAGAGTGGGCTGATACTCTCTGACCCATGCTTCCTAATGGCTCTGTGGGAGGGATGTGCACAGTCAAGCTGGCTTGGTCTGTAGATTTCCCTGGAGGGGGCTGGACTAAGGTACAACAGTGGCTGCCCTTCTAGCCCTCATTCTGGTACCAAGTAATGCAGACTTTTTCTCAGAATAAATCCCACGCAAGCCTCTGCCCCACCACCGGTGCCCCAGGTGTGTCCACAGGTCAGAAAGCCTGTGTGCAAGTCCTTCAAAAAGACATCTAGGGATTCAGTCTCCTTACATCTCACCCAGATGGCTGGAATCCCCTCTGGTTTTGACAAGCAGGGTTACTGGAATCTCCTCTTTCCTAGCCTGGGACCCTGGGCTGGGGAGCCCCCAGATGAGACCAGGAACCCATTCTCCTTCAGGAGAGCCTCTGCAGCTTTGATCTCCCTCCCGGTGATCCTCTACCACCTGTGGGTGTGGGTCCAGCCTGATTTGTGACTTTGCCCCTCCTACTGGCTTCGATGTGGCTCCTTTATATTATCAGACGTAGGTGTTATGATCAGCTGGACTTCAGGTGATTAGTTTATCACCTAATGTTGACCTGGGAGGTGATGAACCCTGCTTTTACCTAGTCTGCCATCTTCTCCGCTCCTCCTATCAATACTTCTTTAAATGGATATAGATAGAAAAACAAACAGAAAGATAAACACTGCTCAATTGATTGATAGTTGAAAAGAAAACCAATGAAAAACTCTTACTTCAGTGTCTAGCATATACATGGAACTTGGCTAAAGTTAGTATCTTTTACTATTATCCTTAACTATTCCCATCCAAAACTGCCAATTTGTTAATTAACAAGGCTTATTACGCCATCATAAGCCTTCAAAAGGTAACAGCGAAAAGGAAAAGAACCACTCTCATCTGCTTTATGTAGGGGAGTCAGTGCCATTTCTACAATTTAGAGTGTGAAGTAGACTGGGGGAAAATTTTCACCCTTTTTTTTATTGAATCAGGGTGACTTCCTGTTCCCTTCAGGAGATGCATATGGCTGGGTGTCAGCACTGTTCTGACACCCAGAATATTAAAGTACTATAGAGACACAAAACACAATCATGGTCTGATGGACAAGATACTCGAAAGACAGTCAGATGATATAACTAGGTACTTGAGTCTTTGGGAACGTCACTACTATCCTACTGTTTAAATTATTTTACTATTGTGTATAGCTGAAACTAATATAATATTGAATGTCAACTCTAATGGAAAAGATCAAAATAATTTAAAATAAAAATGATAAATAAAATTATTTTTGGTTGAAAATTTTCCCTACAATTCATTTTACTCCTTTCTCTTTACCAGCACATTTTATAATTAAAAGGTGTATTTCTGATTCTTGAAAGAATAAAATGAGGTATACCACATTACAGAATATCAATTAAATCTATAAAGATGTTGACGAGGATTCTCAAGACCCAGGCAATGGCCTGTTCTCAAGAATTACTTGTTAGACATGTTGATGTTTAGGTAACCATGACAACCATCAGAACTCTCATACCAAACCCATGCTCTCCTGCACTAGTTTATACCGTAACTTAATGTACATATTTAGGAAGTCTCTACCAGCAGTCTCTGCCAGACAGAATTGCACAAACAGCCTAGAAGAAGAAAAAAGGGGAAAAAAGGAAAAAAAACCTGCCTTCCTCAAAAAAGGAAGAACATCAAGAGCCCCCAAAGGCCACACAATACAAGGAAAGTAAAAAGATGACATCCTCACCTCAGCCCACCCTACCTCAAGAAACAAAGATACACAGTAAATAAGAAACTAAAGTAGTAAGGAAAGAAATGATACTGCTTTCGTTACAAAGATCCTCCTCCTTTTCCATATTATATGGTACACATTTGGCCTCTGGCTTTCTCTCTTTTCCCATTTTCCTTCTCCATTTACATGGTCTGGCTCCCTCTAGCCAGCTGATCCACCCTCGGTGTCTGTAGACTGAAGATACCCACATCTTTATCTTCCAGTGCAGACCTGGCGCCTAACTCCAGGTCCATATGATCAGCTGGTCACTGAAGAGCTCCATTTGGACAACTCACAGATTCCTAAAACTCAGCTTTCACCAACCTGAGCTCCTCCACTTCCTCTTCCAACTGTAGCCTTCCCTTACCTTCCCGCTACTCCTGCTTCAGTTCTCACTCTCAGTGAAAGGCACCAACAACCCACCCCCTTCCCTAAGCTAGACTCTCTCTTCTCTCTCATCCCCTCATCCTATCCACCTACCTTCAAATGTCTCTAATCAGTCCACTCCTCCTGGTTGCCATTTCTGCCAACATTGCAGAACCAGATCTCTCTTGGTCTTCAGCAGCCTCCTAACTAGTCTCCCTACCTCCACTGTGGGATGGCAGTAGAAATGGCTCCAATACACTCTTCAGCAAAAGAGATAGCCCTCAAATCTGAGTTCATTCACATCTGACTTAAAATACCTCAATGGCTGCTTTCCACAGAATTGGGAATAAGATGCAAACAACCAAGATTTCCTACCTAATCTTCCTTCTTCACTGCTTTGGCCATTCTGAACTTTTTTTTAACATTCTCTGAGCACATCATGCTCTCTTTTACCTCCTAGCTTTGGAACATGTTGTCCCTCCTGCCTGGAACACACTCTTCCCCTTCACCTGGCTGATCCTCACTCAATCTTGACTAGCATGTAGAGTGTGTGGCATTCTGCTATTATAACTAGGCAGGCTGTCCTTTGATTGGGTCCTACAGTCTACTTTTCACAACCACTGTGGCTATCATTTACTTGTTTCATTTTCAAAGGGAAACCTTATTTCCAAACTCTTGAATGTGTGCATTTATATATGTATATCTATATTTCTCTCCTGAAAATAAACCAACTTGGTTATAGCAAAATTTAATAATTTATTGCCAGAGACTGAGTTTAGTCCTTTGTCTCTAGTCATGTATTCCTTTAATCATTTAGTGTTGCTTTGTCATTACTGGTCTCTATTGATGCCCAAGAATATTTGTGGTCTTATATTTCTTGTAGGAATTGTGTAATGGTTATGAATTTGGACTCTAGTCAGACTGTATAGGTACAAATTCTGGTTTTATTACTAGGTGTATGACTTTGAGTAAGTCGCTTAACTTCTTTGTGCATTTTCCTTAGGTGAAAAATTAGGAAAACAAACATCCTTTCTTAAAGGATGTTTGTAAGGTTATATATGAGGCAAGATGTATAGAATGTTTAGAGCAGTGCCTGGCACTCAGTAAATTTTAATCAAATGTGTCATTCAGGATGCTTTCCCTAACATATATGCCTTTTCCCCCAGAGAATAGAACAATTACTCTGCATTTTAGAATCTATAGCCATTGATTCTCTTCGAATTGTATTTTTTCAAACATACCTTACTCTCTCAGATTCCTGACCGTATATAATTTGAGAGTTATATCCAGAGACTATTACAGCTTCAAAGACAACAAAGGATTTAAAGAGAACTGATCATTGCTTAATTGAGAAAACACTAATTTGGGGATTAATAGTTCCTATGATTTTAGACATTATAAATATAATATCTGGCTAGAATGAGAACAATAAAAATTCAGTCTTTAAATAAAATTGGGTATGTAATATGTTTTTGGTTTATTGTGTAAAAAATATTATCAATAATCACAGTGAGATTTAATAAGGTTTAAGTATTCAAGAAAAAACTTTCCCTCTCAGCATCTTCTAATTAGCTGATATTTTAAGGTAGGATGGTTTTGAATGACCATCCAACTGCAAAATATGTTTCCTCTATTCCTTTAATTCCCTGCTAATTGAATTAGAGTAATAACATCCTTAAGTATTTTCTTTGGGCAACGAGGCTATAGGAGAGGGTAGAGAAAGTGGGCCACAGGAAGAGTTGTTGGAAGCATGGGTATTTAAACTACTCCCCTTATCCTGTGGCTTAGTGTATCAACATGCCAGAATTCTCTGGAAACCAGGAAACCCTGGCTTCAGAATGCATCTTAGTTCATCAGTCATACTGCTTCTTTCAGGTTTATGGGTGGCTTGAGGCCATATTTTTCAAGAAGAAATACTTGATATTTAGAGAGGAAAAGAAAAAGTGGAAGGAAAAGAGAAAGCTGGGAGGTGGGGGGCCTATAGTTAAGTTCCTGCTGTATACTTATCTTATAATTTGGGCCCGTGCCTTCTCAATACCTCGTAAAATACCCTGATTACCTTCAAAAATTATGAATGGAAATATTTTAAAGTCTTTCTAGGGAAGTGGTTGGTAGTAGAGGAGCCTGGAGTAAGATTTGGGGTACAGTGGGTAGACCTTGAAGTGGAATGTTTCTATCAGGAAATATTGGTAATAGCATTTGTATCCTGGGACTGATTAAATACTTGGATATTCACTGAGTACCCAATCTTTACCTTCACATACATTTGTCTGTGGGGTGGGGACTGCTAAGACTAGGTGTGATCCTGAGGCAGCCACTGCCTCTTCCAGTCTGTGCTGCCTATCCTGTCTCTTCTAAATATCCCTGCAGTCTCCACTGATCTACTCTCTGATTCTCTGCCTGGGAGCAAAAATCAGCTCAAAATCTGACCTCCCACTCTTGTCTTCCAATCCCTGACTACTTTCCTCTTCTCAAACAGTCCACCTCCCTACACCCTTGATTGTGACTGTTGGGTAGGTGTTTCTGGTCAGCGGGGTGTATGCATGGAAAGGTGGTTGGAGAGTCATGAAAGGAATGTACTTCTGAGTGGGAACAATTTGACAAACACAGCCATGAATGAAGAACTGCAAGTATCTGTCCTCCCAATATTTAAAACCCAATATTTGCTTAGCTGTATTTTGGGGGGAGGGGCTGCCTCAGACTCTTCCCTTTTCCTTTATTCTATTCCTTTATACTACTGCAGTTTCTGACCATATGTTGGTCTGTGGAGATAGGGAAAATGTAGATAAGAACATGTGTCATGTAGTCCCCTAAGAGCAAGAACATAAAGTAGGAAACAGTGGAAAACCAGGGTCCTGAATCAGAATGACATATATAGACACCGATGGCTTAGGAAGGGTCAGTCCACAGAGCAATCTTCAGTGTTGTCTAATCTCCATATAACTGTAAATGAAGAATAATCTGGACATCTGTGCATGACCTCTCAGGTCAGTGGGAGGTTTGACTCTAGCTGACTTCCAGTCTCACCAGGACCCAAAATTAGAATTGAATCCTAATCTAGCATAAAGGATTGAGGAAGAGAGAAATGAGAACAGAGATTCAAGGGGAAGAGAGAACAGATGAATTGGGCTTTGTCTGGATACAAAGTCCTCTGCTAAGTCCTGTCCCATCAGGACAGTGATAATCTCCATAACCTTCAAAAAGATTCCTGGTTCACTGCCCCAGAAAGCAGTCCAGCTGTGTCCTCAACACTCTCTATCCAGGAACACTGTTTGCTCCTCCATCTGAGACTCCTCCACTCTGGCATCTTGCTTCGGGGAAAGTCTTACTGATATGCTCCTGGACTTGCTTTTGCGCTTTTTTTTACCCACAGCTTTGAACTTGAGTATTTAGGTCTATTTTAGTTCCCATTTGCTTAGACACCAGCCTCAATGCCTCAACCCAGTGACCAAGCAATAAGATACCAAGGCAGTTTAGCAAGTATAACTAAACATAAGGAAAAAAATTAATTCTACATTAGTCTGCTACAATCTAGGGACCTTTATATGTAATTTAATACATCCTGTACAAACAATCCCAGTTTCTCTTTAACTGGAAATTTCCTTCTGGTTGGGAAGAGTGGAGACCAGACATTACCTTTCCAGGTATTCATAACTTTATCAGTATGTGTGTGGAATTGTGTGTATGAGGGAATATAGGAAGGAAAATAACAAGGAGGGTAATAGTGAGATGATAAACATCTGAAGACCACTACCCAGAATCAAAAACTACAAGTATTAATATTAGTACTTCTGGGATGATCCTTTCATTGCTTTTTGGTCTAGGTATGGATATAGGCACTCTACTTCCAAGTACTGCTGTTGGTGAGTTGCTAAAAAGATGCAGATATAAAAAGTCCTGATTCCAGCCATGCCCTTAACAGTTCATTAGTCCACAGGCACCACAGAAAGCTCATGTTCCATAAAAGACCTATAGTAGATCCTACTGTGGCCTTAGTTAAAGTATGAGTTCCAATTTGAGGGAGAAGAGGGTGAAGTCAAAGCTCTCAGAAGTAAGGAAATAACTTCTATTGAGCCACAGCTGGATACCAGCCCATCACATCAGGATACATTATTACTTCTAAATCTCCAAGAAAATTACTGATTTTCACATATTAAGGCAACAAAACCTTAGAGGACCTCTCAGGAAATGCAATAATAAAGCAAAACTCTTTTACCCTTGTTTTCTAGCTGGTTTTTATTTAGTCACAGGACAGCTATTAATGTTTATGTATTAATTTCATAACTGGACACTTACTGAACTGGTTTATTGCTTCTGATTGCTTTCCAGTTCTTAAATTTTTCTAGGTGTTACATCATATCATGTACAAATAAAAATAAAAGTTGCTTCCTCCCTTTTAATAACTATACTTCCTTTTTTCTTTCTCATGCCTAATTGCACTGGGCTAGTACTTCCAGAACCATATTAAAATATGATAAATAACAGTTACCTTGTTCCTGATTTTGCTGAAAATGCTTCTTAGTATTTCTTCATTAACAACTCTGGTTTTGACTCAAGATTTATTTATCAATTGCATAAAGTCTTTCTAAAAGTCAAGAGTAAGCGATAAATATTAGCACATTCCTTTTTTGCATCTATAAGGATGGTCATATTTTTCTTCTAGCTATTGTTTTGATTAATTATAGCAATAATTTCTTAATATTGCCACATGTTTATATTACTGAAGTGAAATCTAACAAGGAGTATTATTTTTAATGTAATGTTGGATAATATTAACTAATATTTTCTTTAAAATTTTTACATTGTTATTCCTAAGGAGGTCAAATATCCAATTTTGAAAGATTTATTGGAAAAATATACTTATAACTTATTTATAATCAGTATATAGCATATTATAATCTACTTATAACATTTGTAATTATTGTTAGCTTTATAAAAAGGAATCTGGAAGCTTTTTAAAATTTATTTATGCTGTAGAATAAATTAAATAACATGAGAATTATCTGCTTCTTAAAGAACCATTTAAAATTTTAACCTGAGAAGTGGCATGATAAAAGGCTGTCCTGGCAGTGCTATGCAGAGGACAGAGATTGTAAACAGGAAAACAGTCTGGAAGTTATTGCAATGGTACAAACATAAGATGAATAAAGCCTGATATAAAGGAGGAAAGGTGAGAATGCTGGGATTGGATGAGTGGTTATAAAAGTGAAAAACATTTCAATAAAAAGGGAGAGAATTTGGTAACTGATAGGGTTCCAAATAAAATACAAGATGCTAAATATTAATTAAGTGAAAGAGTGAGAAGGTTGTAAGATCCAATGCACATCTCTATCAGTGAATGCCCTATTTCTTGGGCAACTTCAGCAATTGTACAACTAAAAAACAATTACCATTTTGAATAAAGAGGAAAGAGCAATGGCAAAAGGAATAACTTTTAGTGTTCACACATGATTTGTTTTATGAAGTTATGTAGCTTAACTCCTTGTGCTTCTAGTGCCCCTAGTATTTGGGCAGCTAGAATTAAATAATTTAATTCTTAATTAGGATATCAGTATAAGCTTAAAAGAAATGTTTTGATTATTTTTGTTGTCATGTAGCTTATAGTCAAAGATTTAAAAAGTATGTTAGTCATGTTCTGAAAGACTGCTGGTAAAGCAAGTTTCAGGAAAAATGTTTAAAAGTACACTTGCTTGAGAGAATAGGAAATATAGCTAGTTAAGAATATAGCATAAAACAATGATAGCTTAAACATTGGCGATAGTCACAAAATGTCTAGTGTCTCCTTTTTGCTGTAAAGATAATGTCACTAACATACAATCATGAGATGTCTTGCCAAATCTTTGTTCTTCAACTCAGCAGCCCTTGTTTTCACAACATACTTTTGTGTTGCTAATATACTGTTCCTTTATCAGGCAGGAGGAGATAACTCCAGAGCCATGAGGAAAATTTATGAGTTTGTTTTGAAGAAAGGAAAATGTCTTCAAGGTAGGTACCACTAGCAGCTTTCGACGCCCAGGAGCCTGATAGGAAAAAGCATCATCTGTGACTAAAGGAACATAGACTTCTCTTTCAGTTCCCTAGAATACCCTCTCCCCTCCTCCCTACTTGCACAGAAACTCCCTACTTTTGCTTTTTTGAAGAGGCAGATTTGAGAGTACTTGCTCTCCCATCCTCTTGCTTTGGCCAAATCAAATAAACCTTTCTTTATCTCCAAGCACTGGTGTCTCAATGTTTTGACTTTACCTGCACATCAGGCAAATGAACACAGTTTTTTGGAGGTGATTCTGCAATAGCTAGAAGTTTATGTCTGTTTTCTTTTAGAATAGGCATAATGGTAAGACCTTTAAGACAACGTTGAGTTTATGTAAGGAAAAACAATATGCCTTTTTTCTTTATATGTTCCCTTGAAGTAATAGGATGGTAAGAAAGCAGAAGATATGGACATGATATAAAGAAGTTGAAATAATTTTTCTGAGTGATATGGTTTGCACTAAGAAAGAATTTCTTTATAGAAGGGGGTATTTAGTACTAAAATGCTTAAGTTATCTGTCCTCCTAACTTCGTGACCCTTGAAAGAGTGATGAAAATGTTAACAAGTGGTAGACTCTATATTCTTGACTGGACCCATAGGATATATTTTTTTCAAAGATTAAAGATGTATTTTGAGTCAAAGGTCATTTTTACAATATTAACTAATTTAAAAAATAATTTTGAGTGACATCAGAAACATGGCAGAGAGATGTCTCCAGATCCCTCCCCTTGAAACAACAATAAGCTAATCATCTGAAACTCAACAAAAAAGCACCCAACCTGAACACAAGTATGTCTGAGGGAAGGATCTGCAAAGAAGAGATGCCACAGGTCAGAGTCATGAGAGACTGGTGGTAGAATGAAAGAAACAAAAGAAGCTGCCTCTCGCAGCAAGACCTCCTTGCAGGAGGAAGGGGAGGGAAGAAGGTGCGATGGGTTCCATGAACAGCCCCACCTGAGAGAGCTGTGAGATTTGCACAGCAGCAGTGCCCAGAGATCAGGGCACGAAGCCCAGAAAATTGGGGACAGTAGAGAAGTGGGGATGGCAGTGAAGCAATAGCTGATTACTATCAACCACAGTTGCAAAATGTGAGGCTGAGCCACAGCCCCCATCCCACAATTCAGAGGGCCCCTCACCCCATATCCTCTAAGACCGAACATTGTAGAACACAGGGGAAACTGAGCAAAAGCTACCAAAAGTGTCTCTAACACTAACGGGGGCTAAGACTAAGAATAGCGAGAGTGATTGAAATATATATATATATATATATATATATATATATATATATATATACTTAAAGGCATTATTAAGACTTTACATAAAGCAGAGATACAAGAGACTTAGAAGCCACCTACTGGAAAAAAAAAAGACTTCTTACCCACAGGCAAAAGAGAGACCTTTGTATAATAAATCTTCTTTCTGGAAAAAAAAAAAAAGCAGAATACACTTCCATTAATACTCAGCCAGAAAAATAGTCTATTAAACAACATAAACAACCAAAATGACAAGGCAGCTCAGAAAGAAGGAGAAAAGTCCCCAGAAAATAAGCTTAAATATATAGAAATATGCAACTTGAATGGCAGAATTCAGGATGGTACTTCTGAAAAAAACTCAATGAGATACAGAACAATTCATATCAACAATTTCAAGAATTGAAAAAACAACTACATCAGCAGAATGAGTTCTTTAGCAAGGCGATTAAAACCCTCAAAAAGAACAGAATAGAACTTCTGGAGATAAAGAACACACTGCAAGAGATGAAAAATGAAATAGCAAGCTTGGGAAGCTGAACCGATCAAATGGAGAAAAAGATCAGTGATATCGAAGACAAAAATCTAGAAATAAATCAGATATAAGGAGAAAGAAACTGAAGAATAAAAAATAATGAAATAGAAATACAAGAACTAGGTGACACCATCAGGAAATGAAGCATAAGAAAAATGGGCATTCTTGAAGGGGAGGAAAAGGAGCAGGGATTAAAAACTTTTTCAGACAAATAGTGGATGAGAATTTCCCAAATCTAAGGAATGAGTTGAAGCTTGGAATTCAAAAAGTCAACATAACATCCAATTATCTCAACTCAAAATGACCTTCCCCAAGACACATTATACAAAAATCATCAAAAATCAATGACAAAAAAAGAATTCTCAGGGCAGCCAGGGAAAATAAGACAGTAACCTGTAAAGAAAAATCCATTAGATTATCCTTGGATTTTTCAGCACTAATATTGAGAAAGTGAGAGAGGAGTGGAAGCAATTATTAAAACTATTGAATGTAATAACTGCCAGCCAAGAATAATGTGTCCAGCAAAGTCCTACTCTAGATATAAAGGATAAATAAAGAACTTTCCAGACATAGAAAAATTGAGGGAATTCTCCACTAAGAGGCCTGCATTACAGGAAATACTGAAAAGGGTCAGCATATCTAAAACAAAATGACAGAAAAAAATGCATAACTATGAGTTAAGCGACTAGCAGGCAGATAGAAGCAGAAGAGTACAACTCTTACTAACAACAGCACATTATAAGCTTAAACAATAAGAAGAGATTTGTAATTGCAAGATAGGAACTAATGTTTAGTATACATAGGGACAAATTTAGACAATGATAACAGAAAAGGGGAGGATTCAAAGATCCAAATTCGCAAAGGGGAACAGCACACACAGAAGAAAATAGACTACTATGTATATATAATTATCCTCTATATATTCAAAATGGTAATCGAATGCCAAATGCGGAACTGAAATATATAATATAAAACAAGAAAGAATACAGGGAAAATTCACAAATTCCAACCAAAAAAAAATACAGAAACACAAGGACAAGGAAGCAACGGAAACACCTAGCTACCAGAAATCAAAAGATAAAATTGTCACAGGAAAACCTCATATGTCACTAACCACCCTAAATGTAAATATATTGAACTCACCACTAAAGGCACGGAGTTGCAAATTGGATCAAAAAACAAAACCCAACCATACACTGACTCCAGGAGACACATCTCAGTTCCAAAGACAAATATAGACTCAAAGTGAAAGGGTAGAAAATGATATTTCAAGCAAATGGCATTCAGAGAAAAATGGGAGTAGCAGTCCTAATATCAAATGAAACAGACATCAAAATAAAAAAAGATAAAGAAAGATACTGAAGGACACTTCATAATAATAAAGGGAATCATACACCAAGGAGACATAACACTTATTGATATCTATAAATAAAGGGAGAAACAGACCAAAACACTATCATAGTAGGGGACCTAAATACCCCTCCATCGGATATGGACAGATCATCCAAACAAAATCATAAGGAAATGACATCCTTAAATGACACATTAGATCAACTGAACATAATTAACATTTACAGAGCATTCCATCCCAAAACAGCTGCTTGTACATTATTCTCTAGTGCACTTGGAACATTCTCAAGAATTGATCACATACTGGGACACAGAGGTAGCCTCAACAAATATAAGAGAGTTGAAATAGTACCAACTATATTATCTGATCATAAGGCTTTCAAGCTAGACGACAACTGTAAAAAGAAAGTGGAAAGAACCACAAATACATGGAGATTAAACAACATGTTACTGAAGAATGACCGGGTCAGGGAAGAAATAAAAAGAGAGATCAAGGGATATATAGAAATGAATGATAATGATAGCACAACACATCAAAACTTTTGGGACATGGGAAAAGCAGTCATAAAAGGAAAGTTCATATCATTACAGGCCTATCTCCAAAAACAAAAACAAGCCCAAACAAACAACCTAATGTTTCATCTTTAAAAAATTAGAAAAGGAAGAACAAATGAAGCCTAAAGTCAACAAAAGGAAAGAAATCATCAAAATTAGAGCAGAAATAAAAGAAATGGAAAACAACAATAACAAAAAAATAGAAAAAATAAATGCAACGAAGAGCTGGTATTTTGAGAAGGTTAATAAAATTGACAAACCCTTGGCTAAACTCACTAAAGAAAAAAGAGAAAGGACAAATAAACAATATTAGTGATGAAAGAGAGAAAATTATAACTGAAATAGCAGAAATACAAAGGATCATACAAGAATACTATGAAAAAGTATATAACACCAAATTTAATAACCTAGAAGAAATGGACCAGTACTCAGAAAAATACAATCATCCTAGACTGAATCAAGAAGAAATGGAAAATCTAAATAGATTGATCAGCAGTATGGAAATAGTAACAATCATCAAAAACCTACCCACAAGTAAAAGTCCAGACTCGATGGCTTCACCAGTGAATTCTACCAAACATTCAAAGTTGGCAATACTTCCCAACTCATTTTATGAGGACAACATTACCCTGAAACCAAAACCTGGTAAAGATAACACAAAAAAGAAAATTACAGACCAATATTTCTCATGAACACAGATGCAAAAATCCGAAATAAGATACTAGTAAACTGAATATATCAACGTATTTAAAAGATTATATGCTACAATCAAGCGGCTTCATCCCATGGGCATGGGGATGGTTCAACATATGCAAATTGATTAATGTGATATACCACATAAACGAATTAAAAAATAAGAATCATACAGTCATATCAATAGATGCAGAAAAAGCCTTCAACAAGATACAGCACACATTTATAATCAAAACACTTAACAAAATCAGTAAAAAAGGAAAGTAGCTTAACATAATAGAGGCCATATATGAAAAACCATCAGCTAACCTTATACTTCATGGTGAAAAACTTAAAACCTTCCCTCTAAGATCAGGAACAAGGCAAGGCCGTCCACTATCACCACTGTTACTCCATATAACATTGGAAGTCCTAGCAAGTGCAATCAGGCAAAAGAAAGATATAAATGTATCCAAATAGGAAACGAAGAAGTCAAACTATCACTATATGAAGATGACATGATTCTCTATATAGAAAACCCAAAGACTCCACAAGAACACTACTAGAAACAATAAGTAAATATAGTAAAGTCTCTGGATGCAAAATCAATGTTCAAAAATCCATAGCTTTCCTATACTCTAATAATGAAGTGTCAGAAAAAGAAGCAGAAAAAATAATTCCTTTTGCAGTTTCAACACAAAGAATAAAATATTTAAGAATAAATTTAATGAAACATGTGAAGGACCTATGTAACGAAAACTCTAAGACCCTGTTAAAAGAATTTGAAGAAGATACAAAGACATGGAAAGATATTCCGTGTTCTTGGATTGGAAAAACCAACATAGTTAAAGTAAACTTATTCCCTAAACCATTATACAGATTTAATGTGATCCCCATAAAAATCCCATCAGCATTTTTTAAAGAAATAGAACAAAAAATCATCATATTTGTATGAAAGTACAAAAGACCCCAAATCTCCAAAGACAGCCAAAGAAAGAAGAACAAGGCTGGAGGGATCACTTTGCTCAACTTCTAATTATACTACAAAGTGACAATAATCAAAATGGTGTGGTATTGGCAGAAAACTAGACACATAGACCAGTGGAACAGAATCAAGAGTCCAGAAGTAAACCCATATTTATGCAGGCAAATAACTTTTGACAAAAAGCCAAAAACATACCGTGAAGAAAGGAAAGCCTCTTCAATAAATGGTGCTCGGAAAGTGGAAAGCCACCTGCAAAAAAATGAAACTAGACTGTTTTCTATCACCACACACCAAAATTAACTCAAAATGGATTAAGGGTCTGAATGTAAGATCTGAAACAACAAAATGCATAGAAGAAATCATAGGAACTAAACTCAAGGACTTTGGACTTAAAGAGGATATTATGAATTTGACCTCAAAGGCAAGGGAAGTAGAAGCAAAAATAAATGAATGGGGCTAATCAAACTACAAAGCTTCTACTCAGATAAAGAAGCTGTCAACCAGGTAAAGTGACAACCATCCAAACTGGAAAATATGTTTGCAAGCAGTGCCTCTGATATGTTCCTAATATCCAATATATACAAAAAACTCATACAACTCAAGAACAACAAAAATGTAAAAAATTCAATCAAAAATGGGCAGAGGACCTGAACAGACACTTCTCTCAAAAAGACATATAAATGGCCAAAAAACAATGAAAAGATACTCAACATCACTATCTATTAGGAAATGTTAATCAAAACTACAATGAGATACCATCTCACACCTGTTAGAATAGCTGTTATCAATAGGACAAGTAATAATAAGTGTTGGAGATGATGTGAAGAAAAAGGAACCCTCATACGCTGCTGGTGGGACTGCAAATTGGTACTGCCACTGTCGAAAACAGTATGGAAGTTACTCAAAAAACTAAGAATAGATCTATTGTATGATCCAGCAATCCTTCTAATGGGTATTTACCCCAAAGCCTTGAAATAATATATCCAAAAATATATTTGCACACTGATGTTCATAGCAGCATTATTCATGATAGCCAGGATATGGAAACAACCAAATTGTTCTAGGATAGATGATTGGATAAAGAATTGGTGGTACATATATACAATGGAATATTACTCAGCCATAAGAAGAGACAAAATACTGCCATTTGCAATAACATGGATTGACCTCTAGATACTCATGCTAAACAAAATAAGTTAGACAGAAAAAATTACAAAATTAACAATAAATAAATAAATAAATAAATAAATAGAATTGAGACCTTTAAAAATTAATTTATTTTATATTGAAAGGAAAAATTCAAAATATTCTGTAAATTTCTGAAAAGAAAATCAATGTCTGCAAAATAAATTGTTTAATACTTATTAGTAGCAGCATCTCATTGCAGAGTTGGAGGTATTTACTCAAAACTTCTATTTGAGCTTTTGTTTATTTGTAACTTCTTTGTTATTTCTTTCCAAAATTGAAATGTTGATATACAGAAATTTCAATAAGTTTCTAATATTCAATATATGTATATTAAATATTTAGTTCTCCTAGGATTTTATACCTAATTGAGTCACTGAAACCAATGAGCTCAAACAATTTCCATGCACTGTACAAATAAATTTATTTATTTATTTATTGTTAATTTTAATTATGGTGACATTGGTTAATGAAATTTAGTCTTCTCAAATTTCATCCAGAGAAGACTAAAATGTATGCTGCTCTTCATTTAATTTGGAAATCAATTAAATTTCAACACCATTTAGAAAATAAAATCCCACATGACAAATAGATGTTTACAGACCTTAACTTGCACTGGAAAGAGAGCAACAAAGACCAGAAATGACATTACTCTTCATTAAAACACATGCATCTTGCTCTAAGAGTGACTAACTGCCTTCCTAGATTATCTCTAGTGTCCTATGATAGTTCTGACTTGTTCTGTCCAATAACTGTCGGCAGGACATTCTGAATGGAATTCTCCTATGCCCTTCCTAGGATCTTTCTGTCTCTCCTCTTTACCGGAATAGCCAAGTAGCAAGGGTTTTATGAAGTCAAATAAGACTTTGAAATCTTCCAAGATACAGCAGGTACCTGTGCTGAACTCCTTAGCAGCAAACCCAAACCAGATGCTCTCAGACTGTGGTGTCTAAGGAAAAGCAGAATACAGACACATGATCTTGACAGAGACTGTTTCTTCTCCTAAAGGTATCCCCCCCTGCTAGGTAGTTCCTGTGACAGCCCAGAATCCAGAGAATTGCCTTAAGTAGAGTTCTGAAGAGTCTTTGGAATAAAGAAATACCCAGTATGTTAGCAGTGGATCAGGGAAATTAAGGGTAATGAAGAAAACTATTATTCATTTCCAAGTGCTCTTCCTTGAACTCTGTAAAAGGAAAACCATTTTCTATACTGTTAGAGGATGACCATTCGATTGTGAAATGGAAACTATTATTGCAGTAGAGCTAATAAACTCAACTAGCAAAGAATGTTTCATCCAGTTGGCCCTACTAAAATATAATTTATTTAAAGCTTTCCCCTTGTATTTTAAGAAACATAAATATTAATCCTGTTCTCCCAGAACTGTACTGACAGTGAAATGTGACACATGATGCTAAAGTCAAGGGATTCTCTTCTTAACAAACATGAGAACTTAAAATACAAATAAGCACTGACCTTCAAAATAGTTACTTTTGAAAGAAGTCATAAACTTTTGTTGTCATAACTTAAAGTACATTGGAAATTGCTTTCAGAATTGGTTCCAAATGTATACAGACAAAACAAAATAAATAAAAAAAAAACAAAAACCGATGTTATTCCTGCATAGATATATCTTATAATATAGCTATGAATTATTTAATACTTTACATAAATGACATTCCAACTTTCTGAGCTGCTGAACCTTCTATTTAAGGGGAGTATTATAATAGCCTTCATGTTAAAGAGATAAAAGGAAGGTACTCTGGAGAAAGCTGTCCTGCAGGATGCACAGACTCCTGCCAGCTTGCTGTCTTTTCAGACTTTACCCAGGTCTGTAAGAAACTTGCTTGAATCCCAGAGCTGTTTAGAACATAATATAGCTATTAGTATTATACTAAAAATGTTAGTAAGGCAGAAAAAGTTCTACCAAAAAGTGGTGCTCACAAACGAGGGTGTGCAATCCTTTCAGAGACTCAAGTGTGTAAACATTATTATATTTTAAGAATCTACTTTAATAAACAAGAAATAAAACTTATTTACTAATTCAACTCAATTTCTATTTTGAGCCTGTTAGCCCACTGGGGTGACAGAAATTTAATTCCCATAAAATTTGGGTTCTTCAATTTTATCAGGGTTCTGTTTAAATTCTAGTGCAAACAGGAGAGGGAACAAAGATATTGATAGTAGGTTGACATCTGGTCCTTCAGTCATAGGTCACACAGGTCTGGGTCATTGGTCCTTAGGGACTGCTGCTGAAAGTCCTTCATTCCTGTCTGATAACCCCTAAGCTCTAAAACCTCTGTTAGATGCTTCCTCTTCATGCCAAGGCACAGGAACTTCACAAGGTTGTTCAGGGCCTCATTCATCTGGACACAACCTGCATTCATTTCCTCTTTGCAATCTCTGCTCTTATCACTTCCTTTCCTTCTCTCCCCTCTCCACTAGGCTGGGGGAGGGTTCTTTCTCTAATCTTGGAAAAATTCTTCTCGTTATTATTCTTATTGTTTGCCTTTGAGGCTCCCAGAAGAATGGGCTCGTATTTTTATAGAAACACAAAAACCAGGAAACCCTGCCACAAATCTTCAGTGAAACACGGATATCTGCATGAATTGCAGGAAGACAAAAAGTGAAATACCAAAAAAAAGCTACAAAAATATATGTTAAGAACTCAAAATATTATTTCACACACAGCTAAGGTAGAAGAATGGATGCAAAATTATGCATATGTTGTTAACATCAGTGAGGAAGCATCTAATTCAGTAGCACAGCATTTGGATCAAGTTATGCAAATCATTGCAATGCCATCTTAAGAGGGAGAGATTTGTCATTTGTGAAACCCCAAGTGCTCTGTTCACTCATAGACTACAACACAGAGAGATGACTAAGACTAAGAAAAATGGTTTTAAGATGGGGCAGAAAGCCCAACTGAACTTTGGACTCATGAATGAGTAAATAAAGCCCCTGAGCATTAGGTTGTCAGGATTTTCTCCAGTGGCAGCCACTGAAGCAGTAGTGGAGTGTGGGAACTTCTTGGAGCAGCAGCAGAGAAAAACAATCCAGGGCTCCAGAGTGGCAAGGGTTGTAAATTAAAATGCTGATGAGCTCAGGGATCTGAAGGTAATATTGAGGGAGCCATTACCCATGAGTCGAGACTGAATTAAGATTAAAGCAAGTGAGGAAATATCTGCCATTCTGAGAGAATAGGCAGGCATTTTAGTTTAATGGGAGAATATACTGAGAAGAAGGTGTTGAAATTGAGGTAGAAGATGGGTTAAAGTATTTTCCCTTAAAGAGTAGTTGTGGCTTCTGCAGACATTGGGTAATAAAAATTAAGAGCGATACTGTTGGCAAGCAAATTCATTTTACTATCAATATAACATCCTTTCATGCTACAGAAGTGAGGTTCACTCCCAACCCAAGTTGCCTCAGAGAGGAGTTTACAAATATTCTGTTAGGCCTATTTTCATCAGCTCCATTGCCAGGAATTCTGTCTTCATTATAGCCATACAAATTATCAAATGCAGTGAGGATGGGAATAGTGAATGGAATATAAGGAGATACCAAATAAATCAATAATTGCTACATCTTTTGTCCCTTTTCCTGGGTGTATGGGGATGATGCTCTCTGATTCTTTCTTGCTCAAGAAATGACTGTCTTATGCTTATGTATTATAAAACCATGACCATACAGAGATTCTTTCATTATTCTGCCATATATATAAATTACCAGATATTTTCTATGTAATCACTATCAATAACAATACTTGTATGGGATTTATTCTATGTCACACCTTATTCTTAGCGCATTCTACATATTATGCAATCCTCACCAAAAAATCCTGAGTACCCCTAATGCCATAATCATCACCATTTCACTGATGAACAAGTTGATGGATGCTGAGGCTGGCTACCTTATCCATCATTGTATACTTAATAAATAAATGATATTTCTGAGGTTTGAAAGGTAAGCAGGCAGGAGGCAGGAAGCATGGCTCCAGAATCCACAAGCTGAACTACTTCACCTTTGCTATTTATGTATTTGACAAACAGGAGGGCTATAACTGACTCCAAAGCCTGAGGCATGTTTTCTTAACAGAAATATTCCACCTCCTTTAACTGGGAAATAAAGGAACAAAGGAATGCCTTATGCATGCAGATGATTGACCATTCAGAGCTATCCTGCTTTAAATGCCAGCTAATGGGGAAGGAAGTAAAGTTAGAAAGGATTTCTTCCTCAGAGTTTACTACCAAAACCATCTTATTTGCAGTCTTCCACACAATAATATTTCATATTAAATTATAAGTCAACAAGTGCTAAGATATATTCTTTAACCAATATGTTAGAGATTTTGGTTAAGTTAGCGTGAAAATGGTGTGTTTCAGCCAGATGTTACAGGCAGATGCCTGCAGAGCTACTGCTGGCAGGGACTTTTGCAAAGAAAGAGGGTAGATAATACGTCATGCAGTGCAAGAGGCAAGTGGTTATTAACAAGTGCTTTATGTAAACACAAGTATCCTTGGATTTTTTGAAAGCCTCAGTTTGCTTTGAAAATTGTTTATAACTTTTATAGAAAGGGATAGGAAAGAAGAGTAAGGAAGTGGGAATGTGGGTAATAAGTTCAGCATGAAGTTGGAACCTAAGAAGTACTGGAAAAAATAAGAGAGAAGGCAGAAAAAAATGGGAGGGGAGAAAATCACCTTTTATATTATATGCTTTTACACTGTTGAATTTTTATCATAGTGGCTACTTTTGCAATTTAAAATAATAACAAGAGATAAAAATGATAATTAATGTTCTTTTCTAAAGGAAAAATTTTTAAAAAGCAATGGAGATATATTGTCAGTATAAATTAAATTTCCCTTGGATCTTCCTCTGACTTTTTGCAACTATAACACCAATACCGCTCCTCCTTCCTCCCCCAAATACCAATGTCCAACCAAATACTATGTTCTACATTATGACTGCAGCTTGGTATGGGAAGGAAGTTGTCCTGTGGCAATTTTGCTTGGAGTTGGTTCCTTGCACCACCCCTTCTCCTTGTCTCATTTGTTTCTGTTTCAGATTGATTCACACTTTTCTTTAGTGTCTGCTTCTCTGTGTAGACTAACCTGAGAAAGGGAGTCCAAAGCCCAGGGCTCTCTAGGTAGCCATGGGAGAAGGGACCAAGAGAAGACTTGAGCCCTTAGAGCATCCCAGAGAGACTTCCAGCTCTGCCTGTCCCTATGGGTCCTCTCACAGGGGATGGGGTCATGGATATAGTTCCCCAACATTTCTGAAGAGGAATGTCATGTCAGATTTACAGTTTTAGTAGGTGAAACATCTTAAGTTTTGGAACAGATATAAAATTACAATGAAACATCCACTTTAAGGTTGAAAAAAAAATGGAAAAAGACCTCAGTGACAAAAACTTCAACAAAAATTATTAAAAACTGGGCTGAATCGCACTAATTTCCCCCAGATGATTTCATAACAGGATTCTACTAAACCTTTAAAGAAGAATCAACATCAATTCCAGAAAATACAAGAGGAAGAAACACTTTCAGTTTATGAAGCTAGTATTACCCTGATATAGAATCAGTACAAAGACATTACAAAAAGAAAGAAAAAGAAAGAGAAAGAAAGAAAGAAAGAAAGAAAGAAAGAAAGAAAGAAAGAAAGAAAGAAAGAAAGAAAGAAAGAAAGAGAGGGAGGGACGGAGAAAAGAAGGAAGGAAGGAAGGAAGGAAGGAAGGAAGGAAGGAAGGAAGGAAGGAAGGAAGGAAGGAAAGAAATTATAAATCGATATTCCCCATGAATATAAGGACACAAACCTTTAACAAAATATTCACAAATAGAATGAAACAAGATGTGAAAAGAATTGTACACCATGATCAAGTGTGGTTTATTCCAGGGATGGAAGCCTGGTTCAACATTTAAAAACCAACCAATGTAATCTAGCATATAGAGAGTCTAGAGATGAAAAAATAATATAATCATATTGATAAAGATAAATAATTTGAAAAACTCCAACACATGTTCATGACAAAAATGTCTCCAAAAGTTAGGGATAGAGGGCGAAGTTTGATATAGAGCATCTACAAAAGATTACAGGTAATGCAGTAATTTATGATGAAAGACTGAATGCGTTTTTCCCTAAGGTCAGGAGCAAGGCTAAGATTTCTGCTCTTAACACTCTTATTCAACATAGTGCTAGAAGTTCTAATCATTGAGATAAGATAAGACAAGGAAATAAAGGCAAGTAAATCAGAAAGAAAGAAAACTATCACTATTTGTAGGTGATATGATTGCCTATGTAGGAAATTTTGTTAGCCTTCACTCTTACTTGAATTTGCTAAGAAGTGTACTTCAAAGAAGAATATATATGTAAAAATAAGACAAAAACATTATTTGCTAATGGGTAAAGAATTCCTCTGCTGTATACAAATGCATTATCAGACTACTTATGAAATGTTAAGAAGCTTGGTTGTCTTGACTCTGTACTAGGATATAGTCTCAAAGAAGTTCATGTTAAGCTAAGGAAAAATTGAGGTGACCAGGAGAAATCACCCTATCTCACCAAGTTGTGCACCCAGGACTACAGAAGACTGTCCCACTCTTTGCTCACCAGGGAACATCGTAAGGGTTGAGAGTGCATGTCTGGGGGTCATATGGTCTGGGTTTGCATCCTAACTTTACCACTCATAATTTGCTGGTGCTGCAGACAAACCCTTTAGCTTCTATTTTCTCTTTGGTAAAACAGGCATTATTGTGATACTTACCTCGTAGGTTTGTGATGAGGATTAGATGATGCAAGTAGATCGAGCACTGAACACAATCCCTGTCACAGAGTAAAGGGTATTGACAATGAAGGTTACTTACAAAACCTATACAAAATGAGAAACTTTTAGATAGATAATGACAAAAATGTGTGGAGGCAGAGACAAGGAAGTTTGCTCTTATGCCAAATGGCATGGAGATCCGTGGTTCTGTGAGTAAAGCCAGAGCTAGCAGTGATTCAATTCCAAAAAGTGATGGTAATGATCTACATGATCTCCTTTCTAGCATGTTCTCTGTTCTTTCTTTCTGAGGAGTACAGACGTCAACTGAGTTTGAGACTTTCTCCTTAGAGAGGCTCCATCCCCTGGAGTTAAGTCGTCTGAAGTTATTTCCAAATTTGAAAGGCCACGTGTAATGCTAATGTGATGAGCAGAAGAGAGGACTTACTACGACATGAAACACTAATAAGGAATCATATTTGACCAGCCACACATTGCAATGGACAGATTTTTCACTCAACGAAGGCCCTCCCTTCCCTCTGCCAACAGCAAGGAGTTCATCATTTTGAAGCGTTGGAAGTGGAGCCTTCCCATAGCCAGATTGTCATCTCCTCTTTCACTCAGTTCAGAGTGATGGGTGATTTGGGCCAGAGATTTAAAGGGAATATGAGCAGAGGAGCTCAATGTCTGTTGACCTGGCAACAGGGTGGCTTCATTATTTCTTGTCTCTTTTGTCCCCTGTGGAACCCAAATTATTAACTTAGCATTCAGAGATGTTTTTCAGACTTGGTTTCCGGTTCAGCCTTGGGTGGAGAAGCTACTGCTAATTTTCCTAAGATCCTTATTAACTGGCTGATTTATTTAATGTTCCCCATTTCATACTGGAAAACAATTTGGGATTTTTTTTCTGCCAGAGCGTCAGGAGGAAAGAGAAATGCTGCAGCTTTCTTTTAAAGCATCTTGCCACTGCTTTACCACATGTGGTTTTCTCCTGGATTTTGCCTGCATATCCTTACTCTTGCTTCAGGCAGGTTATCCTGGACATGGAGTTCCTCCTTCCCAAGAACCTTTGAGCAGAGGCCTCATCCAAGTCCCCTCTTTCCATTCTCCTCCCCAGTTAGTCTAAAGGAAGGGGGTGATTTCTCAGGAGCCCCTTGTCTGGCTTCCAATAGAAGCAGCTCTCCCTCACTTTTCCAGGATGCCCAAATTAATTCCTTTAACATAATTTTCTCCATGTACTACCTTGTTCTATGATTAAATCTCTCTATGTCTAAAACCGCTGGACTGAATAGAACCTGTGAGTTTTAACTCTTGTCTGGAAACAGTCTTCTCCCAAAGGAGGGTTCTGCCACCTCCCTGCTCTCTTGGACTGATCTGTCAGGCTCAGAAAGACGCTTGTCAGGGGGCATCTCATGCCCTGAGAGCGCAGGATTGTCCAGCCACTGTCTGACTTAGGGCTTAGGTTCTGTTCCCTTCCAGCCTCAGTGGGCCTGTGAAGACAGGCTGAACAGTGCATTCAAAGATAAAGGGAAAAGAGACTTGCACTTGTTAAGGACAGATCTGCTGAGAGTCAGGAATCAGGCAGAACTTAACCCCAGTAGTTAGTAGAGGGGCCTTGGGGTGTCAAGGTAAAGATGTGAATATATCTGAGGGGCAGCACAATCTAGAGAGGATGTGGAGAGGAAAATGAAAATACATATATTTCTGTTTTGTGTGAGTTAATACCATTTCTATGTGGTGGAGTGAGTGCTCTGTGAAGCTAGGGGAAAGGAACAATGCTATTACACCAGTTCTGTTCAACTGAGTCATGTACCCCATGAATGGTGTTTGAGGTTAGGAAATGAAGTCACCACAAGCCCTATTCCCCCCATTTTTCTGTCCCCTTATCTTACCCATATGTTTTATATGAGAGAAGAGTATTTCTTTTAGGTCTTGATGAGTGAACTCAAAGCCCACACCACAAAACGGATGCTGTAGAAAAGGCTATGGATCCAAAACTTAGAAATGTAAGAGTAGGTAAAAGAGGTGGTGCATGGAACCAAATCCACGAATATAATATTACCACAAAGACAACATCCCCTTACCCTTAGCTAGTTCTCTAGGAACAGGTAGTCAGTATGCACCTACTTTCAAGAAAATCATCACCACCTCCACACTGTCACATTTTAATGATGAATGTGTATAATGTGATCAAATTAAAAAATTGAAAGAATAAAATCCATACATAGGAAATACTATAAAAATAAACAGCAATTTGTAAACTCTAGTGGATAAGGTCAGGGAGTTCAGAGAGAGATTCGATTTTTATTATAAAAGTGTTCCAATATATTTGTTATAACAGCAGATAATTTCCTAAGTTTCTTTTATGTCATTTCTTCATTGTATGACATTTTTATAATCCATGTGACTAAAAGGTATTTCTTCCAGAAAGGAAGAAAAAAACTAAAATTACAAAATTAAAGAAATATCAGTTAAATATATGAAAACTTTTAAACTTTATCTTTTTATTTTATATAACTATATTCTATTTTAACTAGATTTCATTAGTAACTGCCTGAAATAGTTTCCTTTAACATATTTTGCTTAATGGAAAGGATATTGATTTTTTTTGGCATACATTTTAAAACCAATCCATATGTGATTTGGATTTCTTTTAAAAGGCATTGTACTAAACAGGTTAACAAAAATGTGCTTAAATCCACCAGTCATCAGAAATATAAATTTAAACAATGCGATGCTAGTTTTCTATCTGATAGGTAATGTAAAAGGCAAAAAAAAATATTTGCAACACATGCTTCAGAGTTAATATTTTTAGTATATACATAAAAAAAACTTTACAAAAAGAAAAAGAAAATAACACCCCATGGGCAATACACAGAAATGGAAATGCAAAAGCCAATAAACATGGGAGGAAATGCTCAACTTCATTAATAATCGACAAACAAAATAATCTTTTTTTGCCTATAGATTAGCTAAGATGAAAAAGAGAAATAATACTGCACCTTGATAAAAGTGTGAGAAATAGGTTCTCTCATTTTCTGTTAATTTAAGTGTCAATGCATACAGCTTCTGGAGGTAATTTGAGATTATGTATCAAAATTATAAATATACTTATACTTTGATATTTTGATAAATAAAATCGATCCAGCAAATTCATTGCTAAGAAATGATCCAGTGGGCATCCCAATGTATGTAGTAGAGAAAAATGGGAAAAGTCTAAAATATTGTAGATAGTAGTTATGACGCAGGACAGATGGGGGACAAGATTGGAGAGGTCAGCTCAAGTGACTACTGTGACCCTGCCTTCTCTCTCATTACGAGTTTCCACCAGAGGGGGCAGGGAATGAGTAAAAGGCAAAGGGGTCAAAAGGAGGGGACAGAAGACCTTTTGGGGCTTACCTGTCCTGTTGAGGCCAAAAGGTTGCTACTCAGTCTTAATTTGGAGTCCAGGTGGGGTGGTTCCTCAGCAGACCTCTGCAATTCCAATGGAGGCATAAAATTTCAGAGAACTTAGAAGAAGAGAAGTGGGACAAACAGACAGGACCTATGGACTCCTGCTCAGTCAGAAGACCGGCCTCTACCAGTTCTCTATCATGGTGTGCACTGTTGTCGAAGGCCAACTGATCCGCACAGCTGGGGACAATATCCCAACCACCTTCTAAAAGAAAGGAGCTATGGCAACTTGGGTGGATAAAGTTTGTTTTTTCAGCCCTTTGTGGTTAGCCAGGAAAGATGATGCAGAACAGGGCAAATCGTCCTGAAAGGAGGTTCAAGTCTTGCACTGAGAGAAAAGTTTTGACTACATGCAGGAAAGAATTCAAGTGCATGCCAGAGCTAGAGTCAGAAGGAAAGTTTAATAAAGAAGGGATAAGATTCCATAGACTGAGACAAAGAATGAGAGAGCCAAAAGGGACAGAGAGACAAAGAGAAAAGACAATGAGAAGGACCAAGACAAAGACCTAAACTCTTCAGGGAATTCAGTTTATATATATCATTCTTAGTTTCTATGAATTACAGTTTAAAGACTTTATTACCTATTTTCCTTTGATGGTATAGGTATACGGTGTGAAAGATAAAGAGTATGTAGCTTGAAAGGCATGCTAGCCTTTGATACATAGATTCCCTGTGGTTTTAGCTGTGGTTTTAGCTACAGAGAATGAATGATTGTGTTTATTTTGTGTTGTGCATGACTTAAAGACTCTTTCCTTGTTTTCTCTTCCTGATATGAGTGAATGATTTATTAGTATTCCCAGAAGGAATCTTACTCTGTTATGCAGGTTTTCCATGGTCTAGCAGCAACATGATTCAGCTTCTGAATATACCTTGATTTAACATTTGATTCTCTTGTCCCATCCCTATATTAATTAGAAATATTATGGCATATTCAGTCAATGGAATACTGTGAAGTCATGTAAAAGGACTGTTTAAATCTATAGTCATAAACACGATAAATGTTTACAATATGATATTACATGAGTAAAAGATTACAAAACTACAAATATTACACATTAATTTTATTTCAATTAAATTTTAAATGTTATTAGTATTGCTAAATATGCACAAAAAACTTGCAAATTATACACCAAACTGTTTATCTATGGCTATAGAGAATTATGGGGATCTTTCACTTTATACTTCTGTGTTTAATTTTTTATATTAATTTAAACAACTTCTAAACAAAAATAGTAAAGCTATTGCCCATGTGAAAAAAATACATTATGTAAATGTGAAATAATGCAGTTACAAGTTTCTTTACTGCAGAAGAATTTATAATGACAAAAAGATTGAACACAGTCTAACAGAACAAGTATAGATTGGATTATTGCAAACAGTGATATACTGTTAACAATAACATTTTTAATTTAAGTACATTGTTGACATGAGATATTGTTTTTAGAAATCAAAGAAAAATACTGTATCAATATGATCCCAGTTTGATGAAAAATATGTGTGGCAGAAGAATGTATTGAGAAATAAATTCATTATTTTGATTTTTTTCACTATATTTTTTCTTCTCTTTCAACCCTCATCCCCAATTCCAAAAAGAGAATCAGGCCCATTGTATTCCCTGGGGAAGTTGGTGGTATAGGGCTGAAAACGGAAGTTTTCTGCCAACAACCTCCCTTCCTGGCTTTTGTTTTCTGGAAGCCTAAATTCCTAGGGAGGATTGTTCTAGAGTTGGGTGGGGGAGGTAATTGAGAGGGAGAAAGAAAGCAGCCAGACACAGAAAGTTTCCCAAGACTGGAAAGAGGGTTAGAATCTACAGATCCTTTATTAGGTGGAACCTCTACTCCCAAGTAGTGCCCAAAGGAGATAGATAGCAGGAGCTCAGAAAAGAACATCCTGTGATACAGTTAAGGAGGTTGGACCCCAAACATAAAAATTAGCCCCAACAAAGAGTCCTGGGACAAACCTTGGCACAGAAGCAGCATGGCTCCCTGCTCTCTAGAAACAGTCCAGGCTTGGACAGTAAACATATCAGCAGCAACCATAGTACCTAATTTTCTGGGAGCTCTTGGACTGTGATGAGACCTTGGGGAGGGTGAACTCCACTCCACCACCATCAACAACAAAATAGTCAACTGCAGTTGTATTTCTAGTAGTCAAAAGGAATGGAAGTTTGAAGTCAGATTTAGTTTGATATTTAGAAAATAACAATGTGGAATTTATTTAACACACACTTTTATGAAGTAAGATTCATATCGGCTATACATGTAAATATGAAAGAAATGATTCTGGAAGGTTAAACACAAAAATGATAATAATGACAATCTCTGGGTAATGAGATTATGGATGTCTATATGTTTTCCATGTTTTCTAGTTTTTCTGTAATAGATAATATTAAATACTGTTAAAGTTTCGTATCCAAATATGCAGAAAATCAAGTTTAGCAAAATCATGCTTATATCTTTTTTACATTTAATATTTATATTCATTCTCAAAAGTGAAACATCCCTGAGATTCATACATAACTTCATAACTTACTGTTTCCGTTTGTATTTCCCAGAAGCAGACCTGAGATAAGAATTCATGTGCAAGTAATTTATTTATTAGGGAAAAACTCCCAGCAGAAAGCAGTGAGGGAGCGGGTGACACAGGGCAAGGAAGAGAAAGAAGCCAAGCAAGGGTACGATTTCAAAGTGGAAGGAAGCCTCAACTGGATCCTGAAGGGGGCTCTACAGTGTAAATTGTGCCCCAATTTGTCCTGCCTTAAGGCAAGGGAGCTATGCTTTGCTATCTCCAAACCAGTCAGTTACTGCCTTTAAGGCATGGGAAACATAAACTCCCAGGATTTCCAGATTTCTGTACAGCCAAATGAAGCAACTACACTTAGCCCAAAGGCAGAAGAGTCACAGGTGTCAATCTTTAGAAGCGGAGTACACAGAAGTTAAGAGACAAATGCACAGAAACAATAAAAGGGATAAAAGGAGATCCAAGTGTAGCAATGACAATTTCCCTTACACTATTTCTGGTTTTGCCCTGTTGCTTTTACCAGAAATCTTTCCTCACCCAGATATCAGCATGGCTCAATCCTTCTCCAAATATTTGCCTAAATGTAACTTTCTCAATGAGTTCTATTCATTTCTTTCTCTTTTTTTTGGCAGGGGGTAATTTATTAAGAGTATATTATCATTATCAGTGTAATTTTCTATTAAATTTATTGAGGGTAACATTGGTTAATAAAATCATATAAGTTTCAAGTGTACAATTCAATAATACGTCATATGTATATTGCATTGTGTGTTCACTACCCAAAGTTAAGTTTTCTTCCATCAACATATATTTGACCCCCTTTACCTTTATCTCTCTCCCTTCCTCCTTTTTCATCTGGTAACCACTAAACTGTTGCCTGTGTCTATGAGTTTTGATTTATTTGTCTTGTTTATTTGTTGCTTTCAGTTTTATATCCCACATGAGTGAAATCACATGGTTCTCAACTCTTTCTGTCTGACTTATTTCACTTAGCATGGTAATCTCAAGATTAATCCATGTTGTCTCAAATGACAATATTTCATCTTTTCTTATTGCTGAGTAATATTTCATTATTAGCAATATACATACATACATATATATGTATCTATATATATCCAATCATCTATCAAAGAATACTTTGGTTGTTTCACGACTTGGCCACCATGAATAATGCTGCAAAGAACATCAAGGTGCATATATCTTTACAGATAAATGTTTTCAAATTTAGGAGATAGATTATCAGAAGAGGGATTGCTGGGTCATATGGTAATTCTATTCTTAATTTTTGAGGAACCTCCATACTAGTTTCCGTAGTGGGTGTACCAATTTACAGTCCTACCAACAGTGTATGAGGGTTCCTTTTTCCCCACAATCTCTCCAATAGTTGTTATTACTTATATTGATGGTAGCTATTCTAACAGGTGTGGTTTTGATTTGCATTTCGCTAATAGCTAGTGAAGTTGAGCATCTTTTCATATGTCTGCTGGCCATTTGCATGTCTTCTTGGGAGAAGTGTTTGTTCAGGTCCTCTGCCCATTTTTTTAATTGGATTGTTTATTTTTAATTGCTGAATTTTATGAATTCTTTATATATTTTGGATATTAGCCCATCATTGGAGGTGTTGTTTACAAATATCTTCTCCCATTCATTTGATTCATGGATTGGAAGAATCGACATACTTAAAATGACCATATTACCCAAAGCAATATACAGATTTAATACAATCCTTATTAAAATCCCAACAGAATTTTTTAGAGACAAGGAAGAACCCAGTAATGGCACTTCTGGGTATTTATATGAAGAAACTTCAAATATCACTTTGAAAGGACATGTGCATCCATATGTTCTTTGCAACATTATTTACACTAGTCAAGATATAGAAGCAACCTGGGTGTTCATCAATAGATGAATGGAAAAAGAAGAAATAACAATAAGTTGAACATCTAAAACTCAACAAAAAAAAAACCCAAACTGCACACCAGCATGTCTGAACATGGGATCTGTGTATAAGAGCTACCACAGGTCAGAACCCTGGGTGTCGGGCAGTGGACTGGGAGAAATAAAAAAGCTGTCTCTCACAGCCACCAGAGCTACCTGTAGGGGGAGAGGGAAGGGAAAAACACAGCAAATTCCCTGAACAGCCCTGCTTAGGAGTGCTGTGAGTTCCACACAGCCAGTGGAAGGGCCCAGTCATCAGGGCAGAGAAACAACAGTTGATTTTTACTGGCCATCGTTGCAAAACCGTGGCTGAGCCACAGCCCCCAACTCCCAAAGCAGAGAGCCCCTCCCCACATATACTCCAAGACCTGACACAGCAGAGCCATAGGGGAATCTGAGCAAACACTGCCAACACTGAAGCAGCCTCTTGCAGCTAGCAGAGCTCCCTGCTGGAGGAGGGGGAAGGGAGAATAAAATACATAGGAATAAATTTAATGAAACATGTGAAGGATCTATGTAATGAAAACTACAAGACCCTATGAAAAGTAATCGAGTCTATGGCCATGCTACCCTGCACAAGTCTGATTCCCCTGATTTTGGAAGCTAAGCCGGGTTGGGCCTGGTTAGTACTTGGCTGGGAGACCACCTAGAAAAACCAGGTGCTGTAGGCATAAAAAACAAAAAAAAAATAAGGGATTGTAAGCTGACAAGGTCCTTGCAATCTGTGAGATCAACCAAGGGTTGCCTCACCTAAAATAAAAATAAAAAATAAAAGAAATCAAAGAAGATACATAGAAATGGAAAGATATTCTGTGTTTCTGGATTGGAAGAATCAACATAGTTAAAATGATCATGTCACCTACAGATTTAATGCAAACCCCATTAAAATCTTATCGGCATATTTTAAAGCGATAGAACAAAAAATCATTATATTTGTATGGAAGCACAAAATACCTCGAATTTCCAAAGCCATCCTGAGAAAAAAGAACAAGGCTGGAGGCATCATTCTGCCCAACTTCGAACTATACTACAAAGTGACAGTAATCAAAATGGCATGGTATTGGCAGAAAATCAGACACATGGACCAGTGGAACAGAATCAAGAGTCCAGAAGGAAACCCATATTTATATAGGCAAATAATTTTTGACAAAAAAAAGAAGCCAAAAACATACAGTGGAGAAAGGAAAGCCTCCTCAATAAATGGTGCTGGGAAAACTGGAAAGCCACCTGAAAAAGAATGAAACTAGACTGTTGCCTATTACCACACACCAAAATTAACTCAAAATGAATTAAGGACCTGAATATGAGACTTGAAACAATAAAATGCATAGAAAAAAACATAGGAACTGAACTCAAGAACTTTGGACTTAAAGAGGATTTTATGAATTTTACCTCAAAGACAAGGGAATAGCTAAAATAAATGATTGGGACTACGTCAAAGCAAAAAACTTCTGTTCAGCAAAAGAAATCAACAAGGTGAAAAGCAACCATCCGAATGGGAAAATATATTTGCAAGCAATACCTCCAATAATATCCAAAATATACAAATAATTCATACAACTCAATAACAACAGCAACAACAACAACAACAACAACAAAACCCCAAATGATCCGATCAAAAAAATGGATAAACGACCTGAAGAAATACTTCTCCCTAGAGGATATACAAAAGGCCAACAAATATTTGCAAAGATGCTCAACATTGCTAGCTATTAGGGAAAGGCAAATCAAAATCACAATGAGATACCATCTCACACCTGTTAGAATAGCTATAATCAACAGGACAAGTATTAACAAATGCTGGAGAAGATGTGGAGACAAAGAAACCCTCATACACTGCTGGTGGGACTTCCAATTGTTACAGCCTCTATGGAAAATAGTATTGAGGTTCCTCAGAAAACTAAGAATTGATCTACCATATGATCCAGAAATCCCTCTACTGGATATTTACCCCAAAGACTTGAAAACCATATCCGAAAAGATATTTGCACATGGATGTTCATAGTCACATTATTCACTGTGGCCAGGACATGGAAGCAACCAGAGTGTCCAATGATAGATGATTGGTTAAAGAAGCGATGGTACATATATACAATGGAATATTACTCAGCCATAAGAAGAGTGGAAATACTGTCATTTGTGACAATGTGGATGGACCTTGAGATAATCATGCTAAGCAAAATAAGCCAGACAGAAAAAGTTGAAAATCACATGATATCACTTATATGTGGGATACAAACCTAAAAGCAACAAACAAACAGGACAAACACACAGAGACTCATGGACATGGACTATAGACTAATGGTTACCAGTGGGTAGGGGGTGGTGGAGGAGGGAGGAAGTGCCAGGGTAAAGGGGGTGAAATATAGGGGGCTAGGGGGAGGGTGAAGTGGGTAAAGGGGATCAAACATATGGTAGCTGAAGGAAAATGGACTTTTGTTAGTAAACACACAATAGAATATACAGATGTTAAATTATAATGGGCACCTGAAAATTATATAATTGTATTAACTAATGTTACCTCAATAAACTTAGAAAGAAGAAAAAAAAAGAAAAAATATTCATAATGCATGTATTTGACAAAAAATTATATTCAGAATGTATGAAGAATTCTCACAAATCAATAACAAAAAGATAAACAACTCAATTTTTTAAAGATGGGTAAAATATTTGAACAGATGACTCATGAATAATATACATGAATGGCAAACGAATACGTGAAAAAGTGCTCAATATCATTAATCATCAGGCAAATACATAGTAAAATCACAATGTAGTACCATTTAAAATTTATTCAAATGACTGAAATTAAAAGCCCCAAATGGCCATGAAGATGTGGAGCAACTGGGTTTCTCTTACATTCCTTGTTGTAAAAATGGTACACTAAAAAACTACATGCCGATTTCTTATAAAATTAAATATAGAAATATAAAAATATTTTAAAAAGATAAAAAGAAGTGATATATAAATACAATGGAGTATTTTACTCAGCCATAAAAATAATAAATAAATAAATAAATAGATAGATAAATAAATAATGATTGCATTCTTTACATCTGCAACAACATGGAAAGACCTAGAGGATATTGTATTGAATGGAATAAGTCAGATATTTCACTTATATGTGTGATCTAAAGAACAAAATAAGCAATCAAAACAGAAAGAAACTCATAGATATAGAGAACATTTGAAGATTACCAGATAGGAGAGTTTGGGGAGGTAGTAAAAAAATGGGAAAGTGATTAAGAAGTGCAAATCGGTTGTTACAAAATATTCATGTGGATGTAAAATATAGCATAAGGAATATAGTCTGTAATATTGTAATAACCGTGTACAGTGTCAGAATGGTACTAGATGTAACAGGGTGATCTCTTTGTACTTTTTTTTTATAAATGTCTAATCACTACATTATACTCTTGAAACTAATATAATACCATATGCCAACCGTAATTGATAAACAAAAAATATTATTAGGGAAAAAATGTAATAATTAGAGGATTTGAACTATTTATACTTTCCCAATGGGAAAATCTATAAATGCTATTTATTCATATTTTGATTGAATAAAACTTATCTTTTCACAAATATGGTATTATCATTTTAACCTATATAAATGGTGCTTTCATATGGTTCAATCTAATAATTTTGAAATGTCAATGTAATTAGATATTTACCACTTGAATTAGAATTTAGAGAAATTAAAATTTCAATTAAGATAAAATGGTCTTGAAATTTAAGTAACTACTATTGGCACTAGTGGTGGCTAGATTTGTTTGGAGGGTGAATAAATAAAAATTATTTCATTTGAGAAAAAAATTGCTCGTTATAACTGGAGGCCAACAGGATAGATCTTCTATTTGATTATGTCTGATAACCATTTGCTTGAGTACACCTAGTCTCTGTTAATTTGATTTTCAAAATAAACTCATTATTAAGAACTTTTTACTCTGCTGGGGATCTTATTATCCTATAATATTAGAATAATTATTTATTACAGGCATGAAAACAAAATGAAAATTTTTAGTTTCAAGTTTTTTTATATCAGATCCATAGAGTTAATGAAATAGTTTTATTATTAATTTAATTAATAATGTATGGTTGTGATATTAATCATGTGCTGCCAAATTAATTATGTATGCAGTCCAGCATGCAAGATTTGATATGGTGTGCTTTGGGCTATGACAACTTTAGAATTTACAAAAGGTGGATTGGGACATTTTACTCAGAGAAACGTCAATGTCTTTTAGATGTTAGTATTTGAGAACACTCCAAATTGCTGTATCTTAGAATATTCAAGTCTTCTGATTCATACTCTAAGTTAGTGGTTTCCAAAAGTTTTTTTTTAATTATGGCTCTCTATTGGCAAAAAAATAACATGCACATCAATATATGTATATTTATTGACTCATAAGTAATAAACATAATATTGTCATGATATGTTATATACATTATTAAAAAGAAAACTAATCACTTGAAAGGGCAAGGTCAAAAGTAAAAGCATCTTATACAGCTATTAGGGTATACACACCTCTCTTGGAAGACAGTGGTTCTAAATAAGAGGAGTACATAGAGTTACCCTTGCTTGGGAGCAAGAGACAGGCAATAGTACATGTGGAAAGGGCAAAATAAAAATTAATGTCAAATCTTGAAAACAAGAAAAATAAAAAGTAAAGATTTGAAGTAAGCTATCACTAAAGAAATAATATACTTAAATCAAAAATAAGGGAGGCTTTATATTAATGAGAACATTGCTTTACTAGCTTGTGAAACCAAAATATTCTGTTTAGAGCAATCCAAAAGAAATGATATAATCTCAGAAAAAGAATGAATTAACTGGGACTTGGCCAGAAAAAGGATTTATAAGAGGAATAATTTAACTGGCAACTAGGGTAAGATAGTGTCAAACTTTCTTTATAAATGTTAAAAACTAAGAGTAAAAATGAAATATAAAGATTAATTGTGCAATGGCACTCCCAACACAAAGAAAATCAGATTTATAAACAATGCTACCTACTTAGCAGGGTATTTAAGACAGGAAAGAATCCTGTTTGAGTATCTGTAGGAAAGCAAAAAGGAAAGGGATTCAGACATAAAAATAAAACAAAAACTTACTCATAGATGTGATGGCCAAAGACTCTTTAAGGGTAAAAATTTCAGAAAGAACAACTATAGGATCTTGAATAAAAGTCACATCAGTTGGTGAAAGTGGCATCCAGATTGACAACGTTAATACAATGCAGGCATGAATTATTTGATCGCAAAATAGCTTTGGGTATCAATAATGATCAGTAATAAGAAAGCACACTGGATAATTAAAATAATGCTTGGACTGAAAAAAAATAGCTAAAATCTGCTTTTGGCATTAAATTGTGAAATCATTCTGTCACCCAGTTTGATTAGATAGATAATACTCCTACAGCCAGTTTTTTTTTAAGAATTGAATAGAGTGGTATTATTTTGATAGATAGGCACTTCAATGAGGTAAAATGCACAAATAAAGGGCTTGGGAACAAGGTTTTCCTCTGAAAGTGAAACAAGAGGGCTTGGTTGTTAGGACCTATCCACAGTGCTGTGGGAAGCAGCTATTGAGGCATTTTAAGCCAATGTGAAGGAACTCAGATTTGAAGATCTCTTTGACTACAGAGACCCCTTGGAGGAGGAGAAGGAGAGAGAGGCTACAGTTGGAAGAGGAAGTGGAAAAGCTCAGGTTGATGGAAGTTGAGTTTTAGGAATCTGTAAGTTGTCCAAATGGAGCTCTTCAGTGACCAGCTGATCATATGGACCTGGAGTTAGGTACCAGGTCTGCACTGGAAGATAAAGATGTGGGTATCTTCAGTCTACAGACCCGAGGGTGGATCAGCTGGCTAGAAGGAGCCAGACCATGAAAATGGAGAAGGAAAATGGGAAAAGGGAGAAAACCAGAGGCTCAGGAAGCAGAGGTCAAATCTACATCACATGGTATGGAAAAGAAAGAGGACCTGAGTAACATCCCAAAGCGGTATCATTTCTTTCCTTACTACTTTGGTTTCCTATTTACTGTGTATCTGTGTTTCTCGAGGTAGGGTGGGCTGGGGTGGGGGTGTCATCCTTTAACTTTACTTGTATTCTGTGGCCCTTTGGGGGCTCCTGATGTTCTTCCTTTTTTGAGGAAGACAGTTTTCTTTTCTTTTTTCTTCTTCCAGATTGTCGGTGCAGTTCTGTTTGGCAGAGCCTGCTGGCAGGTACTTCCTACACATGCGCATTAAGATGCAGCATCAACTAGTGAGGAAAAGCATGGGTCTGAGGAACAGTTCAGATTCTATCTCCACTAATTTCTAGCTGTGTGCATATTAGCAAAATTGCTTAACCTTTCAGTCTCTATTTCCTCGTCTCTAAACTGATATCTAAACCCAACGAGATTTTATAAAAATTGAAATAGATAATACCTAGAAAACTTTCATCACTTTGTACTTTCTAGATGATGAGGAAGCCACAAAGCTAGTTTGTGCCTGATGGGGGCAGTACTGGGTGATAGCACAAGGTAAGGGTTCCCATTCCCAAGATACCACTTGATCAAATATGACACGGGAAGGTCTCACCTTGGTTTGGAGTCCCAGAATCCTTATTGATGATATTTTGATTGTATTGTCAACCAGTAAACCAATTCTAGACTCATCCTTTAAAATAAAACTAAACAGGTGAAACATTTTTCTGGACTTCATATGGTGGAGTGGTTCTAGATCCAGGTAACAGAAAGTCATTTCTCTACTTAGAATTGTCGTGGTTCATATGACTCACAAGTACACCCTTTCCTTTTATCAAGGGTTTACCAGTACTGCAAAAAAAAAAAGACAGTACAAAAAAATGTCAGTGAGTGGAGGCAAGTCATAATTTCTATAGTCTTGGTAACCCTTGATAAAAGGAAAGGATATATCAAAAACAGCAAAATTTACACTAAATGATGAAATAAAAGAGGAATTCCAACTTTCTTTAAGAACAAGATAAGGAGGCGCTAAAGCACCACCATTACTTAACATAGTTCTAGAGGTTCCAGTCAATGTAGCACATACAAAAAAGGAAAGAAAAAAATATATAAATATTGGAAAGGAAGAAATGAAAAATAAATCATAATTTGCAGATGGTTATATATACATACCTCAAAAATCAAAGGTATCACCTGAAAATTATTGGAATCAATAAGACAGATTACAAAAATTGACAGGTACACAATAAATATATAATAGTAGAACATTTTCCTTAAACAAAAAATTATCAGAAATTGTAATTGGAGAAAGGAATAACATTTCAGCAATGAAGACTACTAAATACCTAGGAGAAATCTAACAATAGGAATTACTTAACTGAAGAAACTTATGAAATTTGATTAATGAACACAAAAATAAATCTGAGCAAAGTGAAGATATTCCTTATTCCTGAAAGGGAAATTTCAATGTTACGATGTCAATATTCCTCAAATTGATTTGCAGATTTTCTGCAATTACAATACAAATTTGAAATACTTATTACTTTACTGTTACTCAATTTGGAACCTGGTTAATAAGCACAAATGCACTTACTAATTAATATGTGCATATAAAGAAAAGTGGAAATTATTAGTAGTGGCTGAGAGTGGGGAAGATATTAAAGAACTCTTTCCCTGTATACTTTATGTATTTCCTTATTGTTTTGACTATTTTAACCACTAATATATATTACTATTATTATCAAAGAAAACGCCAAGAGATTCCGAATCTGAACTATTATATATAACATAGACTCTCTAGGCTATTGTATTGGTTCTCATTGTATAAGGGAGGGGGTCACAGACCCCTTGAGAAACTGATAAGTTCAATTACCTCTATTTCCAGAAATAAAATGCTCTTAACTACACACACACACACACACACACACACACACAACTTGAGTAGAATGTGGCCAAGAACGCCTACTCTAGTTTTATCAGTATGTTCGGTTGGGAGAGTGCCTTGGACTGGGGCATACTTTGACTGAGGGGGCACCAAAGTGGACGTGGGCTGCAGCCCACAACCCTGCAGGAAAGCCAAGTGTTCCCTAGGTGTCCCGAAGTAAGGAAGTCAGAGGTGAGAAGAGGCTGCACCTCTCAGGCCAGGTAGTAGCAGCAGACAGTGTTACGAGCGATGTTATCTGAGGCACAGTGCATGAGGGCAGAGCAGGCAGAGCTGGGTGCTTCCCCCAGCAATCATTTCTGCAGGCTTCATGGAAACCCACAGCTGCAATCCTTCCTACGCATACTTGAGTTACCTCTGTGGGAATTCCGGGAAGAGAGGGAGGAAAGAAGCAAAAGACATTTACTTAGATTGGTCACCTGAATAAAGGTGGCATTTACTACCTTGGTCACTTGTCCATGTATACCTTTGCAGTGAGCAACAGTCAGGTGCCTGACTGTAGGGGATGAGAGGCTCTGGCATATGGGAGGGGTAAAGGGGCAGCACCTTCCCCACACCCTTGACAGACAGGGGGATTTGACCATCTCTGCATCCTTCACATCTGTCATTTCCCTAGGCTGACAGCTCTTCCTTTTGCCCAGAGCTGAATCACAAAACTGGAACTTAATCCAGGGGCAAGTGTTCAAAACTGTCATGGTTACAGCCATCAAATTACAGGAGGTTCACACAGCAGTTAACAATGGTTTAGGAACATTAAAATAAATGTGTTTCTCTAACAGAACAAGACAGGATCATTTATTTGTCTAACTTAGAAGCTGTCCCAAAAGAAGAAAAAATAGGATATTATTTGGCCAAAATAAATAAAATGGGGCAACTGAACATATCTCCATGGACCAATTTCCAGATCATATGGAAACATGCTTATCTTGTTGGGGAAAAAAAATCCATTTTTAGATGTTCAAAAACTTCAGCATGTCTTGAAAACTACTTCCTACATGGCCAATAGGATTCATTTCTATGTGGTAAAAGTTAAACAAAATTAATGGTGCCTTCCAATATTAGTGGAAAATCTTTTTTATAAAACACACCTGCTCTTTTTTATTGCTACTTCCCACACTAAACTCATTTTGTTGCATTTTCTAACTATAACAATAAAGGGTGGTGATAGCTTTAAATATAAAACAGAGGAGTGTTACAGAAGTACAGACCCCACACCCACCTCTTGTCTCCTTTCTGACACTCTGCCCCTTACCAGTACGGGAGCAGGGGCCCAACTGAAAGGGAAATGATGGGCACTAGTGCATCAGGGATTGGAAGTGGAGCAAGAGGAGAGTGTCCAGTTGCCCAGGAGAGGATGAGACAATTCCCCAACAACAATAAAAAAAATCAAAATAAAAGGTAAAAATTGTCAATAACCCAAGAAGATGTATCCCCCTTCACCATAACCAGAGAAAAGCAAATTCTGACACATGGATATGGAGCTACTTTTGGCCTCCAGGACTACAAAGACAAAAATGAGTGACAGGACCTGATGTAGCAGGGTGAAGAGAGAGTGGGGATAAAGGACAGGGCTCATGCCCTTGGTGGGAGTGGAAATTGAGGACCGAAGCTTACTGGCGATGGGCCCTCACGTGACCAAGAGCTGACGTGGGCAAAGGTACTTAAAGCCTTGACCGCCATCCTCCGTCCTCCTCTGGGTACCAACTCTATTGCGCTACACACAGCCGTGCGTTTAACCCAGGCGAGGAGAAGGCAGAGGAGAAAATTCCCCCAGATCCGGGCAGGTGGGTGTGAGGGTGGGCATGGCCTGGCACCCTTGAAAAAGGTAGCCCCGTTATGCGGAAGTCTGAGGCCGGTGAGGCCGCGGGCCCCACCGCCTTGCCCGCTCCTAGCTCGCTTTCCAGACTCCCGCGTTCAGTCGCAGCTAATTTTGGTGGGCGATGGGAGAGGGGAAGAGGGGACCTAAATATTCTGATATACTTGCAGAGAATCGCTTACTTCCTCTTTCACCCAGTATTTTTCTGGTTTTGTTTTTGACACTCCGGCCCCGCACTCCACATCTCGTCCTGTTTTTAGAGGAGGAGGGAAGAGAAATAAACGTGGCAGCGAATATAAGGACACTGGGGAGGTTGGGAAAGGGTGACCGTAGCAGCACGCAATTTGAAAACAATCCGGGCGGTTTACTTCCACCTTCACTTTGCATATACCTCCCCGGGACCACCATTCCTGCACACTCCCCTCCCCCCTGGCCGGCCTCCTGCCCTTTGAGGGTGCTGGGAAATGGGTGCGCCAACCTCTGTAGAGGAGATGGCGGGTTTTGCGCTGGCTGGGCTTCACAGGAGGGAGGATCCTGAAAGAATGTTGTTAAACCACCATGCTAACTTCCAGGCTGATTTCCAGACACCTTCGGCCCATACAGCCCTTCACCCCCATTTTTTCAGTCCTGGAAAAAGAGTTTGGGTACGCTGGCAGTAGAAATGGCGTTAACAGGCGATTTGGGCGGGGGCGGGGGAGGGAGAGGGAGGAGGCGGCGCCCAGAACAGAGAAACAGTGGAAAATCACGACCCTCAAACCGAAACGGCAGACATTGGGGCTCCTGTTCAGTACGCTAATACTAGGCCTGGGGGCTAGGGACTGAAAGACGAGTGCTCATAAAAAGGTCCACTAAATTATTTGACAGTAATACCTCGTCCCACGTCCCATCCTGCTTCCACTGCACCCTTCCTCCGCCCCCTCCCGCTTCGGTGCAGGAGAAGGGGTGTGGCTGTGAGTCCCGGAGAAATGGCGGACTGGGGTGGGGGGGGGGTGCAGCCGGAGGGAAGGAGGGGTAGAATGCCTATGGAGTCTGCGCAGAAGTGGGGCAAATTGAGGTGGGAAGGGAGGTGGAATTGAAAGGTGTAATCATTTGTCATTCTGGTATGTGACTGCTAAAAGGCAGTTATTGGGACGCTTGTCCTGGGTTTGTTCCATCCACCAGGTTCCAACGTCTGCTGTCTATATTTCCGCCCTTCAGTCTGTGCTTAGGATGAAGACCAAACTGAACTAAAGGAGGGAAAAACAGCCTTGAAACCTTGGAGGTCAGTGTTTGGGAGGGGGCCTGTCTGGGAACCCCTGTTGTGGGTGTGGCAAAAACCAGAGCAGAGTCTGGGACTGTAGGCTACTCTTTCCCCATCTCCCTCTTTACAAGACACGCTTGCCCTGGACACGTGCCTTTTGGTGCAGGGAAAGGGGTGTGGCTCCACCTTCTTAATTAATGGTTACAGTAGGATAGGATACAGATGGAAAGAAAAGGACTGTGAGGGAGAAATTTGACCTACTGGGGTTCAAATCAAGAAAGGAAGTAGAATCCATCTACCAAAGGACCCAAAATGCCTTTTCTGGGATCTCTCTGCAGGTCTGTCTGTCTTATTGGCCCTGAATAGCTAAAAGCCTGGTGGAAAAGGGCAAACTGAGCCTACTCCCAGCAGGTTGGTATGTGCATGAGCACCATCTGGAGACCCTTGGGGTTGAGGTGGGAGGATCAGAACAAAATCCAGGCTCTCTGCCATCTTTACTACTCTCCACCAGCTTTCCTGACATCAGTGCTGCCTCTCATCCCCCATTTAGGTGCTAGCAAATTGGTGTATGTTGAAATTGGGCAGGGCAGGCTAGAGGTGAAGGCATGGAAAACACTGGACAACCAGGGTCCTGATTCAGCAACACAGACCTCCACTCCTGTGTCTGGGTACTAACCAACTCATCAAGATTATCTCCCTAAACTTGCTTCTAAGTAGGCCTGGTTAGACACAAATGATGGAGCTCTAAGCCTCATTTCTATCCTTTACTCCAGGTCCTGCTTGGCTTGCAGCCTCTGCAGAACTTGTGAGCCTGAGCTGAACTCCCTTGCCCTGACGTGCATGCATCCCACTTGAGCAAGCCAGCTCCACACCTGGATCAGAGAATTATTCCAGCTGTACCATGAGCCGAGTTCGGGATGCTGGCTGTGTAGCTGCTGGGATAGTGATTGGGGCAAGTGCCTGGTACTGTGTCTACAAATACACCAAGAGAACAAACCAGACAAAGAAGAGATTGGCCAAGTCCAAGACCAGGGCTTTGACTGGGACTGTAACCAGGGCTAAAGCTGGACTAAGGGCTGGATTCACAATCAACCTTGGGCCAGGATTTGGTCCCCCAACCCTAGTCTGCAGTAGGGCAGAGGACAAGGCCCGGGATGAAGCCTCTGCCCTGGATGGGGCTGGAGCTGAGGCAGAGGTCGCACCTGTATCCAGTGCTGAGGCTCAGAGTGGGGCAGGAAGACAGGCCCAGGAGGCAGAAGGGGCCAGGGTTGGGCCTAAGGCCGAATCAGTAGTTGAGGCAGAAGTGACTTCTACAATGGCGCCACCTCCCGGGGAGGCAGAGGCCCTCATGGCTGCAGAGGCTCCGAAATTGGCAGAAGCCCCTGGCACAGCAGAAGCTCCTGGGGTGCCAGCAGTGCCCCCTGGGATGCCAGTACCTACCGAGGCAGCAGCACCTACCGAGATGGCAGAGACTCCCATACCGGCAATACCTACGGGGGCGCCTTTTGGAGCAGCAATGCCTTCTGGGGCAGTAGCACCTACTGGGGCTGCAGAAGTTCCTGGGACCTCAGGGTCCCCTAAAACAGCAGCAGCAGCCAAGAAAGCAACCCTGGGAGCTCATACTGGGGCTATACCCAAGGCTGGGTCAGTAACTGGAGCTGTACCTAAAGGTGGAACCAAGGGTGGAACCAGGTCCCGGACTGGAGGCAAGGGCAAGGGCAAGAAAAACAACAAGGTTGATGTAGATGAATTGGGGCTAGGCTTCCGTCCTGGGGATGGTGCTGCAGCAGCTGCTGCCGCCTCAGCTAATGGGGGACAGGTTTTCCTGGCAGAGGTCCCTGATTCTGAAGAAGGGGAGTCTGGGTGGACTGACACAGAGTCAGAGTCAGACTCTGAGCCTGAGACCCAGCAAAGAGGAAGAGGGAGGAGACCTGTTCCCATGCAGAAACGCCCCTTTCCTTATGAAATTGATGAGATTCTGGGTGTCCGAGATCTAAGGAAAGTCCTTGCTTTGCTTCAGAAATCAGATGATCCTTTCATCCAACAGGTAGCTTTGCTCACTCTGAGCAACAATGCCAATTATTCATGCAACCAAGACACAATTCGCAAATTGGGAGGCCTCCCAATTATTGCAAACATGATCAACAAAACCGATCCCCACATTAAGGAAAAAGCCTTAATGGCCATGAATAACCTGAGTGAGAACTACGAAAATCAGGGCCGGCTTCAGGTATATATGAATAAAGTGATGGATGATATTATGGCCTCGAACCTAAACTCAGCAGTACAGGTAGTTGGACTAAAATTTTTAACAAACATGACTATTACTAATGACTACCAGCACCTGCTTGTCAATTCTATTGCGAACTTTTTCCGTTTGTTATCTCAAGGAGGTGGAAAAATCAAAGTTGAGATTTTGAAAATACTTTCGAATTTTGCTGAAAATCCAGATATGTTAAAAAAGTTGCTCAGTACCCAAGTGCCATCATCATTTAGTTCCCTCTATAATTCTTATGTGGAATCAGAAATTCTTATTAATGCACTTACTCTATTTGAGATCATCTATGACAATCTCAGAGCAGAAGTATTCAATTACAGAGAATTCAATAAAGGTTCCCTTTTTTACCTATGTACTACATCAGGAGTGTGTGTTAAGAAAATTCGAGCTTTAGCAGATCACCATGACCTCTTGGTGAAAGTGAAAGTTATAAAGCTAGTGGACAAATTCTGATTGGTTGTGTGCTCTCAAACAACTTGAAGTAATTTCTTGGTTTTGCAGTCTGGGAGCAATGAAAATTGAAAGTTACTGCTTTTCCACTTGCTCATATTGTAAAGGGATCCTTTGAGCTGCCAGTTTTGAATAATGTATTATCCAGAGCGATGTTATCTGTGACAGTCCCCAGCTTTAAGCTGAACCATTTTATGAATACCAAAATAAATAGTCCTCATACTGAAAACATTTGTGACTTTACTCATGCTGCTTGAATGGAAATATTTTTACTGGTTCCTCTATGTAAATTGACAGTGAACCTATCCATCATGAATAGCCTACACTTCTGTCATTTGTTTTGACTTGAATTTATCCACCAAAGATTTCATTTGTGTATCATCAATAAAGTTGTATGTTTTGACTGACCAAAAAAAAAAACTGTTCTCATGCTTGAATTTAAAATCTAGCCAGAGAGATAAGGTACATAAACACAACAGTACCTGGGCTTAGGCCCATTGTCAAATACATTCTACCTGGTTAAATGAAGTGGAAGTTGCTAGAAAGCTTCAAAGAGGAAGGGCACACTTAAGCTGGGACCTGGGGGACAGCATGAGAAAGCAGAATGGCATTCCAAGAGTGGGAAATGGCTTGAAGAAAGGTACAGAGGTGGAAAGTTTGTTCCTGTGATAGGAAGGTAACCAGTTTGGAATAGAAACCATAGGAAGAGGAGTGATGAGAGCAAAAGGTAGAAACATAGAGTGAGGAAAGTTTCAGGAAGATCCTGACCCCAAGCTGAGATACTGAAATATCCCATCATATTCTGAGAATTACTGGATATTTTTGACAAAGGAGAAACTAATCTGGTGGCAATGTACAAAATGGATTGGAGCTGGGCCTGGGTTAGGTGTGGAGACCAGAAACAAGAACACTTGTTAGTAACTTGGGGTGAACCAAGTGTGAAACGAAAAGTGAAATAAGGTGGTGACTATAGAAATTGTTGGGGAATGATGGTGATGAGAGACTCTTTAAAGAAAAGTACCAATATCTGCTGCCTGATTTGGCTATTGGTCATTAGACAGGGAGGATTGTATGATCTGATGCAGGTCCTGACAGAGAAAGCCCTCTTTCCTGGGCAGTTCTGGTGAGCAAGTAATATCAAAGTACGTTACTATTTCTAATGATGAGAAAATGCAGTGTGACAGATAGAATGACTCTTGTTACAAAGAGTGTTTTTCTTTCCCTAAGGTTAGAGTTTTAGGACTGCCTTCTTTTAGAAAATGAGCAGTGGTGAGACCTTTATGGGAACCCCATCCCCATCTTCTGCATTCACTTATGAGCAAATGCATCTTCCTCTCCTCCCTGGCCCACTAAAGTAATGCAGGAAGAAAATAGAAAAGGTCTCAGAGATTTTCCAAACTCAGCTCACTTTGATGCCACCTCTTACAAAATTCTCAGTTTTGTGTAAGTGTATATTAGGCTGTGGCAAGGACAGAAATAGAGATTTTGGGGTTGCGGGTACATAGAAAAGAGACAGATTGGTATTATATATTGGTGCAACTTATCTGGAAGGTGATTTGATAATCTTCTTAAGAAGCTTTAACAATACATATGCTTTTTAGCCAGGCATTCCACTTGTAGGATTTTTTCTTAAAGAAATAATCAAATAATTGTACATGGAGAAATATCTAAGGATGTTCATTTGAGTACTGTTTCTAAGAGAGAAAAAAGTAGGAGCTACTAAAATGTCTAACACAATAGAATTGGCTAAAAAATAAGTGGTATGTACACATAGTAAAATATTATGTAACTGTTAAACCTATGTTGTACTTCTATATTATTGACATGAAAGGATATTCACCACATGTAAGAGTCTGTGTCATCAATCAAAAAAAATCCTTCTGCAATTGAAAGTGAGTGAAAATTCTTTCAGATATTTATTATGTAATATCTTGTATTTTTACACAGAATTGGAATCATATTGTACATCAGTGGCTCTCAATGTGCAGTCCACAGACCATTGCAGGTTTCTGAAACTGTAAGGTCAAAATTCTTTTCAAAGCAATAATAATGTTATTTGCTATTTTCATTAGGTTGACATTTGCACTATGGCACAAAAGCAATGGTGGGTATAACTGCTGGTGCCCTAGCATACATCAAGGCAGTGTCCCCAAACTGTAGTGACTGATTTACTTACAACTACGCACTCAAAACAATTTTTACATTCAGTTTCATTTCTAATGTCCTTAATGGAGTTCTCATTTTTAATAAAATTATGAATTTTACTAAATCTTGATGCTTGAGTGCATGTTTCTTTAATATTCTGTGTGATAAAATAGGAAGTATGCACAAAACACTAATTTGTCTAGCTTAATACAATGGTTGCCTCAAAGAAAAATATTTGCTTTCACTTGAGTTTTGCCCTGAATTAGCTGATTTTTTCCCCCGTGGAACACTATTTTTATTTGAAAGAATGACTAGCAGAAAAACCATGGCTTTTCAGACTTGGATACTGGGTAGACATTATTTTGAAAATGAATGAGGTGAGCCTTCAAGGAATACAACTGACAATATTTGTCACCAACAATAAAATTTGAGCTTTCTAGCAAAATTACTATTTTGGAAAACTTGCATCCATAACCATAGGCTTGACAGCTTGTAAAATTAGGGATTTTTCTGAAGCGATCAATGGTGATAATAACGAAGGTGAAGCTCTTTTTTTTTTTCTTTTTCTCCTTTTAATAATTTTGATCTTCCTCAGTTTTACTGTGATCACTGTAGCCCAGATGACATAAAGCCCATGGCCATTTAATAAAGAATATCATCTCTGTAATAACAAGGTAACCGTGGGTAAATCTAGACACAAGATTATTTGAACACTTAAGAAGGAGAACCTATAAAGATACCAATCCTGGAGGAGTAAAGTCTTCTTCTGAGTGAGGTAGAGGTGGTATATGTGCTCATATACTGAAGATGGATGCATCAGCATCTCTTGGCTTGATCATTGCTATTGGGGTAATTCAACCAGCTTCCTTTGCTCTGATTAGCAGTAGAAACTTCCTTCCCTTTCAGAGGAAGCCTGTTCCCATTCATAGATGTGTAGTCTGGCCTTAAGAATGAGCTTAGAATCACACAATAGGTAAATATTTCATTTCTTAAAGTCTGTGTCTTAAATTATATCAAATATAAAAGATCAACAGAGTAATCCAGATGTGGTAAGATTTAAAAGGGTAGTTCTTTGGAAAGATTTAACTTAGTAAAATAATAACAATAGGCACCAGGAATTAAACGCCAGCTATATAGTGTTCTATTATTCCTGAAATGTGACCGTTAAGACATTCCTTAGACATTCTACACTATAGTTTTTACCTTTTAAATTGTGTGTCCAGGGTATGGGTGAAGTGCAACAGTTCTCACAACCATGTTTGCAGTGAATACTCCTGCCTTTCTTGCTTTAAATTATAGGCCTGGTAAGCAATTGGATCAAAAAGTGATCATGTTCTTTAAAAAAAAAGAATATGAACTGATAAATGCAAAGACTCATAACACAGGGCTGTCATTTTAGTGGTAGAGCACAAAAACGAAGTAATACAAACTTTTGCTCTTGAAGTACCTGGAGCTGTACTTGTTCCCACCCTTTATCAGGCCAAGTTATTCAACTTTTCCATTTATAATATATGTCACAATATCATTCCTTAAATTTCCATTTTGTGCTTAAGCAAAAGAATAGAGACTAAGAAGACCAGAAATGGTATGGTAAGCAACAGAGTCTCAAGAAAACATGGGATATTTGGGTCGATATGGGCAAAGTGCAAATGAGACTTCCTTCCACAATCTGAGGTTGAAAACTAATAACCTACAATTAACTGAGAGTGCTTTCTCTCTTATAATAGTTCTAAGTGGCAAGTGAGTTGTTTTCATAGAACAATTTCATGGAGAAGAGGAATTAAGTGGGATCAGATGTTTGTTTCTAAGGACACTGAACGGCTTCCAGTGAAAACAATAGGTAGACTAAATTATGCAGTATCCGATGCAATGTAAAAGATAAAATAAAGCCACTAACGGAATCCTGCTGCAAGAATCTCCTCTCACATAAAGCTGTCTTTAAGACTGAGACAACTTGAAGAATAAGTTTAGAGATTGGCCTTTTCTATTACTTAATTCGAATTCACCACTGTACCAGATTTCTTTAGTAAAACAGAACACTAGTAACCGAAATATGTGATCTGGGAAATCCTGAGCCTTTCTGGGCCTTCTGAAGACAATTCCCACTATGCCCTACTTACAAGGAAAATAAATAACAATTTGCCTCACATGCTCTCACTGAGATTCACACTTTGGAATATGAAAACATTATAAATCTGAGAGTGATATTGCACTATCAGAACAAAAAAAAAAGGAGAATTATAGATTCTGAGTCTGTCTGACTAAGAATGTAGGTTTGTATCAGTCCGAATTAATTGCAATTGGGGCTCTCCCTATAATTTATATGTCACTTAGCTTTATACTTAAGTTAGATGTGCATGACAAATTTTTAAAAGTGACCACTAAAATAATAAATTGTATAAAGTCTAAGACATTAAAGAAAAAAATGTACTAAAAAAATTAATTCAAAAGAAGAGAAGAAATGAGAAAAGTGGAGCCTAAAAACAAAACAAAACAAAATAGACAAATAGAATGCCCATAGTTCAATGTAGAAGTAATAATAAGTAAAAATGGGCTAAACTTACTATTTAAAAGATATTGTCAGATTTTAAAACTCCAGCTATGTACGTGCTAAAAGATAAGCATGCAGATACTTTGAAAGTAAAAGGATAGAAAAATATACCATGCAAGCATTAATGAAAAGGAAGTTGACATAGCCAAAATAATATGAGACAAAACAGATTTTAAGACAGAAAGCATTTAGCAACATTTTAAAAACCCATGTATTTGGAAATTTTGAAACATGCTTTCAAATAATTCATAGCTTTAAAAAGAACTCATAATGGAAATTTTAAAATATTGAGAATGGAATAATAATGAAAGTACTAAAGGTCAAAATTTGTGGGATGCAGTAAAGACAGTATTTCAAGGGGAATTTATGGCCTTAAATTTTTATGTTATGTGATATGTCAGGAATAGGAAAATCTATAGAGACAGAAAGTAGAATGATGATTGACAAGGGCTGGAAAAGCAGTGGAGGAGAAATGGAGAGTGATAGCTAATGGATACAATATTTATTTTGGGAGTGATAGAAATTTTTTAAAATTAATCATGATATTGATTGCACAACACTGAATATACTAAAAATATTGAATTGTACATTTTAAGTAGGTGAATTGTTTAGTATACAAATTATCTCTCAATAAAGCTGTTGTTTTTAAAAATCTTATGTTAGACTAGAAAAAGGCAAAAAAACCTAATAAACTGAGCATCCAAATTAAGAATTTAGAAAAAGACCAAAAGAATAAACCTAAAAACAGAAGAATGAAAAAGACAATAGCAGAAATAGATGAAATAGAAAGCAAAAACACATTAGACAGTATCAACAAAGCCTAAAGTTGGTACTTCAAATGGTATCATAAAAAAAGCAAACCTTTGGTGAGATTAATCAAGAAGAAAAAGTGTAACTAAACAATATTAGCAATGAACAAAAGGGCATAATAATGAATAAGGAAAGATTTTAAAAGATAAGAGAATACTATGATTAACTTTATAACAATGAATTTGAAAACTTGGATGAGATGGATGGATTCCTTGAAAAATAGAACTTATGAAAACAGACTAAAAAAATGACGAGAAAACCCAAAGGGTCCTATAACCACTGAGGAGATTAAATTAGTAGTTTAAAAGTCCCTCTACCCACCCCCAAACAGGCCCAGATTGAATAGACAATTCCAGTCTTATACAAGCTCTTCCAGAGAACAGAAAGAAGTAATATTATTAAATGCATTTTATAAGACTAGTACTAACCTTTATATCAAAAGCAAAAGAAAGTCAGTATGAAAAAGTAAAATTATAGATAAGTCTTATTTATAAAGGTAGATGTGAAAAATTTAAACAAACTACCAGCAAGTAGAATTCAGAAACATATAGAATATGTTATGATCAATGGTGGACTGTGAAATTGCCTTAACATCAAAAAAATCCATCAAAGCTTGATTGGCATATCTAATATTTATAAGGAAGTATTAAGATTCAAAAAGCTATATTGATTTTAAAAAAATAAGGATAAAGAGGGTAGACTAATTCTACCAGATAGTAAGATACATTACAAAACCATATCTATTAGTCAGGATAACAATAGGCTATGTTGCAGTAACAAATAAAACCCAAAATCTCAGTGAAATAACCAAGTTTTATTTCTTGTTTACATAAAATTTAATGATGGTTGGGCAACTCTCCAGTCTTCCATGCAGTTACTCAGTGATTCAGGCTTCTTCCATCTTGCGGCTCCTCCATCTCATATGTGGCCTTTTAAACTATCTTGACCCAGAATTCATTCACATTACTTTTCCTTATAGTACCTTGTCCAGATCTAGTCATACAGCCCCCAATTTAAGTGCAAGACAAGCCAGGAAAGTAGAGAAATACTAGCTGTCCCTGCCATATCATAGTAATAAAAATAATGTAGAAGAGATAAATCTATAAATGGAAAAGCTTAGATACATATACTTTTCTAAATATAGAAACTTAATATACTATAAAATTGGCACCACAAAGCAATGGAAAAAATGGACTATTTAGTATACAGTATTGGGAAGACTGAGTCACTATTTGAAGAAAAATAAAACTGTACTCTAGAGGATGAAAGACCTAAATATGAAAGCTAAAATTATAAAGTTAATAAACAGTAATACAGAAAAATATCTTTGTGGTCTAGAATTGGACAAAAAATTCTAAACAAAACTTTAGAAGTGCATACCTAAGGCAAAAAATTAATAGATTTGATTACATAAAAAATACAATTTTACTGTAAATTGGTACAGCCACTATAGAGAACAGTATGGCAGTTCCTCAAAAAAACTAAGACTTGATCTACCATATGATCCAGCAATCCCTCTACTGGGTATTTATTTACCCCAACGTCTTGAAGAGTGTATCCAAAAATATATTTGCATACCAATGTTCACAGCAGCATTATTCACTGTGGCCAGGACATGGAAGCAACCAGAGTGTTCTATGATAGATGATTCACTAAAGAAGCAGTGGTTCATGTATACAATGGAATATTACTCGGCCATAAGAAGAGAGGAAATACTGCCATTTGTGACAACGTGGATGGACCTTGAAATAATCATGCTAAGCAAAATAAGCCAGACAGAAAAAGTTGAAAATCACATGATATCACTTATACATGGGATATAAAACCTAGAATCAACAAATGAAGCTGTTTGTTTGTCCTATAGACTAGTGGTTACCAGAGGGGAGGGTGAGGGAGAAAGAGAGGAAGATGGGGTAAAAGGGGTCAAATATGTGGTGACAGAGAGAAATCTAACTGTGAGCAGTGAACACATAATGCAATATATATGTATACCTTACTGTTGAATTTTACACCTGAAACTTCTGAATTTCATTAACCAATGTCACCATAATAAAATAAATTAAATAAATTAAAAATATATGTAAAATTTTGACTAAATAGAGGACACTATGAATAAAATTAAGAGATTACAGAAAAAAGATTTGCAATACTTAAATTAACAAAGGATTAATATCTAGCATATGCAAAGTACTCCTACAAATCCAGAAGGACAGGAACACACCATCTTAAATTAGAAAAATTTATGGAAAGTATTCTCAAAGAAGAAGAAAAACAAAATACTTAGAAATACATAAAGAGATGTTCAAACTCATTATTAATCAGATAATTGCTAATTAAAATATAATTATAAATACATTTACACCTATTTGGCCAGCAATTAGAAAACTGAGACATGCCATTTTTTAGGGTACAAGGATGTAAGAACTCCAACACACACAGTGATTACCTTTTAGACTGAACCAAAAAAGCAACCTGACAGTACTTAATCAAATTAATTATACATATGCCCTATGACTCAACAATCCCATTTATTTTATATATATTCCAGAAAACTTCTCATGCAGGTCCATAAGAGGACATGTGTAAGGACTTTCATCACAGTGTTTGAGGTAGTAAGGAGTTGGAAGCAAACTAGATTCTGTTTCTAGGAAAATGAAGTAAATTAGAGTGGATGAACAGTGTGGTATATCATACAGCAAGCAGCTAGAAACTACAGAGTAGATGTACATAGAGTAACATGTAATATTTTTTTGAATGTCACATGATGAATGGGGAAAAACAGAACAAGAATCATAGCACAATACCACTATCTAAATTAAAAATTCATACCTAAAAATAATGTAAGTTAAAAAAAAACTCAGACAAAAACATACATATCAAATATATTAGAACAGATACTTTTGGGGAGAAGATTAGAAGTGTGGAATAGAGATGAAAGGAAATAAAGTAGTAAATAAATGAATAAAGAAGAAAAGGTTTTGATCAGACCAATGCAGATAGTTTGATATGAAGGAAGGAATATGGTTAGTATAATTCTCATCATTGCATATGGCAGGCTAAAACTCTCATAAGATTCAAAAATAATATGACTTTTTTAAAAAAAAAATAAATGTCACTCACAAAAGAGTCTCAAGTTAACGTTCCAGGTCAGCAGGGAGGTTCTGCTGCCCATGGCCATTCAGGGTCGCAGGCTCATTCCATCTTGCACTCCACTCTCTAAGTACTCAGAGTTCTCTCCATTCGGCTGGCGAATGGGAAAAGAGAGAGCACAAATCAGTCATGGAGACAGTTTATGAAGGAAAATCTGGAAGTGATGTAGATCAATTCTGCCACAGTTCATTGGCCAGCGCTCAGTATTATGGCCACACTCATTCATAAGGGACACTGACCATTGTCATCTAGCTGGATGCTCAGGACAGTATAGATATTGGAGAGCACTAATAGCCTCTGCCACAGCAGGCAAGAGTTTTGTGGGGGAAATTATAAAATATTACTAAAAGATATTAATCATCTAGGATGCTTGTCTCCATACTTACTTTTCTTGACTGCGAGCATTAGTTTTCAAATATTTTCAGCCTCATTAATATTTTTCTCAGGGCTGGCCCCTCCCTCCATGTTTAATCCCACAGTCAGTAGTATCTCCCATTTCCCCCACAACCAGGTCCATAAGGGGGGAGGGTAAGGACTAGCGTAAGAGAGTGGGCAGGGGTCAGGAATAGAGGCTGTGAGTAAATATGAGATTTGTACTTACTTCCTCATATTTTCTGGTACTACTGCAGCCTTAAAAAATTATAAGCATCATGATTTCCTGTTAAGATGGCAGAGTAGATAAACACTTTGTTTGCTTCTCCTCTCGACCACATCAAAATACAACTAAACTACAGAACGATCATCATTGAAAATCACCTGAAGTCTAGCTGAATGGAAGTCCTACAACTAAGGACATACAGAAGGGATCACCTTGAGACTTGATAACATAAATTTGAAATGTCAGGGTAATTTTCTTTTTCAGACTCTCAAAGTCACGGCCTCTGGACCAGAGAACAAGAACACTAAAGGATAAGACCACAGACCCCTCATCGATATCCTATTGCCCTCATACCACCTCTGTGTACTGTAAATGTTAATTAACTCTCCATACCCACCAATGTAAAAGAGGTATGTGTCTCTCTATTTTGCTTTTTAACCAGTCCTAGAGATTCTCCCACCCCACCCACTTCACTTTCTCCTATCTCCTTAATCTACCACCAATGGATTTCATGTAATCCTCCTTATGTCTTCTCCTTTGATTCTAATGTATAAAATAAGCTGCAAAACTGCCATTCTCCAGAGCATTTTCTCAATCTGTTGAGATCTTGCTTCTGAGCATGTCCTCAGAATTTGGCTCAAATAAACCTTATAAGATTTTTAACAAAAAATAAATAAATCATTTTTACCACCAGAAAAAAAAGAAATGAAGTTATTTTCACTGAAAAAAATAACAAAGAATAAATCTAAGGAAAAATCTATCGTAAAAAATATTTTCAACTTAAAAGGAAGGCCTAATTTCATGCAAGTGCTTTCGTCCAATTAAGTTGTACAATTGCAAATTGGACTATCTCAAACTAAAAAGCTTCTGCACAGAAAAAGAAACCATCAACGAGGCAAAGAGGGAACCATCTGAATGGGAGAATGTATTTGCAAACACAGCCTCCAATAAGGGCCTAATATCCAAAATATGCAAAGAACTCATAGAACTCAAGAATAAAAAAAAATCCAATTAAAACATGAGCAGAAGATGAACAGACAATTCTCCCAAGAAAACATACAAATGGCCAACAGACATATGAAAAGATGCTCAACTTCACTAGCTATTAGGGAAATGCAAATCAAAACCACAATTAGATACCACTTCATACTTGTTAGAATGGTTATCATCAACAGGACAAGTAATAAGTATTGAAGAGGTTGTGGGGAAAAAGGAACCCTCATACACTGCTGTTGGGAATGTAATTTGGTACAACCACTATGGAAAACAGTATGAATGTTCTTCAAAAAACTGAGAATAGAACTACCATATGACCCAGCAATTCCTCTTCTGGATATTTACCCCCAAAACACTGAAAACATTTATCTGCAAAGATATATGCACCCCAGTGTGCATAGCAGCATTACTTACAGTGGCCAGAACAGAGAAGCAACCAAAGTGTCCTGAAATAAATGATTGGATAAGGAAGATGTGATGCATATATACAATGGAAAATTACTCAGCCATAAGAAAAGATGAAATTCCGTCATTTGTGACAGTCTGGTTGGATCTTGAGATAATCATACTTAAAGAAATAAGTAAGACAGAAAAAGTTGAAAATCATATGATTACACTCATATGTGAGATATAAAACTGAAAACAACAAACAAACATGACAAACAAATCTAACTTTGGGTGGTGAACCCACAATGCTAGATAGATGGATGGATAGATAGATAGATAGATATAGATAGGTGACATACTATTGAATTGTACACTGGAAATTTATTTATTTTATTAATCAATGTCACTCCAATAATTTTTTCATTAAAAAAAACAGGAAATATGATAAAAATAAAAGAAGAAAAATAGTTTTACGATTGTAATTTTTCTGCATTAGAAGTGTTTATAAACATTCTAAGGTACTTGGTAAGTTTTTAGGCTAAATCCTTCTAAACAATGAGATTCAACTCTGAGCAAAGGGAAGAGCTGTGAGACTGAGGCAGCTGAGAGTGTGAGGGATGCAGAGATGGTCTGATTCTTCCTGTCTTGTCAAGAGGGAGAGAAAATGCTGTCTCCTGATCCCTTGCCCATATTCCAGAGTCTGTCTTTCTTTGTTTTCAGGCACCTGACTATGTTGCTCCAAAAAACATACACAAACTGGGGAGTAAGTGGTGACCTGAGTAAATGCCTTTAACCACTTAAATTCATTTTTCCAAATCCCCATGTAGATAACTGAGCTCCAGCATAGATGGAAGTACTGTTCCCACTAATGGAAACCAACAATGGAAACCATCCCTCCTAGACCCCCGCAGCTGAGGGTTTCTATGAAGGCTGTAGAAGTGATTGCTGGGGCAAGAGCCCTTTAGACCTGCTTTTTCTCTATTTTTATTCATGGTGCCTGAGTAGAAGCCTCCCTGGACCATGTCTGCTGCCTCCTACCTACTCTGAGGAGTGTAGTCTGGTGGGTCTCTCATCCCCAATCTCCAGGGAACCCAGGAGTAGACTAGCCTGGCTGCGGGGTTGCTGCCTGCCATTCCATCCCCACACTGGTGTCCCCTTAGCTAGGCTTAGGCCAGTGTCCAAGGAACTCTCACTCACTAACTACACTGATTAACCTAGACCAAGTCTTCTTTAGCCAAGTTGTATAAATACCTGGAAAGTATGTGTAAAGTTGTTTGTTGGGAGTGAAGGGAGGATATATGTGGCTTTTTCAGGAAAGAGAGGCAATGATTACCAACACATTCTTAATGGGAAGTGTGACCCTCAAATACATTAGGAATCACTGGCCCAGATGGTCTATGTTCATATTTGTTTTAAATAGGATGGTTTTTATTATTTTAATAATGAAATTAAGTCATAGTAAAAATATTCAAACAATACAGAAATGTATTCATTTATTCATTTAATAAGTCTTTATTGAGTGCGTATGCAAGGTACTGAGAATACAGTGATGAGAAAACAGACTAGGTCTTTGTATTCATGAAGTTCACGGACTAGTGAAGGATATATATTAATCAAATAATCATACAAGTGTATGTATAATTATAATTCCAGTACAAAAAAAAGAATGGAACACAGGTATACAAGAGAATATAACAGAACATCAAGACACACTGTGAGAGGTTACATAGAAGACAGGAAAAAAATCCCTAAGGAAGTGAAATTTGAGCTGAAATATGGAAAAGTATAGTTAACTAAGAAAAGAAGGCAATATAAATGTCTTGTAATCTCACTGCTACAGAATGTCATGGCTAATATATGGTGGTATATCCTTCCAGTTATTTTATTATCCATATACAAACATGTATGTGTGTATATATGTATGTATTTATGTGTAATTATAATAATCTCACTCCACAAACTCAAGTGCATAAGACATTCAACTTTTATTTTCTATAGCAATACTCACAATTTCCATTTTGTCATTTCTTTCCATGGGGGTGACTGAAACAGTATCAGTCTAAAATCTACTGTTTCCTTCATGGTTGTATCTAAGTTCAAGGATGCTTACAGAACACCTTAGAGTTGTTTGAAGGAAGGAGTCCATGTTATTCTAGTATCATCGTTCCACATAATTCACCACTCTCATTACTTCCTTGTGGCCCCTTCAGACATGTTGGCTCTCTATTTGTTTTTGTGTCATCCATGAATAATCGAGACTTTCTCTGCTATTTCCCTGCCATTGCTATTGCTAAGATACCAAAAGCTTGGTATGACTCTATACTATCTGGCCGGAAGTAATATAAAGCAGCCATTCCCCCAGATGTCTCTTAAGAGGCATGACTCTAATCACCTACATAACCCAACAAACCTATTTGTGGAACTTGCAGTTAATAGCAGACTAAATTGACTTGGAAAGTTTTCCCCTTCCACTTGAAACTCACAGAAATGAGAACACACATCCCCTAGTAATATAGCTCATAATCATGAAATGGAAATCCCTAAGAAACAAAAAGAGGAATGAACAACAATCTTTGAGCAGGAGATAAAGACAAACAGATGAATATTGGCTTTAAGGGCTAGACCAGTGTTTTAACCTCACATGGAGACAGGGGACAATACATCTGGGCAGTAAAAGATATGAAGCTGATACTGAGCTCCTGTCTAAATCCAGACCCCACAGAACCATAACCAGTATATTAAACAGTGAGTAGACAGACAACCTTTTGTCACAGCAAATGTATGTAACAAGAAAGTTCGTCTTTTACATGAGATGGGTGGATAAAGAGCCCTCTGGGAGCAATCGAAACCCAGCCCAGCTTCACCCATAGATGTGGGGTTGAATTCATAGTTCTTACATGTTAGAGAACCCAAGGACATAAATTAACAAAAAACTTAATCTGGAACTGGTGAAACCTGGATGGCCCTAGAAGAAGGAAACTCAAAAGCAAGGAGATAAGACATTCAAAAATAGACCTCAAAAATTACCCAGAATGCAGCACGAAAAGGTGAACTGCTACAAAATATGAATAAGAAATTAGAAGACATGGCAGAAAGAATGGACAGTATTCTAATGTGCTGGAAAGAAGTTCATAAGCAGAGCCTAGAAAGAATGAGGAAAAGGCAATATTTAAAGAGATTGTATATAGAATTTTCAACAACTGAAGCAAGACATGAATTTTCATATTGAATACACTAAATACTGTAACTAGATATATCTTAGTGTAGACCATCAGCTATACCTATTATGATACTTTCATGTATTTGGGCTTTGGGAAATCACAAGGCCCTTCTATGAACCTTTCCTGAAGAAAAAAATGGGGAAATGGGAAAGCAAGAAATATTGTGGGAGAGAGGGACAAGAACATACATTTATATCTAAAACATAATATTCTATCATATATGCATACATGTAAATATGTATATTTATAATCTCCAGTGCAATACTAAATCTCTATTTTAAGAATAAGTAAGAAATCATCCTCAGAAAATGATATTGCCTTAATGGACCTAGAGGGTATTGCACTGAATGAAATGGGTCGGATAAAGACAAATATCGCACAATTTCACATACTTGTGGAATCTAAAGAACAAAATCAACGACAACAAAAGTGGAAATGAACTCATAGATATGGAGAATATTTAGAGGAATACTAGATTGGAGGGAGGTTGGGAGGGACAAAAAAAAGACAAAGGGATTAAGAGGTACAAATGGACAGTTGTAGAATAGACATGGAGATGTAGAGTGTAGCATGGGGAAGATGGTTAATAATGTAATAAATATGTAAGGAGTAAGAAGGGTACTAGATTTATGGGATGATCACTTTGTGAGTTATGTGGTTCTCTGATCACAATGCTATACAACTGAACCTGGTATATTATCGTATGTCAACTACAAGTGAAAAAAAAACTCATTGAATTGTACAATGCAAATACAAGCAATTAATTTTCTATTATATTTCAATAAAGATGGGTGGGGGGAAGAAAACATCCTCAAGGAAAGGAGGGAGTAACATTCTTTCCAGAATTTCAGTGAGAGAGTATATGAAAATATTCAATAGTTTTCTGTTACTCCATTCTTTAGTAAATCATTGTATATTTTCTTCTTTCTAACTATTTGGAGGTTTTGCTTGGAGACATTAAGTAGGATGAGCCCACTGGGAAATAGTATCAGCTGTTGCCCAACCCACAGTTTCTACACAGCTTATTTACGTGAACCTTGTTTTCTCTTAGATAGTGAATTCTGAACACAGCTTTTTAAAGCTACAACTAAGGTAATCAACATACAATACAATAATGGTAGCTGGAACAGTATAAAAATACTTTCCGAACAATCTTAATCTACCATTTAGTTAGGTATCACCAGGTATGTCTAAGAAACAATGCTTGAAGAAAATATGGGTATAGTAAAGAATAAACACAAAATCATAAAATCAATTTCAGTAAAATCTCAATCAAATTCCAGTTCTGTCTCCAAGGGATAGCTTCCAGAAAACCTTCCTCGTTGTTTTCCATTCTCTGAATTTCTCCAGTTCCTTTCTATTATTTCCACAGGTAACTATTCATATCATTGTCTGTGCACTTCAAAATTTATATTATCTCCCACTGAAATAGAACTATTGAAGGAGTCAGATATAATCTTTAGCAAAATAAGTAATAACAGCACTGAAAGAAAAATAATTTTAAAAAGAAAAACAATTTCTGGGATTGAAAAACATGATTTTCAAATTTAAAAACTCATTAAATGAAAGGAGAGAATTTACAGACACATCTTTTTATCTTAAAATTAAATTAGAAATAAATAATAAAAATTATCATAAAATATAGTTGCATAGTAATATAGCACTGTTCACAAAAATAACTCCTGAGTCAAAGAGGAAATTTAAAATAAAATTACAAGCTATAATAAAAACAAAGAAAAGGAGAATATCATATTAAAGCTCATAGAGCATGGCTAAAACTATACTCAGAGAAAAATAAATGGTGTTAATTACCATTACTATTCAAGTGGATCATAAAGGAAGTAGCATTTTTCTTAAAGAATTAGAAAAGTACAACAAATTCAAAAATAGAAGAAATTAGTAAAGCTAAAACTAATGACCAAGAAAAACAATTATAGAAATGATAAATAAAAAGCTGGTTCTTTGAAAAGACTGGTAAAACAAACAGATTCTTCATGAGCACAACTAAGTAAAAATACAACGGATGCAAAAGTATACAAATTATGAAAAAAGTTTAACTATATAAATACATGTGATTAAAATAATTATAATTTTACATACAAATCTATGACATTAAATTTTAAAATCTAAAGGTAATGGATGATTTCCTAATAGAAATAGAAGTTACCAATATTAACTCAAGAGATAGAAAATTTGAGTGGTCAAATTACTAGAGATAAAACTGGGAACGTGATTACAGATCTACCACTAAAAAGAATCAAATGGTTTTGCAGTTCACTTCTAAATAAGTTTCAAGGGAGAGATAATACCAACGTTTTTTAAACTCTACCAGAAATGAGAAAAAAAATTGAAAGCTCAGTAATGAATTCTATAAAGGTAGTAAACCTAAGACTAAGAGCTGTTAGAAAGTGTGCATAAAAGATAACTATAAAAATCAAAATAAAAATATTAACAAATTATAAAACATATAAACAAGTAGAATGTAGAAGTTTGGCAAGGAAAAGCTATACCATGACCTAGTAGTGACGGATCCACAAAGACAAAAATAGTCAAAACTAGGAGTTCTATCAATATAATTCATTTCATTAAAAAAGGATAAAAAGTACATTTCTGTCAACAGACATTGAAAAGCCATTAAGAAAAATTCAGCAGTTTCTCCTATGATACCAACAGGGATATAAAGGGATGAGTTAAATATTGAGAGAGTTTTTACCAACAATCAATAACAATCCTCATTCTTACCATGAAATGCCAAAGTCATTTCCACTAAAACCAGGAACAAATCAGTCATCCACAATCTCTATTTTTATTCCACAGTATTTTTGGAGATTAAAGCTATTGCAATGAGATAAGAAAATAATTAGGGTAAAATTGGGAAAGTTAAAACTAATTTGTATTTAAAATTGATATGATTGTATTTGTCTAAAACAAAGAACTATTTAAAAAATCACAGTCAATATGCAAATTAGAAGAGGTAATGAGAAAGAAGATAAATACATAAAAAATAATAGCTCTCCTCTATTCTAGAGAGTTTTAGGGGATATTGCACTGTAAAAACTATATACTAACATTCTTTCCTTTTTTTGCTTACAAGGACATATATATATTGCTGGTGAAAGGAGTTTTATTTATCATACTCATCTATAGAATGTTGTCATCAATTGCTACTTCAAGCAATTATCTCAATCTCAATGTTCTGTTGATGTTTATTTCATTTTTTCCATTATGTTATTTTCTCTATTTGTTCTCAAATGTGTTTTATAAATTTAAATCTATATATCTTCCAGCTTTTTGATAAGAATATTACTTTATCTTGTAAGCGTCCACCAAAATCTTAATTCATAGTGCTCGAGCCTTCTAGATCTGACAATTGATTCCATGTTTCAAAAAGATCCATTTCTTAACTTTGTTTCCAAGGTACACATTACAATATATGCTAACTCTACTGCTTGGAAGACTGAATTAGCCAGCAGATTCTCAAATACACTGATAAGCTCATTCATTGTCATATGTCCCAGAACAATATTAAGATTGCTTTGAGTGGTGTTGTCACTATCATGTAAGTCACCTGCTAGACTACTTTTTACAAATTGTGTCATTTTCATAGTCCAAAGTGCATTGTATTTATCCTTTTGATGTTTTAAATATCTTCATAGTAAACCCATAACACAATGAATTAATAATATCACAACCCAGTACTATTAATTCCATCTTAAATAAAATGGGTTTCGTGATATAGGACTTCGCCAACACTAAGTGCATCATACCTCAAAAATAGCAAAAAGAACGATAATGTTTCCATTTATAGCAAAGAATAACATTTTGTAAATAATCTATAACTAATAATGTATGAAAAGTTCTGGCAAAAAGTGGAAGATGGCTTATTCGATGTCTGGGACTGAGAAAAAGAAGTGAAATTACATCTCTACTTCATACCATGCACAAAAGTATATACCAGGAGGATTACACACACACACACACACACACACACACACACACACACACACACACAGAGCTATTTTTAAAGCTTAAAGAAAATATAGAAAAGTATCTTGAAGCCTTGGGGTAGGAAAAGCCTGCCTCAGCATGACCCAAAACCTAAAAGACCTAAAGAGAAAAGCTGAGTGATATGACTACCTAAAAATATAGATCATCTACAGGGAAAGACTTCATGCACAAAGTTAAATGAAGTAAAATATGCATGAAAAGATACACATGACGTATTTTAAGTGAAATAAAAGTTGTAAAACAGAACAATATATGGATTGTGAGTTTATTTTCTGACAAAAATGTGAATATGTACATTGTATATGTATAGAACACATTACACTGGTAATAGTAGGTAACTGTAAAGATGATTGAGAAGAGGAAAGTTTTATGTTTTAATTTATATGTTTATCTATTTTACTCTTTAATAGGCATGAATTATTTCTATGGTTTAAGAAAACACAATAAAGAAGACTGAAATAGAATTCATTGTAAAAAATAACATCTCAGAGTGCTGGTAACTCCCAAATCCCTCTTACTATTTCCCCAGTTATAACCATATTCACTTAAACAAATGTGATTATATATATGTGGCATGTATTTATAGACATTCTCAAGATACGATATTTATAATGAAGGTTTAACCTTTATATAAGAAAAAAAATCAACCAGAATTTATTGAATTTTCATAAGTAACATAGTGAAATTTTAATACTTTCAATTTTGGCTACAAATTACATGGAGCAGCTTAACAAGAAGTGATTGATGAGGTTATATGATAACTTATTATAAAAAATTATTCTCCAAGTCAGTTTGAGTAGATTTATATTTATAAAATACTTTAAATAGTTCACTTTATTTGTGTTGCTAGATTCCATCTTTTCTAATGTCATAAAGAGAGTCCATTTAACTCATTTTAAATAATGGAAGAAAGTAAAAATTAAAAGTTTTGTTTTCTGGATCCATTTTATTATGTCTAGATTTTCATTGCAGCTTACTGAAAGAAAGCCACAAAAATTAGCATGAACATAGCTAAATCACATTTTAGTAAATGAAGACTGAAATGAAGATGGAATAACTAAAGAGATAAAAATTTCATTTTGCTTGGGTTTCAAAAAATTTTAATAAAAGTTATCATTATTTATCAAACCAAATCAATTCAGAAAAAGGGGGACTAATCAACATATAGGGGAGAATGCATTGTTAATACTATAGCTTTCCACTGCTGTGAAAATATACATCTCTCAAATTCTGTATGACAGCTAATTGATAATATATCTTAATAGTCAAAAAACAACCATTCGCTGATGCTTGGCCTTTGGCAAAGAGGCATCTAGGCAGACAAATGTGTAATTGTGTCTAGGAAGAAATGTGCTATAGCTCTTGAATACAAGTATTTTATTTCAGCAACAAGTGAATCCCTATTGCAGACATAGATGAACCAGGTTCTCCTACTTTGATGGTACTAACATCTAGCTAACTCAGCTTGCCCTGAATTCCCAAGCGCTAAATAAACAAAATACTGATGATAATTTTGTTAAGAAGAGAATGTTCCAAGCAGCCAACACTAAGACTCTGATCTACATGGTAATTATGCTCTTTATGATAACATAAATTATTCTGTTTTATTTTATATTTAAAAAGAAATTACACCCATTTGATAACATGTGCTCTGGGAACTTAGAAATGCTCAATAAACAGAGGTCTCTATGCCCAAAGATTCTTGTATTATACCTACTCTTTCATTTTTTTAAATATAAATGGTCGACAGGGCCAGAGTTGCACTTAGCCCACTCTCAATGGCAGATTGAATTACAAGTACATGAACCTGTCAGGGTAAAGTAACCTTTCTAATAAGGTTTCTTTCTCTCCCCCTCCCTTCCCTTTCCCCTAGTCTTATCCTCAAACGCATTGTCCAGCCCTTTACACAAGGCTTGAGAGACCCCCAGTAGAGAGGGTCAAATGTAGAGGTATACCATTCTGAAAGCAAATATCTATTATTCTGCTTAATACCACACACTCAAAGCAGGACACATCAGGGGCCAGTATCTTGGTTCTGCACCCCATGCTGGCAGCAAGATAGTCCTGGTGAAAATGCAAGAAAGAACCAGTTTAAACAGAGAAATCAGAGGAAATCTTTAGCCTGGAATGTGGTCTAAAATTAGTATAAAGATATAGCATTGAAAATAGGCATAATCATTCTTAGAAAAGCCATTCTCAAGGGAACTTAGCAGAAAAGTTAACTAGAAGCATATACACAAAATTTGCTTAAATTACATCAATTTGATTAAACCTACACTTGGGATATATATTTTTTAAAAGACAAGTAAAATATGAATTTAAAAAACAGTTTACTGAGCCTTGAAATACTATGTTTTAGGTGACAATTTATAAAAAAAAAACTATACTTCACATTTGTAAAATCTCCTTTGAACATTTGGCTAAAATAGACCCACTTACATTCCTAAAACCGCTAGACGAGGACAAAACCAAAACAGTAAGATATCAAGATATCCTCTGAGTTTCTAATTCCCTCAGTTTCACAGGGGCTGCCACCCTCTCTAAAGAGGACATTGCCTCCTCCCTCCTCCCATGAGCTGCCACAGTCCTAGAAGTGTGCCCTTCCCAAAATGATTGGGAGTGGCGACTTCCACTGTGAAAACATCAGGACATCATTGTGTGACTTGGCCGGACTTGTGGCCTGACTATACCAGGCAGTCACATATCTGTCTCACACAGCACTTCTGAAAGTCCGTGTGCTTTGGTTCTAAATAATACTATATGTGGGACATCAAAAGTTCATGCAGTGCACATAGAGCTGTGCCATACTCAGGCTAGTTCCTTCTAGGCCTCTGTTCAACAAGGGTTCCAAAAAAATCTTGGCATCCAGTCACACAAGGGTCACCATATTACCACAGCAATCACAATTACTATTCTGTATTAAATGCCCATTGGTGCATGACCTGGTGTTATGGGAATTAAATGGTCAACTCAAAGACAGAAACACAAAAGAACTACTGCCAATTATCTCCCAGAAGGAGGAAATAAAGATAGCAGTGAGAGGGAAGGAAAAGCAAGAATGGGAAGAAAGGAGGAGAGGAGAAGAGAGACCTGCAAGAGCAGATAACTCTGGTCAGGCCTGTGCCCCTGCCTCAGAGTGGCTTTTTATTACTCAAAGTTAACCTCATTTTCACTTCAGGCATAAAAGTCACTCAGCACCCCAAATTCAACATACCTTGATCTAAATATTTCTTGGTTGTTCAAGCTACATATCTGGGTCAGGGGACAAGTTTGTTCTCATTATCTCTATTTTCTCAAGTATCTCAAATTAATATTATTTAGGAGAAAATAGAAAAATTTTAAATCAGACTCTGAAATTTTATCTATAGTATTGTTCAATTTTATGTACAGAGTAGAAAAAGTGTCTGATGTAAATACACTGTTTTAATTCTGTGCTTCTCCCCTCAGTTGCCACAGTCCCTTACACAATTCTTTTTGAAACTCTCTACTCTTACACTCCGTATGCTCTCTCTGGAGATCACATCCATTCCCACGTCTTCAAACATCATTCAGCCTCTGCTGACTCCCAAATCTTAATCGCAGCCTTATTTTCTCCTGTGAGCACCAGATCAATACACTCAAATGATAATATGTTGTCTCTATTGGGATGTCACACAGGTACCTCAAAACCAATTTTAAATGAATTAGCCTTCCCCTCCAAAATCTTTTTCTCCTACCTAATAACAGAGCAAGAAAAATGTTAGTTCCCTTTTCTCTCACCTGATGTTTTAAATTGGTGTCAAATGAGTCCCCACGTATGCATGATTCAGTAGGGTCACCATATCCAACCACTTTAAGCCAACCAGTCCCTGGGTTTTTTGTCTACTATAGAGTACAATAGAGTGAGTATATGAAAGCCTATGGCTAAAACCAGATCATAACTGAGCAGCATTTTACCCTTTCCTGGCCACACATATAAAGCAGGATAACATCTCCAAATTGACTAGGAATATGTTGTGGCGGCTGATGAAATCATTTCTGAAGAATACTTTGAGTCCTTAGAAATTTAAAAAAGCCCTATTTCTTTGAGAAATTATTTTTACAGTTGCCTTGCAAGAATGATAGCACTCTACACAGTAGCCACTTAATAAATGCTAACCTTTATTATTATGATTTATTACACTGACACATGGCAGAATGTCCTCAGAAAAACAGTCAACCAAAATAACTATCAACCCTCCATTCTAGGGAATTAAGGGTGCTCACTTTTCTTAATTAACTGCTATGTGCTAGAACATTCTAAGTATTTTGCATGTACTCATTTAATCCTCACAACAAGCCTCATCTTTATCACTCATCTATTATTTCAGAGAGGAAACTTCAACTCATCTCACTTTTAATCTAAATATTTTTTCCATTCAGTACATGCTTCAATCAATCACCTGCTTCATTCCCAACACTTTCCTTTTTCAAAAGTTTTTTAAAAAATCAATATTCATTTTAGATAAATAAAAATACACTGATAAATAAAAAATAAAAATGTAAAGATCATTCATCATCTTTCCACCCAAAGAAGATCACTGTTACTATTTGGTGTCTATAATTCAGAATTTTTAGTATATACTTAAATATGTTTTATTATTCTAAAAAAAATAGAATCATATTATGAGTATCATTATCTAACCTACCTTTCTCACTTAACAATGCATAATCAATATCTTTCCTGGCAATGCAGATTTTAATCAACATATTTATCATGCACTGTGCGAGCATTCTTTAATTTATTTAACCAATCCAAAGTGCTAGAAGCTTATGTTGTTTCCAACTTTTACTATTTTTGACAGTGTTGGGATAAACAGCCTTGTTCAGTCTTGGGCCAATTTTTAATTTTTTTTGATAAAGGGTTTACATATTTTAGGGTTTATGATATGTATTACTAAATGACCCTCCATAAACTTTGTGCTAGTGTAAACTCATTCCTACCAACAGGGTTTGAAAGGATCCATTTTGCCATACCCTCATGGACACTATATAGTAGGTGAGAGAGAGACTTTACTATGAATTCTAATTATTCTTTCTAGTTAAAAATATTTAGTGGCTCTTGGTGTTCCATGGAATAATACTCAAACAGCTCTCCACAACCTAGCTTCCCCCAGCTTTTCAAATTTATTTCCATTCCCTACACTTTCCGCTCTAAGCAGACTAGTCTCCTCAGTGTCATAGGAAGAAAGTTCCTTCCTCCACGCCTTTCTCACACCAGTCACCAACCTCACTCCCATCTCATGGAATGCCTTAACTACCTACCCTGTTCAGGACTCCTTTTAAATGGCTGCTTCTTCCATAAATCTGTAGCTGACTACTATATCCTGTAGAAGCTTTTGTTTCTTCTGTGCTCTGAGAAGGCACATTTGACAATGAGTATAAGCTCCAGATATTCCTAGTTATTTTGTTCATATGTTTCTTATCTCTCCAACTAGATAGATTATAAACAGAAGGACAAGGGTGGTTTCTTTTTTTCTTTCTTTTTCTTCCCAGCATTAACGCACAACTTTATTGATGATACAAAAATGAAGTCAATGCAAGTGACAGGAGGGAGATTACTAGGGACCAATTGGTTCACTGCCACTTATACAGAAGAAGTAGTAAAAATATATTTCAACCTAGGCAATGAAATAAAAAAGCAACAAACATGCTTTCAGAACGGGTAGTGATATTCAGTCATCCAGCTTAGGCCTGAAGACCAATTCAGATAAATATCAGCACTGATGATACAATATGATATTCATTACTCGAAACTGGCAGCTGAAAGGATCCCTTTACCATATAAACAAGGTAGAGAATAAAAATAGTTTACAATGTGTGTTGTTTCTAAACTACAAAATCAAGAAGTTATTCCTGACTCTTTGGGAACATACACTCAGCCAGTTTGGCCATGAATTTTCCAACTTTTACTTTCACCAAAAAGTCATGGTGACTTTCTACCCCCAGAATCTTATCAGCACACACCTGAAATTCTTTTAAAAAGAAAAAAAGTGAGCCTTCACTGAATTGATTCTGAGTAGGTTCATTTTCTTCCCACTTAAAATTGTCATTTATGTTCTCAAATATGACCAAAAGTTTCAGAATAACTTCTTTGTTCTCCTTTCTATTAAAGAGGGAACCTAGTGAAGATGGTACTTGGGCCCTGAGCAGTTCTCTAGTCAGGGCTGGATTTTCAGCCAAATTCAAAAGGAGTTTCAAAACTTGAAATTTGGTTTCCTCATTTCCCGCTGAAAATAAACGAAAAAAGTCTGAAATTGAATTAGCAAGCATGTGCTGATACTCATTAGTAACAGTCATATTTGTAAGCAATCTGAGTCCAGCCAGCTGCACAGATGAGTTCAAGCGAGAAGTAATTGTATCATCACACACTTGATTCATGTATATCTTAAGCCTGCGCTGATTTTCAGCATTCACGCTTAGGTTATTCAGGACAATTAAAGCCTTTTCCTTAACAATAGGATCTCGAGTATTGAGAATCTTTGCAACAATTGGGAGACCACCCAGATCACGAATAATATCTCTGTTAAATGCATAAGCAGCATTGTTACCCAGAGCAATTAAAGCTGCTTCAAGAATATAAGGTTTTTCAGACATCTCAACCAAGCAAAGAACTTTTTGAAGCTCTTGAGGGGACAAAATAGTATCATCTGAGTTGGGGGAAGCCCGTTTCTGAACAGCTCTGCGAGCACGAGTAGCCCTGGCTCTTGCCCTGGCCCTAGCTCTGGTCCCGGCCTCAGTCCCAATCCGGGCCCAAGGTGGATACCATACTATACCCTTGCTCTCACTGTTGTCATCATCATCATCAGACCAGTCATTGTATCTGGCCCCAGGACAGCCCCCAACATCATCCACATCCTCAGATACACCCTGAGCCATTTTCTCTTTGTTCTGTTTTCTTCCCTGGGTCAGCCTATAAATGCAATAGCAGGCACCAGCCCCAATCACCAGTCCCGCAGTCACCCAGCCTACTTTCCTGGCGTAGCCCATGCAATCGTCCCTGACAATAGCAGGGACCAAGGAACAGACTAGTCACTTAGGTTAGGGGAGAACAATGGTTATGGATCCAGGCCTGTGGAGGGTGATGTCTTCAGCCACTTCAAGGTCCCAATAGCTGATACTGGAGGTGAACCTAGAGGTGGAGGAAAGAAATGGGGTTTGAGTTTCTCTTCTCTTTGTATCGCCCCATGCAGGGAGTTGCACAGGAAGATAAGAGAGTAATAAATGAGTACTTGGTAGAAAATGTAGATTGTTAACAAACTCTCTACCCCCATCATTTCACCCTCCACCTACCCTTCCCAGTCCATTCCCTCCCCAAGCCTAGATAAAGGCAATGGAGCCCATAGTCTCTTCTGGGGCCTCAGCCACTCCAACCTCCTGTGTTTCCAGGGAGTGGCACCCTTGCACTAACCTCTTCCAGACAAGCAGTTTGCTTCTTCCCTCCCCTGGAGGTATGCCACGCCCAACAACCCTTCAGATCTGCAGAGACCAGAGCCAGTGAGTACTGAGAGCCTGGCGGATTAACTGTTCATTCTTTCCTTTCCCAATTCACCATCTATGCTGTCAGATTTTTTTAACCTCGCTATGCCATCCAAAACATACATGCTTGCCCCTTCGCTAGCTTGAAATGGGAGGGATCTTAGGGGACTAGAGTAGAATTGGGTGAGTCTGCCCAATCGCGGCGGATTTCTAACCCCTCCCCCATTCCAGGCAGCCCCGACCACCACACCGACCTCTACGGATCCAAGGAAACTTCCTCCCTTGCTTCAAGTGGTGCCACCTGCTAAAAGCAGACCTGCAGGATGACAGATCGAAAATATAGGGACTAAGTACTGTTGAGAGAGAAGGATTATGAACAAACTATCTGATAGATTTCCCTTCTGTCATTCTCCCGAACTCACATCCCCCCACCCGCGAGACACACACACACACATACACACACACGCGCGTGCGCGCGCGTCCATACGCACACACACTGCACGCCATTTCGCCACAGTCCCAAGAGTGCGACAAACACACTCAGACTCAAATCTAACCGAAATTATTGCCATCTCTGGTTTCTCCCCACCCCCATCACCGCCGCTCTTAGGGTCCCCAAATGCTCTTACCCTCAAATCGACCTTCACCGATCCGGGTTAGTTTCCTTCCTCTTCACTTGCCTAGCGTAGAGCTGCAAACTACGGAAAGACTGGCAACTCGGGAGAGGTTCGGACCCACTAAACACAGAGCCATGGACAGGAAGACATAGCCGCAGTCAGAAAGACGGAAAACCGCCACTATCGAATGCTTGGTGGATGAACCAGTCCCCGGAACATGAAACTTTCCTAATTTGGAGGCCTGGTTGTCAAAGGTTTGCCACCCCTATTACCCCTGTCGGGGTTCTGAGGACACATAACGTTGTACCCCCCGCCCCCACTTCCAGGCTTTCCGCGCCGGCACTGTCCTGGAGGACTGGGGGCCAACACCCAGGCCACAGCTCCCTTTCCGGATTAAGGCCTCAATTCTCAGCAGATTACCACCTTCCGATCTCTGAGCTACCCTTCAAACACTCCCTGCTCACCATTTCGCAGCATCAGAATGGGCTGCAGGCAGAACAGATGTCTTGAAAAGCTGGCAGCGAATGGGAGAGATGACCGAGGCGCCTCAGGACTCGCGACGGTCTCTGCCTTACGTCCTGGAACACCCCTACTTTAAGGAATCTCCCAGGCACTGACCTGCAGGGATCCAGGACAGTTTCCTTCTCCTCCTCCTTCCTTCTGCCGCAGGCTCGCTAGCCCTCAGGGCAATGAGGAGCTGGTACTCTGACGGGAACAACGACCTAAACAAGAAGGACTTCTGCACACGTCAGCTCTTGGTCACGTGAGATCTACGTCATCCACCAACTCTGGTCCCCAATTTCCCCTCCCACCAGCAGTGCGGCAGACGAGGACCCGCCCCCCTCCGTACCCTCCCCCATATCAGGCCTTGTTACTCTTTCTTAGCTAATCTCATCTTCCTGCAGTTGTGTTTGCCTTCCTCTGACTACTAAAAAGGGAGAGCATCTTCCTCCTGGGACTGGCCACTTGCACTTTTTGAAAAATTGCGTCTTGCAGTCCCTAGACTTCTGGGACTGCGATCTCTCTCCTTCCAACTCCTCTCCTCCCAGCTATAAATGTCTACCATTTCCTCTGAAATCTAATCCCAGATCTGAAAGGAAGAAACCATCAGAAAAGGAGACCTGGAGCGTGAGTGTGGCTTTTACTTTCCAAATTCATTTTTGTTCTTTTTTGTTCTGCCCTCTTCCACCTCCAGCCTGCATTCTTTTTTATGAGAAAAAAAAATAGTGTAAAGCTATTTTCATTTGAGAGAAAAAAAGTTGGAATTGGAGAGTGGTGTTGGGTTGATGGCCTCCAAAAACCCCACATTTTCTCACTTGTGGGGGTGTTACACACTTCACTCAGATCATTCTTAATGTCTTTTGGGGCCTAGCAGATAACACAACCCTGAATGAGCTAATCAGTGTGTCTGAGAATGCATAGAACTTCTGACTAGGCCAGTCTTCCAAACAGAAGAGCTACAGGCTTCCACTTGCATCAGTTACCAAGAAAGAAGCATGTGGTCCTCAGAAGCCATTAACACAGAAAAAAGTTGAGTAGAAACAACATCTGCATAATGGATAACTGTTGGATAAAGAGGTATGCACAGTGACAAAGTGAGTGGCATTCAGAGAACATTACAAAATATATTTAGGTACAAAGCGAGAATATGATCTTTAAATGAAATAGGTGTTAAAGGAACACGGAGACCAAGACAAAATTGACTGAACTTGCACCTAGCAATTAGTGTGAAACCATTTCACCAACTGGTTTGATGAACTCAATGATTAACCTGTCAGCAATGACTGAACTTTTTATAGTGGGAAAAGTAATAAAATAATGTCAGAATCTGGGGTCTAGAGTGGGACATTCCATAATAGTTCAGATATAAGGCTATTATCTGAGTATAATGTTTTAAATCCTAAAACAATGTGGAAGCAAATCAAGAGACTTGCAAGTTTGGGAACAGGAAAAAATTCCAGGGAAATTCATATCGATGTAATTTCTGGGAAGCAGTACTAAGAAATGACTGAAATTTAGTAAACAAAAATCAAATCAGCTATATGATTCTGTGTTTAGAGAAACATATGCATTGAAGAGGCTTATTTAAGCAGAGGAATATATGAGAAAGAGACTCAGAGGAAAATGTTGGTAGTTCCCACCCAAGCACTGTCTAGAGGAGAGGGAGTCTTGGCTAATGTGAATGGAACATATAATTTTCCTTGGCAAAGCCATGCCCATGATGTGTAAGAGTATTTCAAGCTTCCTTAGCTGAAATCCACTTCTTAAGGTGATCCAACATCCTTGCTCTAATTGTAGGCTCACCAAGCAACTTTCTGAGGTCCAGGTTTCCAAAGTGTAGCTTGCCTGCAGGAAAATAGTCGACTGGTAAAACTGACAGAAACCTTCGGTACCCCTGACAGATGTATTTCTCAAGGTAAATTATTCAGTTGTAACTCCTGTTCAGACTTAGCTTCCCTTGTGGCCTACTTACAGGGAGAGAATGCAGAGATTCATGGGTTCAGACATTCAGATCTAGATTTACATATGTCTCTATGAATGGGGGTCTTTCCTTGACAGAGGCATCTGCTCTCAGAAAACAGACAAAATCAGGGGTTGCTCGTACAGCAAAAGGACAAGATCCTGAATTGTAGATGCAACTCTGTGGAATTCTGGCAGGGAAGCTAGGTAACTTTAGCTTAGAAGACAACCTTATGCATCACTATTTCAGAACTGTACCTCCCTAATGTTCAGTTAATGTAAAAATTATGAATAAGATATACTGTGGCAAATAGGCCCTCAGCACTTTAGTCACAACTGGACAGTGGGTTAATATCCAAAGTAATTAAAGGGCTCTTGCAAATCAACAACATCCAAAATGGTTTAGATTTCTTGGAAAAGAAAGGAATTTCTTTATACATTTTACATACCCTGTCATTTCCCCCAGCAAAAGAGTGGGCATTGTATCTAAAACAGACCAACTCAATACTCTTTTACTAAAATTTAAATCTTGAACAGTGATAAGAAAAAAATAACTAAAACTTAATGGAATTATGGCATCCTGATGATATTATCTATATCATCAATTCCTCCCTACCTAGACCCCCAGAGCTTACCCTGATCTTCAGCATCCCTTCACTGTTTAAGTTAAACAGGTTTGGTTTCTGTTGCTTGCAACCAAGCAAATCAGCTAATACACAATACAAAATTAAATAAACAAAATGCCAAAAAGTAATACAGCTTTTAAAGATAACATGATTTATTTTATGGTTTATTTTTCTCACCTTTTACAATTCCAATTTAGTGTTACCATCTGCTGATTCTTTTTTGTTTTGGGATATTTTATATATTGTATATCACATACGACCACATACTGATTTAGGCCAAAAGGTTCCTTTTGACAGTAGCTTCCCTTAGCCTCTCTTGTATGCTCAGGAACTTTTAACAGCTTTGTCTCAGGAACTGCTTAAGGATTTTCGTTTTCACTTTTGAAATTGTATGTCAGAAAAAGTTGAAAATCACATGGTATCATTTATATGTGGGATATAAACCTAAAAGCAACAAATGAACAGGACAAACAAACAGACTCATGGACATGGACAATGAACTAGTGGTTACCAAAGGATAGGAGAGAGGGAGGAGGTAGATGGGGGGGAATTTAAATCATTTTTTCAATTAAAAAAATAAATTTAAAAACTATATTAAAGACTAAAAAAAAATAGTATGTCAGACAAATAACATTCCCTTAAATAAATTTTGTTGGCGAATGTATAATAGAGAGTAAAATGGATTTTAAATGCTAGTCCCCAGGTTCCTTGGCAGGAATTGTAGATCAAAATGACAAAGAAATAAGATAATTGAAAGGGTTATCATTCCCATAAGGTTTAGAAAGTTTTAGAGAGGGAGTGGATCCAAACAGGGAAGGTCTGGCAGACTGGGAAAATGGTAGTCAGGGGGTATACATTGGAATGATTAAAATATATATACCAAAGGGGGGGTGTTATTTTATACTAATAAATTGAAGAGGTAAGAGTGAAGTTTTTGTCTTTGCTTTTTGAAGCTTTACATACTTCTTAGTTCTGTCTCTTGCATATATTCAAAACAAATAAAAGCCACTTATATAAGTATTTAGCAGCCAGAAATCGAATGATGGACAATTGAATCATCAAGTTCTGGTAGTATGGCTTCATAAATAGATTTCATTTTTCTAGGACAAGAAAATAAAGGTAGAAGAAAAGAACAGTATAAGGCAATGGATGGTGAAACAAATGAGGTAGGGGTTTAGAGAGATGGGGTATGATTGGTGAGTGAGTTTGAACTTCCTGAATCTTCACCTACAAGGCACTCTTGGTTCCCTGGCTCACCTCCTGACAGGGCCTCCTCCCAACAGGGGCCTCTCATGGGGCGGGGGGAGCTTCCTGTTGGGGTGTCATATTTCAATGTTCTAAGAAAGAGGCTGCCAGAGGTGTCTATATTTAGAGTATGACTCCTCAGTGGGGACAGCTGGGATGTCTGGGGACTAACTTCTGCATACTTTGTCCTGAGTTCTGGGATTATTCTGAGGGGCTTGTATGGGTGGTACAACAGAAGGCAGGGGATAAAAAGGCCTCTTTCTCTTGGCAACTGCTTGGATCCTGTAAACTGTGCTTCTTGTGGGAGAAAAATGACATAGATCTCAGGAGTGTTGCAGTGAATTACAGACACCCCCAGACCCTCACCATTATCTCCACTGTAAGATGCTGAACACTAGCCACTGCTAGAGTGACATAGCACACAGATAACAGATACTGTAGATATCACCCTGGCATCATGATTAAATGAAAAGTCCATCCTTTGAGTATCATTTTCATCAATGAGATAATAGGGTATTCTCTAATTTCTGGATGATTTATGGCTTACACCATGCAACTTCAGAACAGATTTTAAATAAAGACCTTTGAATGAAAAACAGGCTGATCTGTGAGGTTATTAATTTGTTAAGTGCATCTGAAGATGCATGACTCATCTGAATTTGGGGTCTGCATAAAGCCTGTGCTTTGAAGCCAGAATGAGAGTCATCTAGCAGTCTTCTATGAAGATCTTCGTATTTTGATGCCTAATGTTATAAGGTCAGCCAGGAAGAAAAAAGGGATAGCAGTTTACTTATCTAAAATGGTCATAATTAAAATGCTGACCACCTCACTATGCTACCCATCAGTTTATAAATCATACTGAAAGCACACTGGTTTTATTTGTAAGGATATGTTTTTTTTTTTATTTTAATATAGTGTTTGAAAGTTGCTATTTCCTGTGCAGTCAGAAGAAAATATTTTCAATACAAATTTTCAATACAAATCAACCTAACCAAATAAATGAGGTCTCCCAATTAACTGGGAAATCTTGTATAAATATATGTATTTAACTGGAAAATCATAAATAAATATATATATATATATGAATTACTTTTTCTCCAACGACAGAACTTTATTGTATTTTCTGATTACAAAATAATGTAGCTTGGGTCAATTAAAAAATGAATGAAGAAGTAGAACAAATGAATCCAAATAAAAACTTCACTACTACTTGGGTTTTCTTTTCTACCCCCCTCCACCCCCACCTCCACATCCCCCCACCCCAGCCCCGCACCACCACCACCAATTTTGATGCAGAGACTGGATGTGGGAAGGGGTAGAAATTAAGGGAGGGGTGGCAGGAATTTCAGAACCAAGGAAAGGATAAGACATTTCTCCAAGAAGTATAAGTAAACAGTAGACCCAGATAAAGAAGCTTCCCCTTCCTGTAATTAAAGAAAGGCAAATTCAAACACCAGAGAGCCATGGCTGCTTCTGGTTTCTGCTATTGTTATAGAGGAAAAGAGTGACAGGGCCCACTGTGATAGGTGGTGTGGGGGGTTGGGGGGTACAGGGCAGCCTGGCGACTGCCGCACTGCTTCTGGGAGTGGAAACTGGGGGCCAGAGCTCACTGGTGACGTGGTCGTCACGTGACCAAGAGCTGCCTGGAGCTGAAGTCCTTCTAGTCGCCTCGGTCTGGGTACCAGCCCCCTATTAAGCTTCAGACGTGTGAAAGAAGGAGGAAACTAGCCCCGGACCGGACCGTGCAGGTCGGTGGGAGTGTGGGCTCTGCTTGGACAGAGATGGGGGTGGGAGAAGACCAAAAGCGCCACCAAGTCAAGTCCGGGCCCACTGGGGTTGTGTCCTCTTCTCCTCTACTTTCTAAATACTACTGCGCCCCCACCCCCACCCCGTGCCCATTTTAGTAGAGAATTGGTGGACTTCGGGCTGAGGTAAGGGGAGTGAATGGCTGTAACTGAGACTCCGAGAAAAGAAAGGGTCCACAATCAGAGCACTTATGTCCCGAGTGCTGCTCAGTCTACCAAGCATTCCGTCTCCTCGGTCCCCTGTCCGTCTGCAGGCTTGTAGGTCTGTTGGCCCGTAGGTCGCCACAAAAGTCGCGGCGAGGGAAGGAGCAAACTGCCTTGGGACCCTGCAGATCGGTGTGAAGATGGGATGGTCCTGGACCCTGGGTGGGGGTGGGGGTGGCGGTGGGAGTGGAGGAGCAGAGAAGGCTGCGATCCTTGCCTGTCAGTCCGAGTCGCCCTCTCCCGGTCCCTTCTTTTCTCCATACCCCCTCCCATTTCTGCGCAGGGAAAGGGGTGTGGCGGCCTTTCCTAGAGAAATGGCGGATGACAAGGGTGCTGGGGGAAGCCCGCTTTAAGAAGGTGTAAGAAATATTTTCAACTTGAAGGTAGAAAGTTCAGAAAAGCGACTATTGGGACCTGTGTTCTCAATGCTCATCTATCCACTACACTTCCAGTTCTCCACTGAGAGCTATCTTTCCATCTGTCCTTTTGCCAGACTGCCCATCAATCACCGTGGGAGGAGCGCTGACAATAGAAGACAAGGGAAGAAGAAGGAACTTACCTGACTTTGGTAGCAGTTGGTGGGAGAAACTGCCTATGAAGCTTTGGGGTTTGGGGTGAGGTGGGGGAGGAAACTACATGAGGGTTAGTCTCCATGTCAACTGTCTGGCTATCATACCACAACCCAACACCAGTCCTTCTCTGTGGGTTCTGGAAAAGAAATGGTGGATCCCGAGGGTAGATAGAGGATGACGGAAAGGAACAAGGAAATAGTTTCCTAATAACTCACCTCTCTCAACCAGAACTCAAACTCTACTCTTTCTGTCTGGTGAGGCACAAACTCAGGCATGACTCAAAACCCTAATACTGTTTTTCATCCATAGATTCATCTGAGGAGAGCTACAAGAGCCTGCGAGAGACTGAAGACCACTATTCTCCACTGTTACTCACACTGACCCTAATTCCTCTTCAATCAGGTGGAAGAAGACCCTCTATTTTCTGCATCAAAGCTGGCACAGACTTGAGGATGGGCCGGGCTAGGGAAGTGGGTTGGATGGCTGCAGGACTGATGATTGGGGCTGGTGCCTGCTACTGCGTTTACAAATTAACTGTAGGAAGAAATGACAGTGAGAAGTTGGAGGAGGAAGAAGAGGAATGGGATGATGACCAGGAGCGGGATGAGGAAGAACCCGAGATTTGGATTGATTTCACAACTATGGCTCGGCCCTGGAGTGAGGATGGGAATTGGACAGAACCTGGGGCCCCCGGTGGCACTGAGGACAGGCCCTCAGGTGGGGGCAAGGCTAACCGAACACACTCAACAAAACAACGTCCATTCCCATATGAACATAAAAATACATGGAGTGCTGAAAGCTTTAAAAATTACAGTTGTGTTCTTAACCACTCCAAGTATCCTTTCATTCAGGGTAAAATGCTGTCTGCTCAGACTAAGGATGCTGTTTTTTCATTTAGCCACGATATCAATAGTCATTTGGCCTGCCTCTCCATTGTCGGAAACATGATCCCCATTTGTGACCCAGCTGTTAAGGAGAAGGCTCTATGTGCCCTGGATAACGTGAATGCCAGTATGGAAAATCAGGGCCAGATTAAGATGTACATCAATGAAGTGTGTCGGGAGACTGTGTCACATTGCTGCAATTCATTTCTGCAGCAGGCCGGATTAAATTTGTTAATAAGCCTGACAGTTATTAATAACACGCTTGCCAAGTCCGTTTCAGACTTGAAGTTTCCTTTGATATCAGAAGGAAGTGGATGTGCTGAGGTTCAGGTTTTGAAACCATTGATGGCTTTGTCTGAAAAGCCAGTCTTGGCAGAGGAATTGCTGGGTGCCCAAATGCTGCTCTCATGCATGTCCCTCTTTATCAGGAACGGAAACAGGCAGGTTCTCCTGGACATCCTGGCCTCTTAAATGGCCATCTCGAACAGAATGGGACTGAATCTACCTATAATCCGTTTGGCGAACACACACTCGTGTTCTCATTCAAAGACTCTGCAGTGGGTGCTATAGAAGATCCAGCCTTAGCCAGTCACCATATCATGGGATGAAAGTTACACTTGCTAAATCGAGGACCACACTCTTATTGGCCAGGCGGGGGTTCCCACAGAGCTTCGAGTAACTTCTTGGTTTCGCAGCCTGCAGGCAATGCGTACTGTAAATTACTCCCTTACTTCTTCCTGTGGTAAAGGGCTCGTTCCAGCTGCCAGCTGTGGATAAAAAACATCATATTATAGCATCACGAAGGATGCCTTGCCTGTGGTGGTCTCCCTGTCTAAACCAGGCCATTTTGTGGAGCCCAGATGCGTATCGGAGCTTGTGCTGAAAATGCATTTGTTGCTGCATAGGTTGAATTCTTTTTCGTTTAGTCTTTCCTGTACACGAGCTGATGGATGGTGACCCTATTCATCAAAGAACTACCCTCCCTTTCTGTGTGCTGTACTGACTTAACCTCATCCACCCAAGTCTATGATTGTATGTATCATCAATAAAATTGTGTGCTTTGATTGGCAAAAATGAGACATGGTACTTGTCCCTGAGTTTACAGTCTGCATGAAGAGAAAGACAAAACTCCACGATGAATGCTAACTAACTGGGGGTGTTTTCTTCATGACAAATGCATGCTTATCAATGTATGGGTAGAGATGGGCTGTGGTGTTCAGGACAACTCTCAAGAAGGGGTTGGGGGCTGGGGTGGGCAGGGTGTGGAGGGGGGTTTGGTGGAATTAGGATGGAATGTTGGGAGAACTAAAAGAGGCAACACCTGTGAAGCAGGCGGCAGTGTGCCTGTCACCTGGCACACGAAATCCCTCGATGAAGGTGTTTTACCTTGACTGCTGGCCTACAGAGGACGGTCAGTATCCTTGGGTTTGTCTACATATCCTTGGGGGCCACTGGCCAATCCATCCCTGCGCATATAATGCACAATTATAACAATAATGGTTGCCGCTTGCTGAGTGCCTACTTTGTGCAATTCCCTCCCTTCTGGGAAGCGGCTGACTTTTCCCTTCCTTGGGATCCCAAGACCAAATTCCTGGCAGAGCGAGAAGGGTCGGTTGGTCCCTGATTCCCTGGGGGGAACCTTCTTTCTGCCCTATCCGTGGTATCTTTGGTGTGATCCAGGAAGGGAACCTCCCCGTGGGAGTTGTAGGGCAGACGCTGAGGGTGCTTGGAATGGCCTTGGCTGTTCCATCCATCGGGAAACACCTCCTCCCCTCCATCCAAGCTCCTGTCACCCCTTGGAGGAAAGGTAGAGCCCAGTCCTTCCCACTGAACCCCTCCATGGAAACGGGCAACTTATTCCGCCACCCCTTCCTAATATTTTCAGATCCTTTCCTGCATCACAAAACCCAGGTTCCCTGCATGTTTGTGGGGTGTCAAGAAATAGTCCTCTTCCTCATATCCTTGGTCAACAAGTGGACAAGAAGCTTCCCTTGAGCAGAGCTGCTTCTGCAACTGGCACCTTCTCCTGGTATCTCCTGGTATGCTGCTTAGGGCCACTGTTCTCCCGGGCATTAGTGCTCTCTAAGTGCTCCTGAGCACTCTCCTTCATAGAGAGCCTAGTCCTATTTCCTTTCTCCCTTCTCCTAGAGTTTGAGTTACAGATGGGTCACAACTCTGCTGCTTGTACCCATTGCCCTACACTTCAGGCTGTCTAGCGGGCATGGGTGCCTGCCAGGTCCCAGAGCCTTCTTGGGGAATCCTCCAACTTGGAGTGGGTATGCTACCTCTTCCTGGGTCCTGGCACCTTGGACAGCCAGCACATGACTCGAGGTTGTTGTGACAGCACACCCTCAGCAAGGCTTATCCCCCCGGAGCTTTTTTGCTGCCCCTGGAACCCCTTCTTATTTCCTAAGAGCTGCTAATGTGGCCATCGCCTTTTTCCAAGTGAGTTTCATATGAGCTGGCCAATCAGTTTTTTCATGTAGGATTGCCTTTGCAGACAGCTCCTGTGTCTGTCTACCTGTCCCGGTAGAGTCAGCTTGGCTCATGCTGTCTTCAGTGACACCTTATTGCTCAGTCTCTTTAATCTCAACACAAAGGCAGAGGGTTTTCTCCTTCCTCTTGGCTCAGGATCCCAAATTAGCATGCACCTCCCTATTTCTCTGCACTCTGCTGAATTCCCCTTTGAGTCCTGCCTCAGGCAGTTGTCCCCCATCTCTGAGGCAGGCACTTGGTGCTTGCAGGCTACAGTCCCAATGCAGGGAGGGCCTCAGAGACCTTCTGCTCAGAGCAACCCTGTCACAGGGAAGCCTGCTGGCATCGAACTGTCTCCACAGTGTGTTCTTGGCCCAAGTCAAGAGCCTTCTCTCCATTTGCTGGCACCGCCCTCCCGAAGACACTCCCTATGCGTGGAAGCTCAGGACTCTGGTCTGCCCTTCATCCCTTGGTGGGTTGCTATGTCAAAGCAGGAGCCCAGTTCCCAGTGGATTCTGCCTAGGGACGTAAAGGGGAGTCGGGAGCATGCCTGCCGGTCAGGGTCTGATTAAGATATTCAGAGGCTATCAGCGCTGGAAAGACTATGGTGCCCCCTCCCACACTGAATTCAAAATGAAACAGCACGGGACCACCAAGCACAAAACTTACCTACCTGCCTGCTGCAACGAACAGAGATTCTTTCTGGGTGTCCCAATGGTGAACATTTGACATGGTCATCAAAGTTTGAACTCGTCACACTCTGTGGGGAGGTGCTCTGCCATAATGGGGCTGCCCCAGCCTAAGCTGTCTCTTGCGTAAATCTAGCACTGCTGCCACAGACTGCCTTCTAGTTCCAGAAAGGCTGTGGCTTTTCTTCTTATTCATCTCATTACTATGTCTACATTTGGTGCCCGTAGGTACCACATTGACTCCCAGTGCCCTTCCCAGCCTGCTACCTCTCCTGGGGTTTCTGTGGCTTTATACTCTCTGCCCCCACCATAAGTACAGGCAAAGTTGCAGACATCCAGCTTCTCAAACTCTGCATCCTCACCGTGGCCCTATGTGCCACCCTCAAAGCAATTTCAACCACAATCCCCTCACTTTGAAGTGCCACCCACCATCAGGCACAGCCATCACCAAGTCAATCTGGAATCCACCATAGTGTCATTTGGCTAAGAGTCAGACAGCTGTGTGGAGGACTGGCTCCCTGCTCCATTCTAGGGGCCACTGATTGGTCTAAGATACAGATGGGTGCTGCACCAGAGTCCAGCACGGTCCTGCAGAGGATCGGCCAATCCCTTGTCTGCTACACATGCTGCATGCATCGCCACACACTCTGTAACTTCCCTATGCTCATTGCTCTTAGCCTCTTGTCCACCCTGACTCTCATTTTCCCTGTCGACTCTTGTTTTTGTGTGTAGCTTAGGACCGGGTTCCCCACTCCTCGACTACAAAATGAGTCTCCATATGATTTCTTAATTCTCTCACACCTTTCCACTTAAAGGGTTGACTCAAGTGTCACTTGGAATTTACCTTTGGGCAAGGTGGAAGGCGTGATCCAACGTTACTTCTTTTCTCAAATGGATAACCAAATAACGCAGCACCGCTCGCCACTCCATTCTCATGCTCCCGTGTGGCACATTCTAGGATCTTCACGTACCTAGTTGATTATCCCCTCTGTAGCTTCCCGGTGTTGACTTCCCTCCTGAGGAGTACCCTTCTGTCCCAGGAATCTCTAACTTAGCCAGGACCCTCAGCTCACTGGGTGGCCTATGGCAGGTAGTGTGTGTCTTGGCGAGGAGTTAGCACTTGTGAGCACTTGTGAGCAGGCCTCTGCCAGTTTCCTTCTTAGGAATTTTTTCTGGCCCACGGGTACCTTAGAAATCCTCACCCTGCCTGTTCAGCACTATGAAAACCTGTGCATTGGTTTCTTCCCTCAAAAACTTATTTGCATGAGAGAAAGCAAGTTTGATTTCTACATAGATTTGATGTCAATATGGTAGCCGTTAAACACATTTGATCAATCTGGAATTGTAACGGTTTTGTTTTTGTCAATGATTTCCTGTGGGACTTTTATATTATCATTTTACTTAGGACAGTCTTTCACTATTCATAGTATTAGAACATATTTGCCTACATTTCCTTCTCATATAAATACAGTTTCCATTTTAGAGTTAGCTCCCTTAACCTACCAGTAGCGTGTGTGTGTGTTGTGTGTATGTGTGTTCGTGTACATTTGCTTTGAGGTAGACTTTAAACATTAATTTTCTCTATGTGTATAATAAATTATACTAAAATCATTTATTGCAGAATCCATTTTTTATGTTTTGATGGAAATTATACTGTTTATGGATTAATTGGCAAGGATTGGTGTCTACAATTTTCCCATTTAAGCATATTTATTTACATACATTTTGGTACTTAGTGATTTTTTTATAACTATCTTTCACATTTTATTGGGGGGGTCATTTCTACATATCTGTCTGTTTTTGTTGCTTTGTGACTGGGTATGGCGTTTACCTCCTACAATGTTATGTTACTTCTACTCTGCTGTCCTTATTCCATATGTCAGCACACTAGATAGAAATATCTGTGGTTTCTGCTGCTTTTGGAACAGTAGTAAAAAGGGGAATAGTCAAGTGCTTCACCATCATTATTCCTAAAGTGGAAGGAAGGGGAAAAGGACAAGGCTTTAAGCCCTATTATTCCACAAATGCTCTTTCCCCAGAACTTTTCTTAAAGAAACTTTCATTTCTTTCATTTTACTTTCATATTTTCTTTTTCCCTCTTGTCTGACCATGGAGTAGTTCAAACTGGTTCTTCTGGTTTATTCAATCATATATATATATATATATATATATATATATATATATATATATATATTTTAATCCTGGCAAGGTTGTCATTAAGTTCTACTGTCCTTTGTTCTTGGAAATCTGGATATGGGATGATTTTGAAGAAAGAAAAGGCAATCTGATGGCTCAAGGTATTGCCACAAATAAGCACTCCAAATAACCATGCCACACAACCCCCTCCTAAATAAATATATGCATCTCACAAAGACCAATTGTTAATGTGTACGTATACATCTAGAATTCTATATTTTTCAATATTCAGGCCTTTAATTTGGGTAGTAGATGGATTTGGTGATAGTCTCAACTGAGGGCATGTGGAGATAATGAAAGCAATGGGTAATAGTCTCACCAGTCTTTTCTCTCAGCCTTTTCTACCCTGCTACTTGGGCTGCCCCATGTTGGACCTCAGCCTTTTCATGGCTTGTGTCTGGGGAAGTGAGAAACTCACCCCAGTATTCTGAGATTTTTACATATCCTGATCTGGTCATTCCTAACACCTACCCCCTCTAGGGTTTTGATCTAGGGATTGATCTGAGCCAGGAGATATGTGGTTGGCTGTTGTTCTTTCTTCTTCTCCCCTTCTCCCTTCACAAAAGTCTTCTCTGATGGACATTTATTTATTTTTGGTCTTGAGTTCTCACTACTTATAGCTTGCAGGCCTCCTTCCTGATATGTAATTAGAGCTTTTGAAATTTAGAAAAACTCTAAACTGATGGCTATGAGTTTTAAAAATTAGCTCTGAGAACTCTAAATTTCTTGAGCCAGGTTCAGGCAGTAGCTTGTCTTTGTGTGAAGTTGTAACCCTAATTATTTAGTCTTAATGCTGAATGGGCTATATGAGAATATTATTTACAAGGGGGATGATATATAGTTTGGTTAAATATTTTTATAACATTGTCCCTGTTACATGCTAAAGGTACTGCACCAGATCAGGATTAAATAAAAAGGGGCCAAGTGGGCAACCAGGACACTTTCGTATATGTTTGCCTCAATCCTCAGGGGGCCAGGAGAAAGAGATGTATGTGGTGTTAGGAAGCTCTGCAAAGCATAAATCAGGCATCTCACATAACATCATATCTACAGGTCTGGGAAAAGACAGGTCAACCAATTCTTTACATGCTGTCTTAAACTTAAATTTAATTTATTCAAAAAAAGTAACATCTTAGTGGTTCAAAATTCAAAAGATAACAAAGGGTACACATAGAAAATCTCTTTCTCAATTCTTGGTTGCCACAACCTGGTTCTCTCCCACCAGAGGCAATGTCATCAGTTTTTTGTGCAACATTCCAGAGAGATTTTGTATATTAGCATATTTATTTATTTTCACATATTCATAATTATCTTAACAATCCTTTGGTATTATATATAATATTATATATATCAAAATTATATATAATATTTGATATTATTACATAAAATATTTACATTTAATATTTGTTGCTAATTATGCATAATTTATGTACAGATCCTCATTTTTTTCTCTGTATTTCTTTTTTTATTGTAAAGTAAATGTGCTTTCTGTGCTGAATACATTCAGTGAAAAAGGGATCTCACCTACAGAGATCCTGAAGACATTTTAGAATAATAAGATTAAAATGAGATCCTAAAATCTTTTGAGTGTAGGTGGAAAGTCCTTTACAAATAAGAGTGAAATCACACTTTTCTTTCATAATGCTGGGTGCTAAAAGTCAATGTATAAATACCTTCAATCCTTAGAAAATATGTTTTCTCTAGTATTCTATCTCTAAACATACTATCAAGAAGGTATGTGATGACAACAAAGATGTTTTAGGACTAAAATTATTTAGAAAAGTTACCTCCTGTGGACCTTCTCTTAGGAAGTTATTTGAACATAGATTTCAACAAAACCAGGTAAAATCACTTCAAAGGTAAACATGGAATCAAGAAATTCATGATTCAAAATTGAGAAAGCAATAAAGGTTAATATTAAAATGGCAGCTAAATGACAGGCCTGATTGACCAGGCCAAAGTGGAGCAAGATAACAAAAGATTTGGGATAGTGGGTGAATTCATGAACAAAAGAGGACTTGGCAATATTGGTCGAGAAGTTAGAAAAAGTAGAGGAAAATAAGAAGGGAAAACAATTAGAAAGTTGTCTAAGAAAGTATTACAGTAATGGCTCTCAATGAACCATGCTTCTTATATCCATACCTTTGTATAGTTCCCTCTCATGTTGACTCTGGGCCTATCCTCATGATTAACTTTGGCCAGTTTGAACATTAGCAAACATGACTCTTGAAAAGGCTTAAACAGTACTTTTTTAGTGGGACTTACACTCTTCCTGCTCTGAAATCACCATGTTTAGAATCCTAGGCTAACTTGCTAGAAGATGAGACCATGTAGAATGGACATGAACTGTTCCAACTGAGGACCCATAGAAAGAAATACCAAATAAAAAGTAGGACTCCTAGTTAAATTTGAATTTCAGAAGAACATAAAACAATTTTTCAGTATAATTATGTTTCGTATATTGCATGGAAAATACAATATGTGGTTGGCTGTTCTGGAGTTCAGATTTAACTGGGCATTCTGTATTTTTATTTGCTATATCTGGCAACCCTAGCTAAAGGAAAATCAGCGGACAGCTTATTTGCAAGCTGACTCCAGCTATATAAATGACTTCAGGCAAGACTAGCAGAAGAACCAATCAGATAAGCTGATCACAAATTCTTAATCCAAAAAGCAATGAGCAAATAAGATGGCAGTTTTCGGCTACTGAATTTTGGAGTGGTTTGTTATTCAGCAATAGCAAACAGTCATACAAAACAAAACAAAACAAAAATGTATTTGCTAAAAATATACAACTAATAAAGATAGAGAGTTCAGCATTTAATGGAGTATAAGGAAAAATAGTCTAGTGAGTCTTGAATCTATGAACAGTATCCTTTAAACGACTCAGGAACCTTGACCTTAGATTCCAGAATATTTCTAAGCAACTATAATGGTCTAGATTGAAAGCAAAAGCTAATCTCAGCTGTCTCTGACATCTGACCATGCCAGCTAGGATGGGGCAGGCTTGAACTAACTCCTAAGCTACTAAGTTAATATTTTCAGGGTAAAATACATTCATACTCTGATAAAATTGATTAATAACTTACACCTAGCTTTACCATACCAGAAGACGATATATAAGTAGAACATGGCTACATGGTTCCCAGAACAGTCTAAAGTGACCAAATGAATGTAACACTCCTACATCCCAAGAAAGACCTAAATTGAACTTGTGAAAGTACCCAAGGGAGCCAGGTGGTATAATCATCAAAAGGGTGCCTTCATGGGGTCTTAAAAGCAAGGGGGTCTTGCCCTTCCGATGCAGAGAATGCTGCTGAGGTTTCTGCTCTACATCTATCTATCTATCTATCTATCTATCTATCTATCTATCTATCTATCATCTATCTACTATCTATCTATCCATCCATCTCTACCTATCATCTATCTATCTATCTATCTATCTATCTATCTATCTATCTATCTATCTATCACCTATCAATTTATCATGTATCTCTACAGTAAGTTTCAGTTTACTTTTACATTATCTTCTATAACAACCAACTATTCCATTAAAATGTTCTGTTTTAAACTCTATACGTTGAAAATCATGAACAGTATTTACATGATTATGAATATATAAATATTGCTCATTGTGAGCTAAGTAGTGTCCTAACACTCCAATCTATTTACTAAGTTTTAGGAAATGATTCACATATCATCATAAGGATGAGATTTCAAGTAGGCATGAAACTTAATAAAATATTGCTACCAGAATGGGGTATATAGAAAAAGATGATAAAAGACAGAAGAAAGGATAGTAGAGCTGATTTTCTCATTTTATAATGTGAGATGTGACTGAATCCTGGTGGAAGTTTGTGAAACAAAATAAAGGTTTATGTATTTCTTATAAAGTTAAATTTAGCTACTTTATTTATTTTAATTGTTTTTATGGCCTATTACCTCTATCTCTATCTTGCTCACTACCAAATTCTTAGTCCTTTGAATAGTGCCTGGCATGCAATGGTGTTCAATAAATAATTGTTGATTGTGTGATTAAACTAAAATAATAACACTATAAACATTGAGAATAAGAGAAGGACAGGGTGAATTATAAGCTAAATGAGTAAAGTATCTTATTTTCATATCAGAAGGTCATTAGGGGTAGAAGTATATTTTTTGGCATTTTGAAGATAACCATAGGAACAATTCTTAGTCTTGCCACTATTAACATTTTAGGCTGAGAACTGTCTTGTGTACTGTAGAATCTCTGGCCCTTGCCCACACAATGCTAGTAGTGCCCTTGTCCTCAGTTGTGACAACCGAAACTGTCTCCAGAGACTGACGAATGTCCCCTGGGGGAACAAAATCACTCTTGGTTAAGAACCACTGTATCTGAAGGAGCTGAAAAGCCAATAAAAGTTGTTTTCAGATTCTAAAAAGTGGTACCGAGTTTAAGTAGGAAAAAGAGGGAAAATTATTCATGTTCATCATAAATTCTGTACTAATCGCTTTGCTATTATGTATATGTATTTTCTGATACATATTAACATTTATAAAAACATTAATGAAGTGGAATCAATGGGACTTTGAGACAAGCTAGGATAAGGGAGAATATAGGATGAAGGAGAATTAAAAAGTCAGTAATTACTAGGTTTCTGGCAGGTGCAACTGAGTGGATGGTGGTTGTGTTCACTGAGACAGAAGATAGAAGGGGGAATGATTTTTGTATCGGACTGGGGAATGATGACTTCAATTTCAACTATATTGAACATGAAATATCTGTGGGATATGCTATCTGTAGGCATCAAACAAATTGATCTTCAATGCAGGATCTATAGAATTGTGAGTCATTAACATACGTGTGATAATTGAAGCCATGACAGTGGATGAGATTCTTAGAAAGGGAAGAGAGACCTGAGAACAGGACCTCAAGATATGGAATGTGTAATGTTTTTGTCTTTCATGCATCTACATTTTTAAAAATTAATTAATGTCAAATTATAAATATTGTTTGTTTAACACATTTTAAAAACAAACTTCTCTTTATAAACATAATGCACATTTATTAAAGATATTCTAAAAATATGTAGATAAACACAACTCCTCTCCAGAACCAGAATTACAGCTTGAATGCTAGACAATTGAAGTGAGTAGACCTTGAGCACTAATTACTTGAGAGACAGATGGAGATTCAATAATAAACAAAACAGGCAACATTCTTGTGTTCATAGGGCTTATTATCTAGTGGGAAAGACAGGCAAAGGAAATAGAAAATAGAATGAAGTGTGATTAATGCTAAGAAAATTAATCATGAAAAGCTACTTCAACTAAAGATGCAATGGATGTGATTTAAGCATATTTTTTGTCACATTGTTTTCTTAATAAGCACAAGCTCAGTTGCCAAGACAGAAAGATGCTGCATTATGTTTGTCTTCGCTCCCTGTGCTGTCTAGTAAGAAAGCTCAGGAAGGCTGGCAGAGAACATGGAGTTGTTTGCCTTTCTGGGCCTGACTAGAGGCTCTGTCCAAACCAGTCCTGGCAGTATACTGGGCTCTAACTCCTTTACAGAGAGCATCTTCGTTAATTTGTAAATTGGTTTTTATGCTTGACAGTCTGTACTATTACTTTTCCAGAAAGTCTCTAGCAGTGATTCTGCATTCTCACTTCAATCACTAGACAATACCTAATTCCAGAAGGAAAGAGATTTCATTCATTCATTCATTCATTCATTCATTTTTCTGTCTTTCTTTTTCATTGTGGTAAGAACACTTAATGTGAGATCTACCTTCCTAACAAATTTGCATATTTCTTGAAGATAAGAAGCATATGCAAGTTGACAACAGGAGCTACCATGGAGCAGAAAATCCCTAATAAGAAACACAGAGAGATTGGTCTAAATAAGGAGTCACAGAGAAAGGTCATATTTGCAGAAAGTTATCTGTTCCAAAGGTAACACTGGAGATGAGTCTGCCCCTGAGCAGCAGGGGAGAGGAGAGACTATACTTTCAACAGCTCACAGTTATCTCTTTCTAATGCCTTGGCCCATAAAGAAAATTATTGGTATCAAGAAAGACAATGGTGGCTCTTGTCATAGATGAACCTTTCAAACGATTGGTTCAATAAAACCTGATATCCCTCAAAGATGGAAATCAAAATGGAACTGGCACAAGAGCTAAACACAGATAATATACGAAAGGAAAAAGGGGACCTGAAAAACACATGGGAAATAAAGAAAACTCATCTGAAAAAAAGTAAATGAAAATTGTCACCAAACTTTTCACCATGAATTAGAAAGTTTTAATGAAGAAGTTAAGCAAGATTCAGGAAGGGGATGGCAAGACAAGAATGAGCTGAAATATGAGCTGTCAGTCCTCAGGGAACATGCAGAAGAAATTTAACAATCACAGAGATAAAGGCAAAAGTGACAGAAATACAGGAAGAAAAGAAATGATAACAAAAGTCTAGCAATTAGAGTCAAATCTATGTAAATTTAGGATGAAGACCAAAACAAATGCGATGATTATGGTTACAGAACAAATGTTTGTAATGGTGATAAATGCAGATAAAGTAGAAGGAAAAAGAAGGTGGTAGGTAATGTAAATATGTTGATTTTCTTATCCTTAGTAGCTAGGGTCAGAAGACACCATCTAAACCAGACAAAGCAGGCAGTAGGGATCAACATGTATTGAGTAGTGCAAAGATAAACACAAAGAAATAAAATTTAATAACTAAAATTAGGTGGATAAAAAAGAGAGAAGGGAAGAAAAAGAAGTATGAATAAGCATTGAATCATTGTTGGTAATATCAAGGAAAAAAAGAGCAAAAAAAGCCCCCAAAATATCCACATATAGGAGACTGACGAAATAATTACACCATAGTTATGCAATGAAATACTATACAGCTATAAACTGAAAAATGAAATATTTTATGTAATAATACCAAAGGATTAAGATAATTATGAATATGTGAAAATAAATAAATATGCTAATATACAAAATCTCTCTGGAATGTTGCACAAAAAACTGATGACATTGCCTCTGGTGGGAGAGAACCAGGTTGTGGCAACCAAGAATTGAGAAAGAGATTTTCTATGTGTACCCTTTGTTATCTTTTGAATTTTGAACCACTAAGATGTTACTTTTTTTGAATAAATTAAATTTAAGTTTAAGACAGCATGTAAAGAATTGGTTGACCTGTCTTTTCCCAGACCTGTAGATATGATGTTATGTGAGATGCCTGATTTATGCTTTGCAGAGCTTCCTAACACCACATACATCTCTTTCTCCTGGCCCCCTGAGGATTGAGGCAAACATATACGAAAGTGTCCTGGTTGCCCACTTGGCCCCTTTTTATTTAATCCTGATCTGGTGCAGTACCTTTAGCATGTAACAGGGACAATGTTATAAAAATATTTAACCAAACTATATATCATCCCCCTTGTAAATAATATTCTCATATAGCCCATTCAGCATTAAGACTAAATAATTAGGGTTACAACTTCACACAAAGACAAGCTACTGCCTGAACCTGGCTCAAGAAATTTAGAGTTCTCAGAGCTAATTTTTAAAACTCATAGCCATCAGTTTAGAGTTTTTCTAAATTTCAAAAGCTCTAATTACATATCAGGAAGGAGGCCTGCAAGCTATAAGTAGTGAGAACTCAAGACCAAAAATAAATAAATGTCCATCAGAGAAGACTTTTGTGAAGGGAGAAGGGGAGAAGAAGAAAGAACAACAGCCAACCACATATCTCCTGGCTCAGATCAATCCCTAGATCAAAACCCTAGAGGGGGTAGGTGTTAGGAATGACCAGATCAGGATATGTAAAAATCTCAGAATACTGGGGTGAGTTTCTCACTTCCCCAGACACAAGCCATGAAAAGGCTGAGGTCCAACATGGGGCAGCCCAAGTAGCAGGGTAGAAAAGGCTGAGAGAAAAGACTGGTGAGACTATTACCCATTGCTTTCATTATCTCCACATGCCCTCAGTTGAGACTATCACCAAATCCATCTACTACCCAAATTAAAGGCCTGAATATTGAAAAATATAGAATTCTAGATGTATACGTACACATTAACAATTGGTCTTTGTGAGATGCATATATTTATTTAGGAGGGGGTTGTGTGGCATGGTTATTTGGAGTGCTTATTTGTGGCAATACCTTGAGCCATCAGATTGCCTTTTCTTTCTTCAAAATCATCCCATATCCAGATTTCCAAGAACAAAGGACAGTAGAACTTAATGACAACCTTGCCAGGATTAAAATATATATATATATATATATATATATATATATATATATATATGATTGAATAAACCAGAAGAACCAGTTTGAACTACTCCATGGTCAGACAAGAGGGAAAAGAAAATATGAAAGTAAAATGAAAGAAATGAAAGTTTCTTTAAGAAAAGTTCTGGGGAAAGAGCATTTGTGGAATAATAGGGCTTAAAGCCTTGTCCTTTTCCCCTTCCTTCCACTTTAGGAATAATGATGGTGAAGCACTTGACTATTCCCCTTTTTACTACTGTTCCAAAAGCAGCAGAAACCACAGATATTTCTATCTAGTGTGCTGACATATGGAATAAGGACAGCAGAGTAGAAGTAACATAACATTGTAGGAGGTAAACGCCATACCCAGTCACAAAGCAACAAAAACAGACAGATATGTAGAAATGACCCCCCCCAATAAAATGTGAAAGATAGTTATAAAAAAATCACTAAGTACCAAAATGTATGTAAATAAATATGCTTAAATGGGAAAATTGTAGACACCAATCCTTGCCAATTAATCCATAAACAGTATAATTTCCATCAAAACATAAAAAATGGATTCTGCAATAAATGATTTTAGTATAATTTATTATACACATAGAGAAAATTAATGTTTAAAGTCTACCTCAAAGCAAATGTACACGAACACACATACACACAACACACACACACGCTACTGGTAGGTTAAGGGAGCTAACTCTAAAATGGAAACTGTATTTATATGAGAAGGAAATGTAGGCAAATATGTTCTAATACTATGAATAGTGAAAGACTGTCCTAAGTAAAATGATAATATAAAAGTCCCACAGGAAATCATTGACAAAAACAAAACCGTTACAATTCCAGATTGATCAAATGTGTTTAACGGCTACCATATTGACATCAAATCTATGTAGAAATCAAACTTGCTTTCTCTCATGCAAATAAGTTTTTGAGGGAAGAAACCAATGCACAGGTTTTCATAGTGCTGAACAGGCAGGGTGAGGATTTCTAAGGTACCCGTGGGCCAGAAAAAATTCCTAAGAAGGAAACTGGCAGAGGCCTGCTCACAAGTGCTCACAAGTGCTAACTCCTCGCCAAGACACACACTACCTGCCATAGGCCACCCAGTGAGCTGAGGGTCCTGGCTAAGTTAGAGATTCCTGGGACAGAAGGGTACTCCTCAGGAGGGAAGTCAACACCGGGAAGCTACAGAGGGGATAATCAACTAGGTACGTGAAGATCCTAGAATGTGCCACACGGGAGCATGAGAATGGAGTGGCGAGCGGTGCTGCGTTATTTGGTTATCCATTTGAGAAAAGAAGTAACGTTGGATCACGCCTTCCACCTTGCCCAAAGGTAAATTCCAAGTGACACTTGAGTCAACCCTTTAAGTGGAAAGGTGTGAGAGAATTAAGAAATCATATGGAGACTCATTTTGTAGTCGAGGAGTGGGGAACCCGGTCCTAAGCTACACACAAAAACAAGAGTCGACAGGGAAAATGAGAGTCAGGGTGGACAAGAGGCTAAGAGCAATGAGCATAGGGAAGTTACAGAGTGTGTGGCGATGCATGCAGCATGTGTAGCAGACAAGGGATTGGCCGATCCTCTGCAGGACCGTGCTGGACTCTGGTGCAGCACCCATCTGTATCTTAGACCAATCAGTGGCCCCTAGAATGGAGCAGGGAGCCAGTCCTCCACACAGCTGTCTGACTCTTAGCCAAATGACACTATGGTGGATTCCAGATTGACTTGGTGATGGCTGTGCCTGATGGTGGGTGGCACTTCAAAGTGAGGGGATTGTGGTTGAAATTGCTTTGAGGGTGGCACATAGGGCCACGGTGAGGATGCAGAGTTTGAGAAGCTGGATGTCTGCAACTTTGCCTGTACTTATGGTGGGGGCAGAGAGTATAAAGCCACAGAAACCCCAGGAGAGGTAGCAGGCTGGGAAGGGCACTGGGAGTCAATGTGGTACCTACGGGCACCAAATGTAGACATAGTAATGAGATGAATAAGAAGAAAAGCCACAGCCTTTCTGGAACTAGAAGGCAGTCTGTGGCAGCAGTGCTAGATTTACGCAAGAGACAGCTTAGGCTGGGGCAGCCCCATTATGGCAGAGCACCTCCCCACAGAGTGTGACGAGTTCAAACTTTGATGACCATGTCAAATGTTCACCATTGGGACACCCAGAAAGAATCTCTGTTCGTTGCAGCAGGCAGGTAGGTAAGTTTTGTGCTTGGTGGTCCCGTGCTGTTTCATTTTGAATTCAGTGTGGGAGGGGGCACCATAGTCTTTCCAGCGCTGATAGCCTCTGAATATCTTAATCAGACCCTGACCGGCAGGCATGCTCCCGACTCCCCTTTACGTCCCTAGGCAGAATCCACTGGGAACTGGGCTCCTGCTTTGACATAGCAACCCACCAAGGGATGAAGGGCAGACCAGAGTCCTGAGCTTCCACGCATAGGGAGTGTCTTCGGGAGGGCGGTGCCAGCAAATGGAGAGAAGGCTCTTGACTTGGGCCAAGAACACACTGTGGAGACAGTTCGATGCCAGCAGGCTTCCCTGTGACAGGGTTGCTCTGAGCAGAAGGTCTCTGAGGCCCTCCCTGCATTGGGACTGTAGCCTGCAAGCACCAAGTGCCTGCCTCAGAGATGGGGGACAACTGCCTGAGGCAGGACTCAAAGGGGAATTCAGCAGAGTGCAGAGAAATAGGGAGGTGCATGCTAATTTGGGATCCTGAGCCAAGAGGAAGGAGAAAACCCTCTGCCTTTGTGTTGAGATTAAAGAGACTGAGCAATAAGGTGTCACTGAAGACAGCATGAGCCAAGCTGACTCTACCGGGACAGGTAGACAGACACAGGAGCTGTCTGCAAAGGCAATCCTACATGAAAAAACTGATTGGCCAGCTCATATGAAACTCACTTGGAAAAAGGCGATGGCCACATTAGCAGCTCTTAGGAAATAAGACCGGGTTCCAGGGGCAGCAAAAAAGCTCCGGGGGGATAAGCCTTGCTGAGGGTGTGCTGTCACAACAACCTCGAGTCATGTGCTGGCTGTCCAAGGTGCCAGGACCCAGGAAGAGGTAGCATACCCACTCCAAGTTGGAGGATTCCCCAAGAAGGCTCTGGGACCTGGCAGGCACCCATGCCCGCTAGACAGCCTGAAGTGTAGGGCAATGGGTACAAGCAGCAGAGTTGTGACCCATCTGTAACTCAAACTCTAGGAGAAGGGAGAAAGGAAATAGGACTAGGCTCTCTATGAAGGAGAGTGCTCAGGAGCACTTAGAGAGCACTAATGCCCGGGAGAACAGTGGCCCTAAGCAGCATACCAGGAGATACCAGGAGAAGGTGCCAGTTGCAGAAGCAGCTCTGCTCAAGGGAAGCTTCTTGTCCACTTGTTGACCAAGGATATGAGGAAGAGGACTATTTCTTGACACCCCACAAACATGCAGGGAACCTGGGTTTTGTGATGCAGGAAAGGATCTGAAAATATTAGGAAGGGGGTGGCGGAATAAGTTGCCCGTTTCCATGGAGGGGTTCAGTGGGAAGGACTGGGCTCTACCTTTCCTCCAAGGGGTGACAGGAGCTTGGATGGAGGGGAGGAGGTGTTTCCCGATGGATGGAACAGCCAAGGCCATTCCAAGCACCCTCAGCGTCTGCCCTACAACTCCCACGGGGAGGTTCCCTTCCTGGATCACACCAAAGATACCACGGATAGGGCAGAAAGAAGGTTCCCCCCAGGGAATCAGGGACCAACCGACCCTTCTCGCTCTGCCAGGAATTTGGTCTTGGGATCCCAAGGAAGGGAAAAGTCAGCCGCTTCCCAGAAGGGAGGGAATTGCACAAAGTAGGCACTCAGCAAGCGGCAACCATTATTGTTATAATTGTGCATTATATGCGCAGGGATGGATTGGCCAGTGGCCCCCAAGGATATGTAGACAAACCCAAGGATACTGACCGTCCTCTGTAGGCCAGCAGTCAAGGTAAAACACCTTCATCGAGGGATTTCGTGTGCCAGGTGACAGGCACACTGCCGCCTGCTTCACAGGTGTTGCCTCTTTTAGTTCTCCCAACATTCCATCCTAATTCCACCAAACCCCCCTCCACACCCTGCCCACCCCAGCCCCCAACCCCTTCTTGAGAGTTGTCCTGAACACCACAGCCCATCTCTACCCATACATTGATAAGCATGCATTTGTCATGAAGAAAACACCCCCAGTTAGTTAGCATTCATCGTGGAGTTTTGTCTTTCTCTTCATGCAGACTGTAAACTCAGGGACAAGTACCATGTCTCATTTTTGCCAATCAAAGCACACAATTTTATTGATGATACATACAATCATAGACTTGGGTGGATGAGGTTAAGTCAGTACAGCACACAGAAAGGGAGGGTAGTTCTTTGATGAATAGGGTCACCATCCATCAGCTCGTGTACAGGAAAGACTAAACGAAAAAGAATTCAACCTATGCAGCAACAAATGCATTTTCAGCACAAGCTCCGATACGCATCTGGGCTCCACAAAATGGCCCGGTTTAGACAGGGAGACCACCACAGGCAAGGCATCCTTCGTGATGCTATAATATGATGTTTTTTATCCACAGCTGGCAGCTGGAACGAGCCCTTTACCACAGGAAGAAGTAAGGGAGTAATTTACAGTACGCATTGCCTGCAGGCTGCGAAACCAAGAAGTTACTCGAAGCTCTGTGGGAACCCCCGCCTGGCCAATAAGAGTGTGGTCCTCGATTTAGCAAGTGTAACTTTCATCCCATGATATGGTGACTGGCTAAGGCTGGATCTTCTATAGCACCCACTGCAGAGTCTTTGAATGAGAACACGAGTGTGTGTTCGCCAAACGGATTATAGGTAGATTCAGTCCCATTCTGTTCGAGATGGCCATTTAAGAGGCCAGGATGTCCAGGAGAACCTGCCTGTTTCCGTTCCTGATAAAGAGGGACATGCATGAGAGCAGCATTTGGGCACCCAGCAATTCCTCTGCCAAGACTGGCTTTTCAGACAAAGCCATCAATGGTTTCAAAACCTGAACCTCAGCACATCCACTTCCTTCTGATATCAAAGGAAACTTCAAGTCTGAAACGGACTTGGCAAGCGTGTTATTAATAACTGTCAGGCTTATTAACAAATTTAATCCGGCCTGCTGCAGAAATGAATTGCAGCAATGTGACACAGTCTCCCGACACACTTCATTGATGTACATCTTAATCTGGCCCTGATTTTCCATACTGGCATTCACGTTATCCAGGGCACATAGAGCCTTCTCCTTAACAGCTGGGTCACAAATGGGGATCATGTTTCCGACAATGGAGAGGCAGGCCAAATGACTATTGATATCGTGGCTAAATGAAAAAACAGCATCCTTAGTCCGAAAAAAATAACATTTACCCTGAAATAGAGGACATTTGGAAAGGCTTATAAGAGAAGTGATTTTTAAGAAAATGTATGCCTCACAATAAAGCCAGAATTTTTATCAGGGTAGAGATGCTTCTTCTTTTTTGGGACTATGTCCTTTTAGGATACCTTGGGTCATTAATGCTCATGGTTTATGTCTTCTCAACCCCAGGACTAGGATCTTTCAGGACATTTGACTAAAATCCAGAGACCTCATGTTCTCACCCCTATCTGAAGTTCCCCCCTCTTCTGTTCTTACTGCGGTTTCTCTCTCACCTGATTAGTGGGTGAACACTATCAACTTCTGGCCCTGATAGGTATCTCACATCTATGGTGGTTTTCAGAAAGAGATCTAGTTGTGATGTTCTGGGAAGGAGATTTTCAGATCATCTTTGCCTGGACACAAATTGCATTAACTGCCATCCAACATGGTGCTAACAGCAACACACGCATATAGAGTTTGATCTGAGTCTTCACAGATGGACATGTCAAAACTCAGGATACAAGGGTATCAGCATCTTTTTTTTTCCTGATTTAGGGTCTTAATGGTCTTAATTTTCAAATGTTTAGTCTCTACCTTTTACTTCCCTTAAGCTTGTTCACACTGTTGCTTTAAAGGTACAACATTTGACTTTTCCAGCACCAAGGCAAGAGGAGAACAAAGGCTGGGAGAGAGAAAACCTGATTTGTTCCTTGATCCCATATTCTAACTCTGACATCCCTATCCCCACTCCTTATCTCCAGGATATCACACTGTGTAGAGCAATTTCCTTCCTTCCCTCCTTGCCTAGATCTATGTGTATAGGTAGACAGATGAGAGAATGGAGATTGGTAGATATACATAAGTGCCCTTTCTCTAGAGTGAAAAATCTAACTTTCAAATATCTCCCATTTAAGTCTCAGTTACACCTTCCACCCTGCCCTCTAGCCACTTTCTCCACCCCTCCCGTCGCCCATAAATACCCACCATTTCCATTCCCCTGCCCTCCACCCACTCTCTTGACCTCACTCTCTCCCTTCAAATTCCCATTTTTCTGCTTTACTCCTCATTTTTGCCCCATAGATATTGAATCTGTTTCCCCAGAGCTAAAAAGGACTAGAATTAAATAATGCTTTTCTAAAGACAGGGTAAGTGGGAAAGGAGGCTCTGGTTTCATGCTTGCCTTTACCACCACCTTGTAACAGGTTCAGGGCCCATATTTCCTAGAAGAAATGCTCGCTTCGGTTTCTACTAAAAATCCTGTAAATGTTCTTCCTCTTCCTTTCCCTTGAGTTGCACCGCCCCCTACAGATATCAAGTAATCCAATAGATAAGTGTCTGTGAACCTTTAGTGCTGGGTGGTAGGTCACAGTTTCTACCTTTTACTGATTACAGACACATCTAAGTTTAATAAGAAGCTGGTGGCTGCACCAAAGTCTCTACAATTTCTGGTTATCTGAGTTATATGTCACCAATGAGCCATAGTCCCCAAGTTCTCCTCTCACCAGCCAAGTGTGCCAGCCTCTCTCCCTTCTCCCCAGCATGCCAGACCTGTCACAGTTTTTTCTATGCCAATGATAGGAAACAAAGGAAAAATTCATTTTAATTTTGCTGAAATTTGCCTTTATTTAATTTTCAGGGAATCTATCTTCTCCCAGAGCAACTATTTCTATTTACACTTCTTCATCTTCTCCTAGAATACAGGGAAACAGCTCATCATTTTACTTCCCCTCCTCTCAGCTACTAATATCTATCATCTTTCTTGGACCTGTGAGAAAGCAGATTCTATAAAATAAAGCACGGAAAGAGATTTTAAATATTTATTTATTTATTGCCTCTGTTCATTTTTCTTGGAAATGCTGGTTTTTAAAAAAGATTCACGTGCTCACTTCGGCAGCACATATACTAAAAGTGGAATGACACAGAGAAGATTAGCATGGCCCCTGTGCAAGGTTGACATGCAATTTGTAAAGTGTTCCATATTTTTAAGATTACACACACAATCCACACAAAGGATCAGGGAGAGTGTGTCACTGGGCCACACAGGACACATTCCACAGTAGGCTATCTGCCCAAGGCCGAGAGACAAAACAAATGTTCCTGACACATATAACACAGAGAGGCTAATAAAATGAGAAAACAAAGAAACGTGCCACAAATGAAACAATAAGAGAAACTCCAGAAAATAAGCTAAATGAAATGGAGGTAAGCAACGTACCAGAGTCAGAGTTCAAAATAATGATTATAAGGATGCTCAACAAACTTACGGGGAGAATGGATGAACAAAATGAGAGCATAAAAAAGGACGTAAAACCCGTAAAAAAGAACCAGACGGAAATGAGGAATATGATAATAGAAATGAAGAATTCAACAGTACATTGAACAAAGCAGAAGATCAAATCAGCAAATTGGAAGACAAAGTAGCAGAATACACCCAATCAGAACAATAAAAAGAAAAAAGAATTTTTAAAAATGTGCATTCAAGAGACCTCTGGGACAACATGAAGTATAAAAATATCCAAATCATAGGAGTACCTGAAGAGGAAGAGAGAGAGCAAGGGATTAAGAATCTATTTGAAGAAATAATAACAGAAAACTTCCTTAACCTGGCAAAGAAATTAGACATACAAGTTCGGGAAGCACAAAGAGTTCCAAACAAGAGGAATTCAAACAGACCTACACCAAGACACATCATAATTAAAATGCTAAAGGTCAGAGACAAAGAAAGAATGTTAAAAGCAGCAAGAGAAAGGAAGCTGATTACTTACCCTTATATGAATGTCTGCTGACTTTTTAATGGAAACTTTGCAGGCCAGAAGGGAATGGCAAGAAATATTCAAAGTTATGAAAAACAAAAATCTACAACCACAGATACTCTACCAGAAAATCTTTCGAATAAAATGGAAGGTGACATAAAGAGCTTCCTAGACAGAAAAAAAGCTTAAGGAATTCATCACCAACAAGCCAGCATTACAAGAAATGTTAAAGGGTCTTCTGTAAAAAGAGAAGATGTAAAAAAGAAAATAGAGATAACAAATATGAATAATAAAATGACAGTAACAATGTACCTATCAGTAATAACTTTCAATGTAAACAGATTAAATATTCCAATGAAAAGAGACAGGGTAACCAAATGGATGACAAAACAAGACCCATACATATGTTGTGTACAAGAGACCCACTTTAGATCAAACATCATTGACATTCACAGACTGAAAATAAAGGAATGGAAAAAGATATTTCACGCAAATGGAAATGAAAAAAATAAGCTGAGGTAGCAATACTTACATCAGATAAAACAGACTTTAAAACAAAGGCTATATTAGAGATAAATAAGGGCATTATGTAATAATAAAGGGATTGGCAAATCAAGAGGACATAACCCTAGTAAACATATACACACCCAACATAGGAACACCTACATACATAAAGCAATTATTGACCAACATAAAAGAAGAGATCAATAGTAATACACTCATAGTAGGAGACTTTAACACCCCATTGACACCAATGGACAGATCTTCCAGGCAAAGAAGCAACAAAGAAACAATGGTCCTAAAAGATACACTAGAACAGATGGACTTAATAGATATTTTCAGAGCACTTTTCCCCAAAGCAGCAAAACATACATTCTTCTCAAGTGCACATGGAACACTTTCCAGAATAGACCACATGTTAGGACACAGAACAAGTATCAATAAAGTTAAGAAGACTGAAATCATATCAACCATCTTCTCTGATCACAATGGTATAAAACTAGAAATTAACTAGAAGAAAAAAGCTGGAAAATACACAAACACGCGGAGACTAAATAACATGCTACTAAACAATGAATGGGTTATTAATGAGATCAAGGAAGAAATCAAAACGTACTTAGAGACAAATAAAAATGAAAACACAACAACTCAAATCTATGGGACTCAGAGAAAGCAGTCCTAAGAGGGAAATTCATAGCCATACAGGCCTACCTCAAAAAACAAGAAAAAGCTCAAATAAACAATCTAACCTTACAATTAAAAGAACTAGAAAAAGAACAGCGAACAAAGCACAAAGTGAATAGAAGGAAGGAAATAATAAAGATCAGAGCAGAAATGAATGAAATAGAGTCTAGAAAAACACTACAAAAGATTAATGGAACCAAGAGCTGGTTCTTTGAAAGGATAAACAAAATTGACAGACCCTTAGCCAGACTCATCAAGAAAAAAATAGAGAGGACCCAAATAAATAAAATTAGAAATGAAAGAAGAGAACCACGGAATTCACAGAAATACAATGGATCATAAGAAAATACTATGAGCAATTATATGCCAACAAATTGGACAATCTGGAAGAAATGGACACATTCCTAAAAAATTATAGTCTCCCAAGAATGAGTCAAGAAGAAACAGAAAATCTGAACTGACTTATTACCACCAATAAAACAGAATTAGCAATCAAAAATCTTTCCAAAAAGAAAAGTCCTGGACCAGATGGCTTCATAGGCGAATTGTACCAAACATTCAAACTAGGATTATCACCTATTCTCAAACTATTCCAAAAAATTCAAGAAAAGGGACGGCTCCCTAACTCCTTTTATGAGGCCACCATTACCTTGATTCCAAAATCAAGCAAGACATTACAAAAAAAAAGAAAACTACAGGCCGATATCTCTAATGAACATTAATGCAAAAAGCCTCAATAAAATATTAGCAAACCGAATTCAGCAATACATTAAAAATATCATACACCATGATCAACTTGGATTTATTCCTGGGATGCAACTTTGTTTCAATATCTGCAAATCAATTAATGTGATACACCATATTAAGATATCGAAACATAAAAACTATGTGATCATATTAATAGATGCAGAGAAAGCATTCGATGAAATCCAGCATCTTTTTATGATAAAAACTCTAAGCAAAGTGGGAATAGAGGGAACATACCTGAACATAATAAAGGCCATATATGACAAACCTACAGCTAACATCATACTCAATGGGGAAAGGCTAAAAGCATTTTCCTTAAGATCAGGAACAAGACAAGAATGCCCACTTTCACCACTCTTCTTCAACATTGTATTGGAGGTCTTAGCCACAGCAATAAAACTAGAAAGAGAAATAAAAGCCATCTGAATTTGAAAGGAAGAAGTAAAACTTGTTATTTGCCAATGACATGATACTATATATAGAGAACCCTAAAAATCCCACCAAAATACTGTTAGAACTGATCGATGAATTCAGTGAAGTAGGAAGTTACAAAATAAATATTCAGAAATCAGTGGCATTTTTATACACCAATGATGAACTTTCAGAAAGAGGAATTAAGAAAACAATCCCATTTACAATTGCATCGAAAACTATAAAATACCTGGAAATCAAATTAACCAAGAAAGTAGAAAACTTGTTTTCAGAAAATTATAAGTCATTGAAAAAAGAAATTGAAGAAAATACAAATCAATGGAAGCATATACTCTGTTCATGGATAGGAAGAATCAACATTGTTAAAATGGCCATTATTACTCAGAGCAATCTATAGATACAGTGCAATCCCTATCAAAATACCAATGGAATTTTTCAGAGAGCTAGGACAAATAATCCTAAAATTTATATGGAGCCATAAAAACCCCAAATAGCCAGGGCAATCTTGAGAAAGAAGAACAAAGTTGGAGGTATCACACTACCTGATATCAAACTATACTACAAGGCTACAGTAATTAAAACAGCATGGTACTGGCATACATTGATCATTGGGACAGCATAGACAGCCAAGAAATAAATTCACGCCTGTATGCTCACTTAATATATGACAAAGGAGGTAAAAATATACAATTGGGTAAAGGCAGTCTCTTCAATAAACAATGTTGGGGAAATTGGACAGATACATGCAAAAAAAAGAAGCTGGGCCATCTTCCTATATTGAATACAAGAATAGACTCAAAATGGATTAAAGATTTAAATGTAAGACCCTAAACCATAACATTTTAGGAGAAAACATAGGCAATAAACTCTCTGATATTACTAACAGGAATTTCTTTTCTGATATATCTCCTTGAGCAAGGGAAACAAAAGAAAAAATAAGCAAATGGGACTACATCAAACTACAAAAAAACTAAAGCGTATATGGAAACCATCAACAAAACAACAAAAAGACAACCAACTGTTTGGGGAAAGATATTAGCTAATGATACATTTGATAACGGGTTAATATCCAAAATTTATAAAGAACTTGTATAACTCAACAACAAAAAAACAAACAATCCAATTTATAAATGGGCAAAAGACCTGAACGGATATTTCTTCAAAGAGAAAATACAGATGGCTAACAGACATATGAAAAGATACTCAAGGTCAATAATCATCAGAGAAATGCGAATTAAAACCACAATGAGATATCACCTCACGCCTGTCAGAAAATGGCTATCATCAATAAATCAAAAAACAGCAAGTGTTAGCGAGGATGCAGAGTAAAGGGAACCCTCATACATTGTTGGTGGTATTGCAAATTGGTATAGCTGCTATGGAAAACAATATGGAGGTTTCTCAAAAAAAATAAAAATAGATATACCTCTTAACCCAGCAATTACATTTCTGGGTATTTATCCAAAGAAAAACAAAACAATAATTCATAAAGATCTATGCACTCCAATATTCATGGCAGCACAATTTACAATAACCAAGATATGAAACAACCTAAATGCCCATCAACAGATGATTGGATAAAGAAATTATGGTTCATATATACAACAGAATATTACTCAGTCATTAAAAATTGAAATCCTACTATTTGTAATGACATAGATAGACCTAGAGGTTATTATGCTGAGTGAAATATGTCAGACAGAGACAGATAAATACCATATGATTTCACTTATACGTGGTATCTAAGGAACAAAAAGAACAAACTAATCAAAAACAGACTCACAAATATAGTGGACAATTTGGTGACAGACAGAGGGGAGGTCCTTGGAGAGGCTGGGAGAATGGGGCGAAGGGTTAAAGAAGTACGATTAGTAGTTGATAGTTGGGTATGGGGAGCATGACAGAGGGAATGCAGTTAGCATTAATATGATGGTTTAGTGGAGGGCCAGGGTAGGGAGGGAGCAATTGGGGGGATAGTTTTATGAACATTATAGACATCTAACCAATGTACTGTATACTGAAACTAATTTAAATAAACAAATTTATTTTTTATTAAAAAAGATTCATACATGCTTTTATATGTACAGAAAGTTTTCTGGAGTGATGTTTGCCAAAATGCCATCACTAGTTATTTCTGAGGATGGGATTTAAGGTAAAATACATTCTAGCTGGAATGTCAAAGGTTAAGATCAATGGGACATGGAGATAAACAGATTTGTCTCCTAAGCAAGGCCCTCACAAGGCAGCATTTACCATGCTGAGTTCACTACACTCCAAGCTCCAAATCTAAATTTTTTAAAAAAAATATACACAACTGATGACTTTATACATAACAAAAAATTCATGCATATGTTGATCAAAATACACATATAAAAATTTTCATAGTAGCACAATTCAAAATAACCCCAAGTCAAAAACAAACCAAATATCCATCAACAACAGAATGGATAAAGTAAATAAATGGGGTTTATATTCATAAATGGCAGTAAATGTTATACATGCAGTAGTATAGATTAATCTCACCTATAATGTTATCAAAACGATACACATGAATCTATACTGTATAACTCTGCTCACATAATGTTTTTAAAAACACAGAAAACTAAGCTATGGTATTAGAAGTCAGAATAGTGGTTACCCTTGGGATGTATTATTGACTAAATGGGGGGTGTAGAGGAAGCTTCCAGTGTGCTGTTAGTGTTTTGTTACTTGTTCGCTTTGTGAAAACTTATTGAGCTTAACATTTATGATTTCTGCACTTTTCTGTATACATGGTATACGTCAACAAAAATTTCCGGAAGGCCTCGATAGTGAGCTAGAGAAATGGGCGATGAGTAAAAGAAACCAATTGTCCTGCTGATCCGGGGAAGTTTCATAAAACATATTTTTAAATTATCCTGAAGGCATTAGAAGGCTATCAGGATAGTTAAGAATAACTGGATCAAAATAAGAGTGGGAGAAGTTGAACTTAATGTTAAGACTACTTTTTTTCAGTGGAGCATATACAGTTGTTAAGGAGACTGTTGAGAGGCTATGAAAAATTTTTGACAGCCTTCGGAGGCTAGAGAGACAGATATGGGAATCCAAATCTTGCCAAGAGGTGTACCTGGTGAACCCCAATGTCTTGATAGTGATGCTGAAAGAACTGCACCTCAGAGTCAGAGTGAAGAAGTGAACAGACTTTCACAAAGACTTTAGTTTAACTCTGAATAATGTCGATCACTGAATATTGGATTAAGGTAATTCCAGAGTGCTAATGCTTCTAGGTGCCTAGCAGACAAAAATAAAAATTCTCTTGTGAAAGAAATAATGATAGCCCCAAATTATTTCTGAAGTTTTGTAAAATATAATATCTGGCACACAATGGAAAACAACCAAGTACACCAGAAGACAAGACAAAATTACCAAGAGCCATGAAAATGACAATAGAAAAAGACTCATCGGGGTCTCAAAGTTATCAGACATAGATTTAAAGTAAATACGCTTACCATGCTTAAGGAGATAAAGAATGATACGAAAATTTCTATAGATAAAGAAAAACTATAAAAAAGTATAAAACAGAAATTCTGGAACTGAAGATCTCAAGAAAGATAAATTTTAGAAAATCACACCTATGTACATTATAGTAAAACTGCTACAAAGACAAGAAAAAAATTTAAAATCAGTCATAAAATAAAAATACTCATTACCTTCAAAGAAGCAACAATTAGACTGATATACCTGATTTCTCAATAGGAAAAAATGAAAGCGAGGCAATGGAAGAATATCTTTAAAGTGCTGAAAGAACATTACTGTCAACTTATATTTATATGCCCATAGAATATCTTTCACCTATATAGGGGAAATAAAGAAATATATATTTTCACCTACACAGGTGAAATAAAGGCATTCTCAGATCAAAAAAATAATCATCACTAGCAAATTCATAAAAATTGTTCTTCAGGTAGAATGAAAACTTATCTTTCTACAAAGCAAAAAGAAAAGGGAAGAACAAATATGTGAGTAGAGCTAAACAATTATTGATTATTTAAAACAATCATAACAATGTCTTGAAATATGGAATTACATAAAAATTAGGTTGAAAATATATATAAAGTTGGAATGCATGACAACAATGGCAAAAAAGATGAGACGAGGATAAGTGGAGTTAGTGTTTTAAGTCCTGTGAGTTGTGTGGGAAGAGGATAAAAAGACCAATTCATAGTAGACTTTGAAAAAGTAAGAATGTATGCTGTAATTTTTTAAACTAAGCCCTAAGCAATAATAAATTAGTACAACTTTCAAGCTAATACAGGAAAAAAGAAATTTAAAAAGTAAATAAGCCTAAAAGAAGATAAGACAGCAAAGAAATTGGAATATAGGGTAGACAGGTCAAATAGAAAGCACAGAAAAAGAGAAGATATTAAACTTTAAATGTATCAGAAATTACATTAAATAAAAACAGACCAAGTGCTTTCATTCAAACATAAATATCTCAAGATTGGATATAATTAACAAAACTCAGCTATATGCTGTTCACGAAAGATACTTCTAAATCTTGAACATTTACAAAGTTTGAAAATGCAAAAATGGAAAAATATATACCATGAAAACGCTAACCCAAAGGAAGCTGGTAAAGGTATTCTAACATCAAATAAAATGGAGTTTTAAGTCAAAAAGCATTAGTAGAGATCAAGGATACTACATGAGGAAAACGTTATACTTTACCAGAAAAATATAACAATTACAAATTTGTATGCATCTAATGATATACCTTCAAAATATATAAAGCAAAAATGGATAGAAATACAAGAAATAACAGTCCCCCAATTATAGTGGGAGATTTTAATGTACCTCTTATTGTAGCTGACAGAATAAGCAGATAAAAAAAATAGCAGAGATATAGATTTGAGCATGATTATCAAGCTTGACCTAATTAGTTCAATCCCTGATTGTTATAATACTATAACAACAACTACAAAAGATACATCTTTTGTATATGGAACATGTATGAAAACTGGTCATATACTGGGCCATAAAACAAGTTTTAAGAAATTTCAAAAGATTAAAATCACATAGTGTATTCTCTAACTATGGTGTAGTCAACTAGAAATCAGTAATAAAAATATAATTAAATAATCCACATTTTTTTTGGAATTAAGAAACATTTCTAATTAACCCATGGGTCAAAGAAGAAATCATAATTAAAATTATAAAACATTTTGCATGGGCTGGTAATGAAAACATTACATTCAAAATTGTGGAGGATAATCTGCTTCTGGCTATGACGACCTAATAGAAGACCAATTCTCCCACTTAGAAGGACAAGAATAGCTGAAAAATAGATTGTTATTGATTGGCTGGAGGAGACAAAAAAGTGGGTGAGATTGAGCCAAAGCAAAGTATAAAACAGGCTTTATTAGGATCTGCGGGCGAGGTTCTCTGGTCCCGAGGAAAGGGGCTAGAGAAGTCGCACGTGTCTGGGGTATAGGCACGGTTTTTAAAGGTTTTGGCCCAGGATGTTCATGGGGTCACAGGGCAGAGACTTTTCCGTTTGGCTGATCTTGCCGCCTGGGAAGTCTCTGCTGTAATTTTGGTCATGAGCCCTCGGCCATCTTAGGTATTGAGCAACCTTCCCGCTGGCGTAATGGCGCCCATGAGCAACCGAACAGTTATTATATTTAAACAAATTAAGTTGTTTAAAGCTTTAGAGATCTACCAGAGCAGACAAGATATGAGATACAAAAATCCTGGAGAGAAGGGGAACTTAATGAGGTGAACTTGACAACAATTTTCCCCTTGAGGCATTTGCCAATTTATTATTAACACGGGTGGAGAAGCTGCTTGCTAAAAGGCAGAAAACCTGAGTAGAGCTTTCAACAGTTAAACAGAGTGAAGAATTCAAAATCTAGAACTCAGAGCTACCTAGACAGAACTTGATGGGCTAAGATCCTGGAGAAAAGGAAATTACAAAGAAATAAAATAAGCAGTCTGAGCTGATTTTCTCCTTGAGTCATTGACTAATTCTTAATAATTGTAGGGCTAGAAGCAAATAAGCCAGGTAGAAAGAGGCTGGGAAGATAAACAGAGCTTTTGGCAGCTTCATAGCGCAGGGAAGATAAAAATAGAGTTTGGGAACTTCCAAAATTAGGGGACATGATAAATTCCCTGAGTTGTCAGTTAGAACCCCCAAAGGACTATATCCTAAAAGTAAGGGTGAACTGGAAATAGAATAAGTCTGATAAAGATTGAAATTAACCTTAAATTAGTTTGATTCTTGATTGGCTTTAAGTAAGGTGGGGGTTAGGAAGATAGTATTTTGAATTATGCCCAGGGTAAACATAAGCATTTTGAAACATTTCCAGAGTGTTCCCCATAACAAAGGCTGTTCTAGAAGGGAAACTACTTTACCAGGGCATTATCTCATCTGGGGAAAGGACATCTGGCCAGTTCCAACCCCATCTACATTTCCTGTCTCATGTAAAGGAAGAAAAAACACCATATTAATCAACAAATTGTATTAACATTTGTAGAATACTTTATCCAGCAACAGGATTAGAATACATATACTTCCAAGGCTCATATGAAATATTCACATTTTAGGCTATAAAACACACCTTAACAAGTTTAAAAGAATAGAAAGTATACAAAATATTCTCTCAGACCACATGGAGTTAAACTAGAAATCGGCAATAAAACATAGGTGCAAAGTCTCAGCATATTTGGAAATCAAACGACATACTCCTAAATAAAACATGGGTCAAAAAAAAGTCTCAACAGAAATTTTAAAATATTTTGAACTAATGAAAATGAAAATACAATGTATAAAAATTACGGTATGCAGTAAAAACAGTGCTTATAGAAAATATATGGAATTTAATGTATATACTAGAAAATAATATATAAAATCTATAAACTTCTACCTTTAAAAAAACTAGATAAAGAAGAGGATTATAAACCCAAAGCAAGCAGAAGAGAAGAAATAATTAAAATTTGAGTATAAAACAATGAAATCGAAAACTGAAATCAATAGAGTAAATCAATGAAACAAAAAGCTAGTTAAGAAAAAGGTTAATAAAATTGAGTAACTACTAACCAGGCTAACTGAGAAAAAAGAGAGAAGATACAAATTACTAATATCAGAAATGAAAGACAGGTCATCACTACTGACCCATGAATATTAAGTGGATAATAAAGGAATATTATGAAAAATTTTATGCCCACAAATTGGGTAACTTAGATGAAATGGACGATTTTCTTCAAAGACACAAGCTATCAAAACTCACACAAGATGAAATAAATCATTTAAATAAGTCTATATGTCTATTAAAGTAATGGAATCAATAGTTAATACCCTTCCAAACAAGAAACAACTAAGCAGCCTCCAATGGTTTCATTGGTAAGTTATACCAACATTTAAAAAAGAAATAATACCAGTACTTTATAATATCTTTCAAATATTATATCAGGCAGAGAGAACACTTAACTTATTCTACAAATCTAGCATTACTCTAATGCAAAAACTAAATAAAGATGTTGTGAGAAAGAAAAACTACAAACCAATATCTCTCATAAACATTGATCCAAAATTCCTCAACAAAATATTAGCAAATTGAATCTAACAATGTATAAAAATAATTATATATCATGACTAAGTGGAATTTATTTCAAGTATATAAGGCTGGTTCAACATTAGTAAATCAATTAACGTAATCCATCACATCAACAGACTAAAGAAGCAAAATCATGTGATCATATCAATAAACGCAGAAAGAACATTTGACAAAATCCAACACCTATCCATGATAAAAAAAAAAACTTTCAGAAAACCGGGGATATAGGGAAATTTTCTCAACTTTATATAGAACGTATACCAAAAAAACTATATCTAAGATCAGGAACAAGGCAAGGATGCCCCCTCCCATGACAATTCAATGCTGTACTTAAAGTACTTAAAGTACAAGACAAAAAAAAAGAAATACAATGTATACAGATTGGGGAGGAAGAAATACAACTGTCTTTTTGCAGATAATATGACTATCTGTGTAAAACAATTCTTAAGAATTGACCGAGAAACTTCTGAAACCAACAAGTGATTATAGCAAGGTTGCAGGATACAAGAGTTATATACAAAACTCAACTGCTTTTCTATATACCAGCAATAAACAATTGGTAATCTAAATTAAAAACACAGCGCCATTTACAGTAACAACAAACATAAGAAATACTTAGGCATAAATCAAGTAACATATGTACAGGATCTATAAGAGGAAAACTACAAAACTCTGGTGAAGAAAAACAAGATCTAAGTAAATGTAGAGATAATCCATGATCTTGGATAATAAGATTCAAATTGTTAAGCTGTCAGTTCTTCCCAACTGGATCTACACATTCAACATAATATGAGTCAAAATCCTAGGGAGTTATTTTTCAGTTATCAACTAACTGATTCTAATGCATATATGGAAATGCAAAAGATCCAGAATAGCCAACATAACACTGAAGAAGAACAAAGTAAGAACATGACATTCATTTCCTGACCTCAAGATTGACCATGAAGCAAAAGTAATCAACACAATATGGTATTGGTGACAAAATATTCAAATAGAACAATAGCACAAACAGAGAGCCCAGAAATAGACCCATGCGAATGTAGCCAACTGGTCTTTGACAAAGGAGCAAAGGCAATTCAATGGAGAAATTCAATCAATGGTACTGGAACAATGGGGTAATCATAGGACAAAAAAACCTTGGTATGAAATTCATTTGTATCATATTGTAAAGTGAGTGTAAGACATTATACTTTTTTCAACCCCATGGACTGTACAACACAAAGAGTAAAACTGTGTAAATTATGGATTTTAATTAATAATAATATACCAATATTACATTAGTTCATCTATTGTAACAAATGTGCCACATTAATGCAAGATATTAATAATAGGGGAAATTGGTAGGGAGGAGGTATATTGAATCTCTCTGTACTATCCACTCAATTTTTCCATGAATCTGACACTGTTATAAAAAAGTTTATCGAAATGAAAGCGTTCGAAGAAATTAATAGCAAATTATGAGTTGAAAAGGGGAATTAGTGATCTGCAAGACAAATACATAGAAAATATACAAATTGAAGCAAGAATGACAGAAATAAAAATATACAAAGAGACTAGGCAGTCCCCAGAGCCCTGCTAAAGTGACTCCTGCTCCATAGGATCAGCTCCTGCACTACAGCTCCTCCACTGAAGTCACAACCAGTCCACACAACCAATTTTCCTGAGGTCCGATTCTTCCCATTGATAAGCAAACAGCAACCAAAGCTCAACTATAACAAAAGGACACAAACAGCACACACAAGGGATGAACCTGGAGTACCTGGCTCAGGTGACCAGAAGACTGTGCCACTGGCCCGAGGACACCTATTACATAAAGTCACTTTGTCAAGATCAGGAAATATAGCAGCCCTATGTAATACATAGAAACAAACACAGGGAGGCAGCCAAAATGGGGAGATAAAGAAGCAGGTCTCAAATGAAAGAACAGAACAGAGCTCCAAAAAATTTTCTTTGTTCTATATTAAGGAAATAGCATGCACAATTGTGGAGGTTGCCAAAGGTGCCAAATTTAAAGTCTGTAGTGTAAAGAGACAGGTCAAAGTGGCATAGAATGTGGAGGTTGTGCACACCTCTTTTCGTGACCACATCAGAATTATAACGAAACTACAGAGCAACCAGCATGCAAAGTCACCTGAGGTCTGGCTGAATAGAAGCCCTACAACTAGGGACAAAAATAACAGGCCACCTCCAACTGAAGGGGCAGAGATGCGAATCAGCCTGGTCCCACAACTTCATGCGGCAATTGAGAATTGGGAGAGATATCTTGCTTGCAGAGCTTCCTCTTCCACCTGAGGAACAAGTGGTCCCGGCGTCACACTGGGATCCCCAGCCCAGAGTTCCAGTGCTGGGTAAAGAAGTTTCTATAACCTCTGGCTGTGAAAACCAGCAGAGGTTATAGCTGTGTAACCGACATTCCTCATAAAGGACTCACACGCAAACTTACTCAGTGACAGACTCAATACCTCTGAGCTCCAGCACTGGGACAGCTGCTCAAGGAGCACCAGAGACACATGGTGAAGTGCTGTGTTGTCAGGTTTCAGGGCAAGGGCTTGGAGGGGAGGCTTTCTCCCTGACAGAAGTGCTGGCAATATCCATTGTTCCTTTGTTGAACCATCCCCGCTCCCAGAATGTGGACACAGGTGGCCATAATATCTGAATTTCCATCAACCTGGATAATGCACGTTGCTCTGCCCAGGGGATTCCCTGAGACTCTGCCTGTCCCAACCTGTGGGCCTACCTAAACCACTTCCAGTGGCTTTTTCCATACAAATTACCTGTCTTGATTAATATTGCAGATTTCTTAAAATCTCTCGAAGGCTCGCAAAACCCAAAGAAGCGGCATCTGGCCTCATCATGCCCAGTACCTCTAGCTGAGCAGCCCCAAGCCCTGCACTAGTGGCAGCTGGCCTCGGTTTCTGGCTTGGCCTCTCAGGGCACTTACAAGCTCAGCATGGGTGGCAGACATCTGTGGATTGCTTGATGACTCTTATCAGGTGACTCCAGAAGTGCACAGGCTGCAGCTGAAGTTGGCTTGCAGCTAGACCCTTCCCAAGACTGTGCCACTGGGCCCCACAGGGCACCTACTGCATAAAGGCACTCTACTAAGACCAGGAGACTTAGGAGCCCTACCTAATACATAGAAAAAGAGACAAGGAGGCAGCAAAAATCGGGAGACAAAGAAGCATGTCCCAAATGAAAGAACAGAACAAAGCTCCAGAAAAAGAACTCAACAAGATGGAGACAACCAATCTACCAAATGCAAAGCTCAAAACACAGTTTATAAGGACACTTAATAAACTTAGGGGAAGAGTAGATGAACTCAGTGAGAACTTTAACAAAGAAATAGAAAACATAAACATGGAGATGGAAAACATAAAAGGGAACCAGTCAGAAATGAAGAACACAATATCTGAAATGAAGAATACATTAGGTATAGAGAGTGATGTCAGAAAAATGGCGGAGTGAGAGATGTCCCCAGATCTTTCCCCTTGAAACAACAATAAGCTGAACATCTAAAACTCAACAAAAAATACCCAAACCGCACACCAGCATGTTTGAGCGTGGGATCTACACATAAGAGCTACCACAGGTCAGAACCCCAGGTGTCGGGCAGTGGACTGGGAGAAACAAAGAAGCTGCCTCTCACAACCAGAGCTCCCTATAGGAAGACGGGGGAGGAGAGAAGTTGTGGTGAGTCCCCTGAACAGCCCTGCCTGGGAAAGCTGCGAACTCCATGCAGCTGACACAAGTGCTCAGTCATTAGGGCAGAAAGCAGAGAAGTAGGGATAGCAAAGAAGCTGCGGTTACAATACCAAGGTTGAGCCACAGGTCCCATCCCCCAAAAGAGAGGGCCGCTCCACCCAGAGATGGACACCGCAGAGCACCAGGGGAATCTAAGCAAACTCTATCGAAACAATCGCTAACGTTGACAGGGACTGAGACTGAGGGTAGTGAGTGAGATTGAATGTCTATAAGGGAAAAAAAAAAGATATTATTAAAACTTTCTATAAAGTAGGGACCCAAGAGACTTAGATGACACCTACTGGAAACCAGAAAAAAAACGCCTTCATTGCAACAGGTGAAAGAGAGAGATTTGTATAATAAATCTTTCTGGGGGAGAAAAAAGGCAGAATATACTTCCATTAATGCCCAGGCAGAGAAATAGTACATTAAACACCATGAACAACCAAGGTGACAAGGCAAGTCAGAGAAAAAGGGGAACATCTCCAGAAAATAAGCTTAAAGACATTGAAATACGAGACTTAAATGACAGAGAATTCAGGATGGTACTTCTAAAGAAACTCAACGAGATACAAAACAATTCATATCAACAATTTCAGAAACTGAAAAAAACAACTAAATGAGCAGAATTAGTTCCTTAGCAAGATGACTGAAACCCTCAAAAAGAACCAAATTCCAGAGATAAAGGACACAATGCAAGAGTCGAAAACAGAAATAGCAAGCTTGAGAAACAGAGTCGACCAAATGGAGGAAAGGAGCAGTGATACTGAAGACATAAACCTAGAAATAAATCAAAAGGAAGAAGAGAGAAACTGAAGAATGAAAAATAATGAAATAGAAATACAAGAACTAGCCGATAAAATCAGAAGAGGAAACAAGAATAATGGCATTCTCAATGGCGATGAAACAGAGCAGGGATTAGAAAGCATTTTCAGACAAATAGTGGACAAGAATTTCCCAAATCTAAGGAATGAGCTGGAGCTTGAAATTCAAAAAGTCAACAAACCACTCAATTATCTCAACAGAAAAAGGCCTTCACCAAGACACATTGTATTAAAATTATCAAAAATCAACAACAAAAACAGAATTCTCAGGACAGCCAGGGAGAAGAAAATGGTAATTTATAAAGGAAAACCCATTAGATTATTGTCGGAGTTCTCAGCGCAAACCTTACAAGACAGAAAGGAGTACAATCAAATATTCAACTATTAAATGAAAGGAACTACCAGCCAAAAATAATGTATCCAGCTAAACTCTCCTTTACATATGAAGGAGAAATAAAGACATTTCCAGACATACAAAAATTGAGGGAATTCTCCACTAAGAGGCCTGCATTACAAGAAATACTGAAAGGGGTCATCATACTAAAACAAAATGACAGAAAAAATACATAACTAGGATTAAGCCAACTATAAGACAAATAGAAGCAGAGGATTGCAATCCTTACTAATAACAGGGCATTATACAATAAGAGATTTGCTATAGTAAGATAGTAATGAACGTTCAGCATACATAGGGACAAATTGAGACAACAATGACTGAAAAGGGGAGGATTCAAGGATTCAAATTCACAAAGGGGAATGGAGATAAGGCACATGCAGAAGAGAATGGATGACTGTATGTATGTGTATGTGTGTGTGTGCGTGTGTGTGTGTATAACTATCCTTTACATATTTGTAATGGTAACCACATACCAAAGATTGAGAACTAAAGCATACAACATAAAACAAGAAGGACCAGAGAGAAAACCAACAAAACCCAACCAAAAAAAATAAAAAGATAAGAAAGAAACACAAGGGCAAGGAAGAAATGGAAACACTGAGCTACCAGAAAGATAAAATGGCTCTAAGACCTCATATTTCAGTAATCACCTTAAATATAAATGGACTGAACTTACTAATAAAAAGGCACAGAGTTACAGAATGGATAAAAAAAAACAAAACCCAACCATAGTCTGCCTCTAGGAGACATATCTCAGCTCTAACAGCAAATATAGACTCAAAGTGAAAGGGTGGAAAAAGATATTTCAAGCAAATGTTATTCAGAGAAAAGTGGGAGTAGTGGCACTAATATCCGACAAAATAGACTTCAAAATAAAAAAAATGTAAAGAAAAATACTCAGGGACGCTTCATAATGATAAAGAGAATCGTGAACCAAGATGATATAACACTTATTAATATCTATGCTCCCAATCAGGGGGCTCCGAAATATTTAAAGCAATTACTAACAAAACTAAAGGCAGAAACAGGCCAAAACACCATCATAATTGGGGACTTAAATACCTGACTGTTGGATGTGGACAGATCATCCAAACAAAAAATCAATAAGGAAGTAACATCCTTAAATGACACATTAGATCAACTGGACATAATTGACATTTACAGAGCCTTCCATCCCAAAAGAGCTGTTATACATTCTTCTATAGTGCACATGGAACATACTCAAGAATTGACCACATACTGGGACACAGAGATAGTCTCAAAAAATATAAGAGGGATGAGTCATACCACCATTTTCTCTGATTATAATGCTTTTTTATACATATATCTCAGCACCTAGTCTTCCTAGGTGGTCTCCCATTCAAGTTTTAACCAGGCCTGACCCTGCTTTGCTCCAGAAATCAGATGGAATAGGGTGTGTTCATGATCATAATACTTTAATCAGGATATCAAATGTAAAAAGAAAGCAGAAAGAACCACAAATAGATAGAGGTTAAGCAACATGTTACTGAAGAATGACTGGGTCAGAGAAGAAATTAAAAGAGATCAAGAAATACATAGAAACAGATGATAATGATAGTACAACATATCAAAACTTTTGGGACATGGCAAAAGTGGTCATGAGAGGAAAGTTCATATCATTACAGGCCTATCTTTGAAAACAAGAATGAACCCAAATAAGCAACCTAACACTTCATCTTAAAAAACTAGAAAAGGAAGAACAAATGAAGCCTAAAGTCAGCAGAAGGAAAGAAATCATCAAAATTAGAGCAGAAATAAATGAAATTGAAAACAAAACAAAAAAAAAACGATAGAAAAAAATAAATACAAATTGTGCTGGTTCTTTGAGAAAGTTAATAAAATTGACAACCCCCTGGCTAGATTCACTAAAGAAAAAAGAGAAAGGACACAAATAAACAAAATCAGGAATGAAAGAAGAGAAATGATGAAAAACACCGCAGAAGTACAAAGGATCATACAAGAATATTATGAAAAAAGCATAGAACACCAAATTTAATGACCTAAAAGAAATGGACCAGTACTTAGAAGGATAAAACCATCCTAGACTGAATCAAGAAGAACTGGAAAATCTAAATAGACTGATCAGCAGTATGGAAATTGAAACAATCATCAAAAACCTACCAAAAAGTAAACGTCCAGGACCAGTTGGCTTCACCAGTGAATTCCACCAAACATTTAAAGAAGATTTAATACCTATTCTCCTCAAACTCTTCCAAAAAATCAAATAGGAGGCAATACTTCCCAACTCATTTTATGAGGCCAAAGTCACCCTGATACTAAAACCTGGTAAAGATAACACAAGAAAAGAAAACTACAGACCAATATTTCTCATGAACACAGATGCAAAAATCCTAAATAAGATACTAGTGAACTGAATACAGCAACATATTCAAAATCATGATCAAGTGGGCTTCACCCCAGGGCCACAGGGATGGTTCAACATATGCAAATCGAATAATGTGATACACCACATAAACAAATTAAAAAATAATAATCATAATCAATAGATGCAGAAAAAGCCTTCGACAAGATACAGCACCCACTTATGATCAAAATACTTAACACCATTGGTATAGAAGGAAATTACCTTAACTTAATAAAGGCCATATATGACGAACCCTCAGCCAAGATTATACTTAATGGTGAAAAATTAAACACCTTCCCTCTCAAATCAGGAAGAGGCAAGGCTATCCACTATCACCACTGTTATTCAATATAACATTGGAGGTCCTAGTGAGTGCAAACAGGAAGAGAAATAAATAAAAGGTATCTAAATAAGAAACAAAGAAGTCAAACTGTCACTGTTTGGGGATGACCCATGATTCTCTATATAGGAAACAATAAGAACTCCACAAGAACACTACTAGAAACAATATGCAAATACAGTAAAGTTCCAGGATACAAAATCAATGTTCAAAAATCCATAGCGTCCCTATACTCTAATAATGAAGTGTCAGAAAAAGCAGTGGGAAAAATAATTTATTTTGCAACAGCAGCAAAAAGAATAAAATACCTAGGAATAAATCTAATGAAACATGTGAAGGACCTGTATAATGAAAACTACATGATTCTATTAAAAGAAATTGAAGAAGATACAAAGAAATGGAAAGATATATTCTGTATTCTTGGATTGGAAGAATCAACATAGTTAAAATAACCTTATTACCCAAAGCATTATACCGATTTAATGCAATCTCCATCAAAATCCCATCAGCTTTTTTTTAACGAAATAGAACAAAAAATCATCAGTTTTGTATGGAAGCTGAAAAGATCCCAACTCGTCAAAGTCATCCTGAGAATAAAGAACGAAACTGGAGGCATCACTCTTCCCAACTTCAAATTATACTACAAAGTGACAATAATCAAGACGGCGTGTAATTGGCAGAAAAACAGACACATAGATCAGTGGAGCGGAATCGAGATTCCAGAAGTAAACCCATGTTTATGTGGACAAATATTTTTTAAAAGAAGAGCCAAAAACATACAGTGGAGAAAGGAAAGCCTCTTCAATCAATGGTTCTGGGGAAACTGGAAAGCCACCTGAAAAAGAATGAAATTAGACTATTGTCTATCACCACACACCAAAATTAACTCAAAATAGATTAAGGACTTGAATATAAGACCTGAAACAATAAAACGAATAGAAAAAAACATAGGAACTAAAGTCAAGGACCTTAGGCTTAAAGAAGATTTTATGAATTTGACCTCAAAGGCAAGAGAAGTTAAAGCAAAAAAATGAATTGGACTACATCAAACTAAAAAGCTTCTTCACAGCAAAAGAAACAGTCAGCAAGGTAAAGAGATAACCATCCGAATGGGAAAATATATTTATAACCAATGCCTCCAATAAGGGCCTAATATCCAAAATATACAAAGCACTTATATAACTCAATAACAAAAAGCAAACAATCCAATTAAAAAATGGGCTGAAGACCTGATCAGACACTTCTCCCAAAAAGACTTACAAATGGCCAACAAACATATGAAAAGATGCTCAACATTGCTAGCTGTTAGGGAAATGTAAATCAAAACCACAATGAAATACCATCTCACACTTGATAGAATAGCTGTTATCAGCAGAACAAGTAATGAGTGTTGGAGAGGATGTGGAGAAAAAGGAACCCTCATACATTGCTGGTGGGACTGCAAATTGGTACAGCCACTATGGAAAACAGTATAGAAGGTAATCAAAAAAGCTAAGAATTCATCTACCTTATGACACAGCAATTCCTTTACTTGGTATTTACCCCAAAGACTTGAAAACATTATCTGAAAAAATATTTCCACACCGATATTCATAGCAGCGTTATTCACTGTGGCCAAGACATGGAAGTTATCGAAGTGTCCTACGATACATGATTAGATAAAGAAACGGTGGTACATACATACAATGCAATATTACTCAGCCATAAGAATGAAATACTGCCAGTTGAAACAACATGAGTGGACCATGAGATAATCATTCTAAGTGACATAAGCCAAAAATAAAAAGTTGAAAATCACATATCATTTATATGTGAGATATAAACCTGAAAGCAACAAACGAATAGGACAAAATACTAGTGTTTACCAGAGGGGAGAGGGGAGGGATGAGTTAGACGGGGTGAAAGGGGTCTAATATGTGGTGACTGAAAAAATCTAATTATGGGCCGTGAATACACATAATTACTGTTAAATTGTACACCTGAAATTTACTGGATGTCCTTAACCAATATCACCATAATAAAAATATTTTTTCAAAAAAATCAGCATATATTGCAGATAAAAATAGAAAAAAATAATAAATTCATGCATTATAATATTACTCATAACGCTTTTTAGTTTGATATACAGCCTTTCAGAGGCTTTGCTGCATGTAAATATTTCACATTTCTCAAAAATGGAATATACTACGTATACAGTCATGTAACTGGCTTTTCCACTTAAGATTCTATGCTGAATTTATCCAAGTAAAGAATTATAAATGCCCATCAACATTTTCAAGGGCTGCACAATGTTTCAATGTGTAGACATATCCTAATTTGTTTAGTCAAGTGCCTATTTTGAGACATTTGGGTCGTTCACAACTCTTCACTCTTCAAAACAGTGTGAAGCCTTGTACGAGCCAATTATTTGACTATTACCTAAGGATAAATCTCTACAAGTAGAATTACTGGGCCAAAGAGCACGCACATCTTGAAGGCCTCTAAACCATGTGCCCAAATGAACCTTGTACCAATGTATGCTCCCACCAGCACAGTTTGAGAGTGCTCCTCCCCTCACACCCTCACCACACTCTGGAAAGAGGTGGATCTTCTCCAGTATGGATGACAACAGCCCCTCTTGATGGTGCGTAAAGGTCCTGGCCCAACCAACCTTATAAAAGAAATCTGATAGTAGCACTAAAAATTATTCTTCCTTCCATTATATTTTCTTATTTCAAGATAGTGACGAACATATTCACTTACACAGATACAAGAGCTAGCCAAGAAAGAGGACGTTTTCCTATCAAATACCCCCAGGACTCTAAAATAAAATTGCCCCTCTCTGTATGCCCCCAGAATAGATTCCAGTACTTCTCCATTTGAAGAGTTTTTCTTCCTCCCCTTATCATTCTCATGACCAGCAGTGAAATTTCACACATTTTTATCATCTAGTATCTGGACTATGGTGGTAACTTCCTAAGTGGCGTTCCAATTTCCAGTGGCCACTCCTGTCCCCTCTCCAACTCTGGCCCATCCTGCACACAAATCAACCACATCGTTTTCCTTTCATCCTATCATTTCCGTGGTTATGACAGGCTTTGGTGTCTTCCAGGGGTGGATGGAGTAATATGCAGAAACCTCAGTTTAGCAATCAGGGACCCTCTCCATGAATGGGACTCACCCCAACTTCTGGACTATATTTTCCATCACTCTCCTTCCCACACTTTGCTCTCCAAGCAGGTCAACCTCCCCTCTGGAGCAGGATTCTCACCTCCATGCCCTTCTTCCCACCACTCTTTCGTCCTCCTATGCCCTCTGTCTTGTTTTTATCCCATCTTTCGAGCCCAGCTTATTTGAGCGTCCCTCCTCTGTAAAACCTTCTCTGAGCATTGTCACCTGCAGAAGCTCCTCCCCTGATGGGAAGGGTCTGGCCATGATCGGAGGCTCCTGGTTTTGTTAGTATCTTTTTTGTTTCCATACATCTTGCTTTTTCAAACAGATCATAAACTCAAAAACATGATAAATTTCTTTTGTTTGCTAGTTAAAACAAACAACTTTATTGATAAAACACAAATCTAAGATTAACAAATGCAAACCAATACAAAAGTGTAGCTTATTCATGATTAGTTTACTGTCAGTTTAGGTAAAGAGTAAAACCATCTCTATCTAAGTAGCAGGATGGAATCAATAAGTGCTTTCATTGTACAAGCTCTAGTATTCATTTGACATCCTTAACATGGTCCAGCTTAAAACTATCCATCATAACCAGCATTACCGTTGATGATTTGTGATATTCATTATTCCAAAATAGCAGCTTGAAGTATCTCTTTGCCATATAAGCACAGTAAAAAACAATTTACAAAATGCATTGTTCCCAAGGGCAAACTAAAAAAAATACTTCAATATTGTTTGGGACAGACACCCAATTAGAGTTTAGTCAATACTTTTAGGACTTTTACTTTCACCACCAGATCATTGTGATTTGCTAATGCTTTGATTTTCTTAACACACACTCCAGATTCTTTAAATAAGAAAAAAAGTGAACTTCTGCTGAATTCTTTCCTGGATGATGCAAGCCCTTCATTTTTTATGTTGTCATTTATATTCTCAAATAGTGTTAGGATATTAAGAAGAATCTCTCTGTCCCATTCTTTATTAAAGAGGGAAATCAATTCTGATGGTACTTTACAACTGACCAACTCTCTTGTCATGGCTGGATTTTCAGTAAAGTTTATAATTAGTTTCATAATCTGAATCTTGGTGAAGTAATTTCCCAGGAATAACAAAGCAAAAAAGTCTGGAAAAGAATAGGAAAGCAAATGTTGGTAATGATTAGTCACAGTCATGTTGGTTAACAGTCTTAGTCCAGCCATCTGCACAGCTGAATCCAAGCGACAGATCATGGTATCATCACACACTTGACTGATATATGTTTTAATCTTGCCCTGATTTTCAGCATTTACACTCAAGTTATTAAGGGCATTGTAAGCCTTTTCCCTAATAATGGGATCTTTTGTTTTTATCATTTTTGCAATAATTGGGAGACCACCCAATTCACGAATGGCATTTTGGTTAAATGAATACGCTGCATTGTTACCCAGAGTGACCAAGGCTACTTCTTGTATAAAAGGATCATTTGTTCTTTCCAGGATGTTAAGGACCTTTTGAAGGTCTGTAGCACCTAGAATATCATCAATTTTATAGGGAAAGTTAAACTTTCCCCTGCGAACTGGCCATGCTGTAGCCGGAGTCCTGGTGCTCTTAGCTCGGGTTCTTCCTTTGGACTTTCTACTTGCCCTACTTCCAGCCCTAGCTCCACTCCTGTTGGGGTGGCAGCCTCCACCTCTGCCTCCTGGGCAGGGTAAACTCGGTGCAAGGGTCCTGGTCCCAGAGATGGTACCCAGCCTGGCCCCTCTGCCTGCCTTTGTACTTGCCTGTTCCTTCAAAGTGCTGAAAAGAGCCTTGGCCTTGGCTTCTAGGCCACCTCTACTCTGGGCCCATGAGTGGGCCTCCACCTTTACATCTGGACCACTCTTGAGTTCCACAGCCACCTCAGTCTTGGCCTTTGAGTCACCCTGGAATCTAGCAGCAGCCCCTACCCCAGTATTAGCTCCTTTCCCAGTCTGAACCCCAGTCTCTGCAATATCACTAGATTCTTCCTCATCGTCCTCATCATCCTCATCCCAGATTTTCTCGCTCTCATCCTTTCTCCAAGCCAGTCTGTATACACAGTAGCAAGCACCAGCCCCGATCACCACACCAGCGGCCACACAGCCAGCTTCCCGAGTACGACCCATACTCTGAAGAATATCTGAGCTGAATTCTTAACCCAGGAAGAGAGGGCTTGCTCTGGCCCAGAAGAGTGATCCCACAAGGGTGGAGTCTTTAGCTATGGCCGGCAGGCTTTGTGACAGCTGCAGATACAGTGGGACCTAGGAAAGAAGGAAAGATTTAAGGCTTCAGTCTCTTTTTGTGCCTTTGTATGGAGATAGACTAAACTACAGACCCACAAACCGACAAGGACATGACAGGGACTCAGGGATAGATCACTGATTCCTTTCCTCCACAGGGAAGGTAATTTTGAAAAATTTCCCCACCTCCAGATTCTCCAACCTCATGTTCAACCACCTTATCCCAGTTCATTCAGTTTAAGCTATCTAATCAGTGTCCTACTTCTCCTGTCCTGAGGTCAGTGGCACCCCTACATACACCCACACAGGTCCAGACAGTTTCTTTTCTTTTTTCTTTTTGTCTTGCTTGGAAGAGCACTGTGTCCTGCAAAACTGCATACAAAAGAGGTGGGGAGAGGGTAGCTGAGCGCTCAGGAGACAGGATAATCTCACTGGGAACTGGACACGTGTCTCTCTCCTGAATCCCTGACCCTGGTTTGGCATAGCCCAATTTTTTCCATCTTCTTATACTTTTCTCCTCAGTGGTGCGTCTTTGAAATTCATTTTACCTCTCTCCCTCCTCTTTCCACTTCCTCCAATCTTCCACCTCCCTGCCCCCCTGAAAATCACTTCCTCAGAAGGTGACGCCGCACCCACTTCCCTACAACAAAATTGGTGGTGGTAGATCGAGTGTCTAGAAGCCAGACAGGCGTAAAATGCACAAAGGTCTGGAACGCCACCCCCACCACTTCAGAGGTACCAGAACATTTCTCCACCCATTTTACCAACTTCCAGTGCTCCGGAGGAATTTCCTTCCTCCCACATCTCCATTTCCGCCTCCACCAAATCTAAGGACTGACAATTCCATGACAGAATGCTTGATGGATGGAACAATACCAACGACACTATACCCCAAAGAGTAATTTGGAGCAAGGACCTCCCTACCCCGACCCAGGACTCTCATGACACCCTTCCCCTCCCAGCCATTTCTTTCTGTCTTGTACCTGCGGAGAACTTTCTTTTCCAAGCTCTGAAATGGTGTAGAGAGGAGGGAAGGAGAGGGACGCGGAGGAGGTCCACAGGCCAACTCGAATTCGCAGTCTCCACCATTCTCCACCCCAGGGGTCTCCAAATAGTGCCAGAACCCTCACTCTGACCTACTTGTTTCTAGATAATATTCCTCTTCTTCCTGCTTTCCGGTCGGTTTAGCTTTCAGGCGCAAGATCCACAGACACAGACCTGCAACTCTGCAGAGGCGGATGGCTGGGCAGACAGAACAGCACTTCAGAAAGTCCCAATACCAGCTTTTCCGAATTCAAGGTCCTGGTGGTGAAACGGATTTTACCTTCTGGTCTCTCACCCTAGCCCCACTTCTCAGGACTCCGCGGACCCTAGTCCTCTTCCAACATTTGCGTTCACCGCCCCCCTCCCCCAGCCCCTACTCCCTACTCCCTGCTCCCAGCGGTCAGCCATTTTCCCAGCAGAAACCACGCCCCTTTGGGACTACTGGAAAAAGGGGAGGCGGGGCGAGGGAGTATGGAAAACCGAAGGAGAGAAAGACCAAAAGATCTCTTCGATCCCTCTCCACCGCGCAGTCCCAAACCCGATGACAACCATTTTTCCTGTAGGCGCTGTCACATCCTTTTCCCTACATAAAATACCAGGGAGATAGCTGGAGAACCATTAATGGGCTCAAGTTAAGGCAAGGATCACGCCCTTCTGGGGGCCGTAGGGCAATCCCCCCTTTACACTGAAATGCAGGGATTCGGAGCAGAGTCTTTATTCCTTTGCTCCTAGTGGTACAGCGCCTTATTGAAAGACATGCGGAATGACAGATGGTCAGACAGACATACAGCCCCAATATTATGGCTTGGTAGATGGACCAGCACACAGGGCAGGAATCCTAATAAACTGCCCTTCCCAATTCAAGGTTCTGGATACCAAAAGTTTCTCCTTTCCTGATATGGAGTCTCCCCTGGAATACAGCCCCAAATGTCCACCATTTTCGTACTTGGAAGGGCAGGGGATAGTGCAAGGGTGTGGAGAAAGCAGGCCTTGTCCCTCTTCAGTCTCCACCTTCCGCTACCCGCCCCGCAGGGATCCCTTAGGCAGTGCCCATCAACACACTGACCTGCTGGGATTCGGGCAGTTCCCTCCTTCTCCTTCCCTGGTCACAGGCCCGCCCACCTTTGGGGCAATAGGCAGATGACAATCGGACGAAACCAAGACCAGGATTAGAAAGGCGACTGTACACGTAGGCTTCTGCTCACGTGAGGGCCACGTCACTCGTGAGCTCAGGACCCCAATTGCCACTCCCACCGGCAATGGATTGGAGCTGTCACACCCCTTTCCTCTCCTGCCACATCAGGTCCTGCCACTCATTTTCCTCTGCCAGTCCCAGAAATCTGGGCTTGCTTCTTCTTGTGTTTGGAATTTGCCTTTCTTTAATTAACAGGAAAAAACTACATGTGCTCCTATGTCCATTGGTCTTTTCTTCCTCTTTGAGGAATAGTTTTTCTCCTTATCCCTCTCCAACTTCTCTTCCTTCACCACCACCCCACTAGCCATGGAAGTCCAGCATTTCCAATGCACCCCTATACAAAAATGGGAGAAAAGATCTTAGAAAAGGATACATGTAGTGAGAGCGTCTTACTTAAACTTTTCTGTTCATTTTTTAAAAAATCAGTAGTGTATTACTTTTATATTGAGAAAATAGATTGATATTATTTTCCTTTGAGTGGAGAAGAATTTAAGTGGGGGAGAAAACCCAAAAGGTCTCATTAATTTCATTATACTTATTTCTAACATCAGGAAAATTTTTCTACTGGTTATAGCCAAATAACGACTTTCAAAACATACTAAACTGTTTTAATATACATAACTGGAATTTTCACATGATTTATGAATTAGTACACAAAGAGATTACTAGTCATCTAATCTTGGCTATTTTATGCAATTACTTATCTATTTTTGTTATAATTTCTATTACTTTTTATATTTTTGGATCAATTTGCAACTTGATAAAACAAAAAGAACACACAATCTTGTCTTGTTTGATTCAAACAAACAAACAAACAAACGAACAAACATTTTTACAGTCCCAAAGTCTTGGTTGACTGCTATGTGAATCTCTTGTTATTTGATGGCTGTTCTGAATACCTACCCCTGAATTAGATTCAGGTCTACTAAGGTGGAGGCAGCTGAGGGTGTGAGGAATGCAGAAGTGATCCCATCCTCCCTGCCTTATCAAGAGAGGAGGAAGGAAGATGCTGTTCTCCCACATCTCTCATATCCCAGAGTCTCTCATCCCCTGTAGTTAGGCACCTGACTGTTGCTCACTGCAAAGGTATACATGGACAGGTGACCAAGGTGGTAAATGCTGCCTTTATTCAGGTGACCAATCTAAGTAAATGTCTTTTGCTTCTTTCCTCCCTCTCTTCCCGGAATTCCCACAGAGGTAACTCAAGTATGCATAGAAAGGATTGCAGCTGTGGGTTTCCATGAAGCCTACAGAAATGATTGCTGGGCGAAGCACCCACGTCTGCCTGCTCTGCCCTCATGTACTGTGCCCCAGTTAACGTTGCTTCTAACACTGTATGTTGTTGCTACCTGGCCTGAGAGGTGCAGCCTCTTCTCACCTCTGACTTCCTTACCTCAGGACACCTAGGGAACACCTGGCCTTGCTGCAGGGTTGTAGGCTGCAGCCCACAACCACATTGGTGCCCCTTCAACTCAGTACTGGGGATGCCCGGGCCCGGGGAACTCTCACCCTAACCATATTTGATTAACCTAGAGTAGGCATTCTCAGCCACCTCTATGGTCTACCTGAAATTATGTCAAAGTTATGCACGTACATATGTTCTTTTTAGTGGGTAGAAGGGTCGTAGCTCTCATCAGATTCTCATAGGCATCTATGACTTAAAAAAAAAAACAAAGAACTATTAGCCTAAGGGGAAAAACAGATATATCCCCTCAACAGAAAACTCTCTCCCCGCCCCTTTGTTATACACACTCCTTATATTTTTAAATGTGAAAACAACACAGAAATGTATAAAGTAGAACATGAAATTCCTGTTCAACCACCAACCACTTTAAACAATTTCTACCTTTTTTCATGCAAATACAAAAAATATATGTATGCATATGTGTCAAGTTCCAAATTGAACAATTTACAGAACAAAATAGTTGACATTTAGTGACATAAAATGTACTTTAACTTAAGAACTGACATCTTCGAAATATGAATCTTTCTGTCTTGTGTCAACATTTATGATCTTCAATAAATTTCGTTTCTCCAGGTAAGTCATAGCAATTACTCATTAACTTTATTCCTAGGTATTTTATTGTTTTGTTGCTTTGGAGGGTGACATTTATTTTATGATTGTATTTTCTACCAGGTTATTGCTTAAGGAAAAATATTTATGATATTTTAGTGACATTTCTTAATTTTTCTAATAGTTTTTTCAGTTGATACCTTTTGTTTTCCTAAGTATGCATACATAATCATCTGTGAGTGATGATTTTTATTTCTTTTTTCCCAATATTTGTGTATTCTATTCTTTCACTTTCTGGATGTACTACAATGACCTCCAAAACCATGTTGAAAAATTGTGGTGATTGAGGACCTCCTGATCTTGTTCTTGAAGTAAATGGGAACATCCTTAATATTTCAACATACAGTGTGATCTTGCATGTTTGTTTCTGATATGTTAATCTGCATTTGTGTGATTGGGGGACTTGTCTAAAAGCTGCAATTTCATAACCTTTTACGTAAGACTGCAAAAGATTCAGTTGTCCACATCATAATATTAGGAGGGAGAGGAGACAAAGGAGGGTTGCTGTAAGTACTATGCTTATTGTGAATATGTTGGTCAGTAAAAATAGACACTGACTGACTCCGCTCTCATAGTGGAAACAAGACCTTAATGGAATAATCACATATACATACAAATGGAGAAAAATACTGTGAAGGAAAGGAACACTGGCAGAGTCTGGGGATCAGAGAAGGCTTTCTTGATGGGCGAGAGGGAGTGAAATTTTGAGCTGAGATGAAGGAAAAGAGTTGTCAACCAGGAAAAGAAGGGAGTGGAAAATAAAAAATGTCTCAAATTCTCCACCCTTCTGATAACCACTGTGGTAACCCATCTACCTCAGTCCTAGGATATATTTTGTGAAAATCACTGATAACTTTTCAAATGACTCTTTCTAGGTTTTGTTGTTTTATATATACAAGCAAAAAAAATGTAAATATATGTGAGTGTGTGCATATATATATTTTTTACTTCATTAACTGGTTTATTATATTTATTACGGTTCTTTAATACAGAAAAGCATAAAAAGAAAACATCGCCAATAATACCCACTCTGAAACACCCTAAGCTGACACTGTGGGGGAGGAAAATTAATTTTCCTCCTACCCTTTTAAGTTCTTCTGGATAACGTAATAACTAAATTAACATGAGACAGGTTAATAGGAGACTATGACTAAATTTATTACATGTGTAGGTAGGAGGGTTCTGTAAGAATATGAAACCCTTAGACAGATAGAGCAGTTAATATAGCATCTTTTAAATCATTTTTTTATTTTTCAATTACAGTTGACATTAAATATTATATTAAAGGTATATGGTATAGTGGTTAGACATTTTTATAATTTACAAAGTGATCCCCTTGATAAGTCTAGTACCACCCTGGCACTATGCATAGTTATTACTGTATTATTAACTATATTCCCTATGTTGTACTTTACATCCCCATGACTCTTTTGTAACTACCAATTTTACTTTCTAATTCTTTCACCTCTTTCACTCAGCCCATCAAGCCCCCTCCTTTCTGGCGACCATCAGTTTTTCTCTGTATCTAGGAGTCTGTTCCTGTTTTGTTTCATTCTTTAGATTCCACATGTAAGTAAAATTATATGGCATTTGTCTTTCTCTGTCTGACTTATTCCACTCAGCAAAATACCTTCTAGGTTCATCCATGTTGTCACAAATGGTTGAGATTTCATTCTTTATTATGGCTGAGTAATATTCCATTGTATTATATGTACTACATCTTATTAATCCAATCTACACATACCCTTTTCAAATAATTTGGAATCATACTATGCATACCATTCTGCAAAATATTTTTGTCACCTAATATATGACGTAGATTGTTTTACCAGATAAAATACCATTCTGTAGTGTGGATTTACCAAAAATGTAACCAATACATTACTGATTGCTATTTAACCTCTTCTTAAAATGCTACAGTGGAGACCTTTGTACAATTATATTTTGACAATTTTGGCATTATTTCCTTAGGATAAATTCCTAGAAGTAAAATCACTGGGTCAAAGTGGATGCTCACTTTATGCATGCTGTCAACTTTCACCTCTTTTATATATATATATATATGTATGTGTGTGTGTGTGTGTGTGTGTATTCCATGTTGTGCTCCAAGAATTTTAAATTTCTTTAATTATAAATGAAATTAAGCATCTTCTCATAGGTTTTTTTAATCATTTGTATTTCTCTTTCTAAGAAATGCCTTTTCTCATTTTCCACTAGGATTTTTACCTTTTCCTTATTAATATAAAGAACTTTCTATATATTAAGGAAATAAACTCTTTTACTGTCGTGTTATATATATTTTTCCAGTTTATAATTTTCTTTGGACTTATGCTATATAGAAATTTTTAATCTTTATGGTATAAAAATGATCAATTCTTTATTTGGGTGGGGGATTTATGTCTTGCTTAGGAAAGCCTGTATTTTCTCCTAATTTTTATGTGTGTTTTAAAATAAATTTTTGGTTGATATGGAGTGTGTGTGTGACATTGTTTTTATTATCAGTAAGGCACCAGCAGTTTTACCCACCATTGCTTTTGTACCATTTGTGTAAATGTCAATGTCGTGAAAGAAGCAAATAACATCTCGGTGTTATTATGAATATATCATTCCAGATTTATTGAGCATATGGAATTATTTTTTCCAAAATAGTTAAGAAATTGTCCTAATGCGAATTATCAAATAAGCTCGCTTTAGCTCATTGATTTAAAATGCCAACCCTTATCATAGCTAAATATCCACATATATTTGGATCCAGCTCTGTTCTCAGTTGTGAGCCTTTAATCTGTTATCTTTTATTTCTTTTTATGTACCAAACTTTTAATATCATATCTTCATAATAGGTTTTAGTATCTGGGAGGGTAAGGCCTCTGTAATTACTCTCTTTTTCCATAATTTCACAATCTGCCTATTTACATGTGTTTATTTAGAGATAAAATGTATTATTTTGTTAAATTCCTGTAAAATTTTTGTTTTTACTTTACATTACATTTAATTTATAAGTTAATTGAGGAATAACTGGTATTTTTAAAGACTATCTTACCATCTCACACCAATTAAAATGACTATTATCAAAAAGACAAGAGAGAACAAGTATTGACAGTGATGAGGAGAAAAGGGAACCCTTGTGCACTGTTGGTAGTTTTAAATTGGAATCACCCACTATTGAAATAGAATGGAGGTTCCTCAAAAGATTAAAAATAGAACTACCATATGATCCAGAAATTCTACTTCTGGGTATACATCTGAAGGAAATGAAAACACTAATTCAGAAAGATATATGCACCCTCATGTTAACTGCAGCATTATTTACAATAGTCACGGCATGGAAACAACCTAAGTGTCCATTAAGAGATGAATAGATTCTAAAATTGTTTATATATATATATATATATATATATATATATATATATAAAGTGTTTATATATAATATATAATGTCTATATATAATATATAACATCTATATATATAATATATAACATCTATATATATAATATGTAACATCTATATATAATATATAATGTTTATACACACACACACACACACACACACATAGTCAGACATAGAGAGAGACTGGTCAAAGTGTATAAACTTCCAGTTATAAGATGAATAAGTAGTTCTGGGGATCTAATGTACATACATCATGGTGGCTATAGTTAACAGTACTGTATTGAATACTTAAAAGTTGCTAAGAGAGTAGATCTTAAGTGTTGTCACCACACTAACTACAACAAAAATGTTAATCATTGATATGATGAATGTGTTAACTAATCTTATTGTAATAATAATTTCATAATATACATGTGTATCAAATCATCACATTGTACACTTTAAATTTACACAATGTTATATGTCAGTTATATCTCAGCAAAGCTGGAGAAAATAGTATATTTCCATCCAAGAATTCTTTTTTTTCTAGTTATTTGTCTTCATTTATTTTTCTCCTCAGTATTTCTAAATTAAAAAAATAATAATAACTCCTGAGACATTGCCAGGAACACTGTAGGTTATTAATGTTTTTGTTGAATGAATAAATATAGCTTGCAGACTTTTTGTTAAATTAATACTTAACTAGCTTATCTCTTCCTATAGCTACTGTAACAAATATTCTTTATATTAAATTTCCTGGGTTTTTTTGTTTTTTTATATGAAAGTGATTGGTTTTTGCATATTGATTGTATAACCAGCTTCTATATGTGTTCTTAAAGTTTGTAATAGTTCTTGGTTGATTCTCTTAGATAATCTTGCCTCCTCCTTTCTAATATTAATACCACATTTCTTTCTCTTGGAAAATTGCATTAAATAGTACCTTCAGAATAATGTTAAAAAATTATGGAAAAACTGGCATTCTTGTCTTTTTCCTGATTTTTATGGGAATGCTTCTAGTGTTTGTCCTTCAAAAATGAATAGCTTCTTGTTAGAAATTCATATATTTTTATACCATATTACAGACGTATCCACCTATTCTTACTCCAATAAGTTGTATCCAGAAGATATCTTACTTCAAGTACTATGACTAAAATTTCGGCTTCATTTTTTCTATGATTCTCTGTTATGTCCTTCCTTACATATAAGCTTCATTCTCAAGCTGGCCACTCTGATGGAACCAAAATAGCTGCAATAATTCTGGGCTTACATCTTTAGCAGTTAGAATCCCAGCAGGAAAAATAATCCAACTCAGCTTGTTTAAAAAACTCGAATATAGGGACTGCTCAAAAAAGTATAAGCAAGGTTGAGAGACCAAACAGAGGATTCTGAGGCACCCAAAGACTAGTAATAGCGGGAAGCTGTTACCCCAGGCCTAAAAGGTCAAAAGGAAGAAATAGTATTACTAGAGCCTGGTGAGAGCAGAGCCATCAAGGAGACAGAGGTTAAAGTCTTAGCCCATCACTGCCAATATTTTTATTTATATTTGTATTTTATATTTATTTCTATTTATGTTAATTGGCAGTCATTGCCAATGAAAGAGCCCAAATCATGGCTGTCCAGAGTTCTACCGGTGCATTCCAAACTGGCCAAACCCAAAGAAACTCCAACCAGGGATATAATCCTCAGGATCAGCCTCCCAGGGCAAAGAACAGGACAGAGGAGGGCAGAGAGTTGAATAGGAGGTGGAGCAACATAAAGGATAACCAACACAGTCCTTACCTTTTGTCATTCAACAACCATTCTTGGCCTTTATTCCAATGAAGAAACTCTCATTTCCAACAGGAAGGCAGGGAGAAAAGGTCCCATCAGCCATTATAGTGTCATGGAGAAATGCTAATTTATATTCTTCACCCGAAACCTAATTTATAGCAACCATCTCCAGTATTTTTCATATATAAGATAAAGGAAAGAAAAATTATAAATTATCAACAAAGATATACCTAGCTGCTATAGTTCCCCTCTGTGGCTGGTCATAAAACCAAAGTTAATAATCATGACTTCATTCCTTCACCACCTATTTCATTTTCTCTTCAGCTGATCAAAGTTTTTTCTCTGATGTAGTGACCTTAAACTTCAGTGCTGTATTTATTGGATTTCTGCACTTCATTGATCAGGACATTTGGGGAAATGAGTACTAAGAGGTGCCCCAGTGATTATCCCTGGGCTACAAGCATAATTCTCCTTGTTCTTACTGTATAACAACAACCTTATTTCCCCCCTTGGTAATGGGCCTCAATCACTCCAGCTTGTACAGTAACCTCTTTCTCTGCCTGTCAGTTCAATAGCATGAGGAGACTAAAATGCAGTTTCCTATGGCTTTATTCCTTTGTGGAAGCATTTGTTACTTGGAAAAATAGAAACTTCAAACATGTTGAGCCAAAAATTATGGAGACAAAAAAATTCTTTATCGGGTTAATTGGTATAATAATGAGAGGGGTTACTCTCTTCTCCACCCCTGCATCCTCAGACCTGTGTATCTTCACTATGAGGGAAATAGCACCATATTTTGGTCACTGGTTTCAAAGTAACTATTGTTTTCTCCTAGTATAGCATGCGAAACCTGAAACGGCTGATCCCATAACTAAGCCTTCAGTAAACATTTACTTTTCTATCAGGCAAGCTGCCTCTATATGATGGAGTAAGTAAAAAAGACTAGTGAATCTTTAGATATGACTCCATTATTGTACTTCATCTACTATTAAATGAGTTCCTCGGTCAGAGACAATGTTATGTAAGATACACTGATAGTGATCAAAGCATTCTGGAAGTCCCTAGATGGTGACACTGACAGAATTATTACAAGCAAAGAAGGGACATGTGTGCCTGGAATATATATTTATTTCCATGAGGAAAAAATTCTGTTCTCACCATGATAAAATGTGTCCTATATAATAACCTTATCATCATGGGAATGATTGGTACATTCAGGTAAAAAAGCTTTATTGAATTGAATGGTTCGTCATCATCTTATTTTGTTGTCAGGTAGGGTACTCAGCAGTGTTAATACAAGATCAGCCTTGGTGAGTGGAGTGTTGAGCCCACACATTGCCTCCATAACACCGATGCCAACATAACAAAGATATCACAGAAATAAATAGAGACCATTATCGCGATTCTATTATTTTACTACAGTGTTAAATTCAATTTGCTAATAGTTTGTTTTGGATTTTTGCATCTGTATTTATAAGTTAAATTGGCCTCTGATTTACTATTTTAGTTCTATTCTTATCTTGGTATAAATCTTATGAAGACTTATAGAATTAATTGGATATATTTACACTTTCCTATGCTCTAGAACACTTTAAATTATGTAAAAATTATTGATTCGTTGATGATTGTTGTGCTAGGAAGAATAATGACCCCTCAAAGATGTCTACATATTGGAACCTGTGATTATGTCACCCTATATGGCAAAAGGAACTTTGCAACTGTGATTAAGTTAAGGATATTGAGATAGGGAGATTATCTCTGATTGGCCAGATGGGCTCAAGGTAATCACTAGGGTTCTTATAAGGGAAAGCAAGAAGCAGAAGAGTTAAAGAAGATATGACAATAGAATCAGAGGTTGGAGTAATGTGGGTGATGGGCCAAGGAATGCAGGCAGCCTCTAGAAGCTAGAAAAGGCAAGGAAATGGATTCTCCACTAGAGCATTCAGAGGGAACACAGCTCTGTCAACCCATTTTATATTCTGACTTCCAAAACTGTAAAATAATAAATTTATCTTGTTTTAAGCCATTGTGTTTATAGTAATTTGTTATAGCCGCAATAGGAAACTAATACAATGTTATTTGTTTAAAAAAAATGAAAAGAAAGTATTTTATATTTAACCAAATATTTACAGTTTCTATTGCTTCTTCTTCATTCTTGAATTCCAGATTCCTTCTTATATCATTTCCCTTTAACCGGAAGAGCTTCCTTATATATATACACACACACACACCACACACACACACACACACACACACACACACACACACACATATATTTGTTTTTTTTCCTATTCCAGGAGGAGCAAGCCAATAAGACCAGGAGCTTCCGCCCCTTCCAAGCACCATCTTATAGAGCAGGAGTGTCGCTCAGGTAAAAGGAAGTCCCTCCCTTCAGTTCTGCTACAGTTGTTTGAGGGATTTCCCAGGAGAGAAGGCGGGATAAGGATGAAGAATTTTGCAGCTCTGCCTAAGAGGACTGATCTAATTTGGAAAAGGTAGAAGAAAATGCCATACCTATAGACACTGTCGAAAACAATGGAGATTTTGATGGAGAATAATTAAGATAAGGCTAGTAGCATTAATATAAGAAAAATGTCATAACACTCACAAGTTTATTAGAGATAACCAGAAAAAGAGACAACCAATAAAAGCCTTGCTGGGATCATGTAAAATTGTGGAGGTCAAAAAAACTGTGTATATGCTATGCCTTATTCACTTAAGAGTATCGGAGAAAGGCACAGAATAAACTTGAAGGGATTCCCTCAAGCTGTGTACAAACCCATAAACAAAGGATAAAAGCCTCACTGGCACAGGGAGCCAAACACAAGCTCTGACCAAGCACTGACTGAATCATAAGCTACTCTGACCCAGGAGTGAATCCTAGAAAGCAAAGATTAAAAATAAAATCACAGTCACCCTTGGCAGGATGTAAGAATGTGTGAATGCCCAAGGCTATGCCCTTTCAGAAGCAATCAGAGAAGGAACCTCTAAGCTTCTAGACCCTGGCTGAATGGGGGAGGAGCAAAATATGTAACTCACTGAAATGTGAGAGCAACCTCCAAGCTACTCACATATCCAATGGTAAGAGGTAAATAGTAATTGGCTAAGAACACGTAAGCTTAATATTTGGCCAATAAGTGACTTATGATAAACCAGGGGCAAAACCTAGGTAGCCAGGCTGAAAGATAAAACAAGGGGAAATGATATGAGCTGGGATATCAGAGGTATAAACTATGGGGGTAAATAGACTTCACGGAACTCATCCCACCACATCAACAAACAAATAACCAAGAAAATAACAACAATGACCACTGGGAAGAGGATCAATATCCAAGATTGCTATAATATATAATCTAAAATGTCTAGCTCTCAAAAAAAATTAAAATGCATGTAACTTTTTTCTGATTTAAAAGGCAATTTCATACAGCAATATGAATAAACCAATTTGATGTACATGAAATGTATAAAGTGATGTGTGTAATAGTAATGCAAAGGGGACGAAATGGAGCTATTAGGAGCAAAGATTTGAAATTAAATTGTTATTAATCAGAACTTGATTTTTATAAGTTGTTAACTATAATCCCCAGGGCAACCACCAAAAAATACATTTTAAGATTAGTAGAAAAAATAACAAGGGAATGAAAATGGTACACTAGGAAATATCTATTTAACATTTAACATAAAAGAAGGCAATAACGTTGGAATACAGGAACAAAAAAGACATAAGACATATAGAAAACAAACAGCAAAATAGCAGATGTAAATCCTACCTTATCATTTATTGCATATATATGAACTAAACACTCCATTTAAGGACAGAGATTGGCACAATGAATTTTAAAAATATGATCCAACCATATGTTGTCTACGAAAGGCATTCATATTCAAAGACACAAATAGGCTTAAAATAAAAGGATAGAAAAAGATATACCATGCAAACAGTAACCAAAAGGAACCTGAAATTGTTATACTAACGTCAAAAAAATTAAGCCCTGAGACAAGAATTGTTGTTAGAAACAAAGAAAAGCCATTTATAATGATGAAAGGGTCAATCCGTCAAGAAGATATACAATTATAAACGTATATGCAGCAAATGGTTGTGGTGGCTGAAAAATTGACTCTTACTGGAAATTACTGTTTGACTATCACTATGGGCATATAGACCTTTGATTATAGGAACATAACATTCTAAACAAGCTTTCTGCTTCTGTAACCCCACTTACGCACCTGACCTGTGAGTTGACAGGTAGTGAATAGAAGAAAAATAGACCTTTGTGTTTAGACAGAATGAAGAATGGGGTCTTGGGCTTAAAAACTCTGTACCTCTACATTTCGGGGCTGCTTAATTTGGGGTCTGCTTACCCTTGGCAGACCCAGCTGGCTGAATAAAGAGTGTGTTTCCTATAACTCACTGAGTTCTGGTGGTCCGTGTATCTTTCTGGGGCTGGCGGCTACAACATGGTAAAGCCTCAAAATACATGAAGTAAAAATAGACAGAACTGAAGGACAAAGAAAAAAAGTATAAAAGGAATAACAATAATATGTAATATATGCCAATTATTATGTCCCAAATACTACGCTGAGTGTTTAATCTTTTAATCATCACAGCTAGCCTATGAAAAAGGTATTATTGTTATTCCCATTCTAAATATGGGGAAAGTAAGGCACAGAGAAATAAAGAAATTTGCCCAAGATCATACAGCTATTAAGCAACAAAAACAAAATTTGAAGCTAAGCTGTACAGTAGCAGAATCTGTGCTTTTAACTATTCTTTCTCTTTCTCATTGGTTAAACCATAAATATTATCATAGATATAATATAGACAACAAATATCAATTTAATAACATACAATATATTAGGAGAGTGTGGGAGAACTCTGGTTGTATATGGAGTGAGAAGTAATTGAATCCTTCCATTGTAGGAAGTCATAACAGATGTACAAAAATTAAAAATCAAGAAATAAAAGTATAAATAGATTATTTAAAAATATACAGATGATACCATAAGAAAGAGTTAAAAAGTTTGAAAGTGATTGTCTCTGAGGAGCAGAAATCTGGAGTGAGGAAGCATGAAGTAAAGTTATGGTGAATTTTTTTGTTGTTGCTATAAGTCTGTTGGTACTCTATAACTAAGAAAATTACACTTTTAAGAAAATAGGTTCTGAAACTAAACATAGAATAGGACTCCAATTCTATGTAAAGAATGTTCAAAAACTTGAAGACAGTTATGGACTGAGTGTGTGCCCCTAAAATGTGTATTTTGAAGCCTTTATCCACCATACGGCTGTATTTGGAGATGGGTCTTCAAAGGAAGTAATGAAGGCCAAATGATGTCATAAGGGTGGATGCTTCATCTGGTAGGATTATGTCCGTATAAGAAAAGACACAAGAAAGCTCACTCACTCTTTCTCCATGTGTGCACACCAAGAAAAGACCATGTGAGGCCATAGTGAGAAAGCAGCTATCTACAAGCCAGGAAAGGAGCTATCACATAAACCAATTTATTGACACCTAATCTTAGACTTTCCAGTCTCCAGAACAGTGAGAAAATAAATTTCTGTTCTTTAAGCCACCCAGTCTGTGGTGTTTTGTTCTAGAGCCCAAGCAGATTAATACAAGAACACCATGCCAAATGAAATCTGATAGTCACAAAAGGACAAATATTGTATGATTCCACTTATATGAGATACCAAGCGTCATTACATTCATAGAAACAGAAAGTAGAATGGTGGTTGCCAGGGACTGAGGGAAGGGGATATTGGACAGTTACTGTTTGGGTACAAAATTTCAGTTTGAGAAGATTGAAATAGTTCTGGAGATGGATGGTGGTGATGAACAACTTGAATCTACTTAATGTCAATGAACTTTACATGGAAAAATGGTGAAGATGGTAAATGTTTTGTATACTTGACTACAATTTTTTTTAAATGGAGGGGAGAATGCACAAAGATATGTGTTGTAATATTGATGGTAGGCTGTACCCTCCATTTCAATTCTGTACTCCTCCCTGCCAAAGTCCTACACATTGAACTTCTTCAACATTCTGTCCTCAATTTTTCAACCTGTATCCTTTGCTGGGGCTATGTGACTCACTCTCTGGTTTCAGTTATCAACTGTAATACATAGCTTTAGTCAAACCTTTCTTCTGAGCTCTAGATCCATACTTTTTCAAATGGATGCTGAGCATTTCCACTTGGAAGTCCCACAGACACCTCAAATTCAGAGTTCAAACAAGATTCATTTTCTTCTCCTCCCAAATCTGCTGCTTCATATTTGAAAAATAGAAGCAGGAAGAAAAATACTAATACCCTTCCCCTTTCACCCTTTACTTTAGATTGTACTCTTTCCCCTACACCACACTGCCTTCAGGGCCCATCAATTCATTGTTTCCCAGAAATGGGCCTTTTTGCCCAAGAAGAGGAACTGCATTTGCATCTTCAAAAACTGATGTTAAATTATTCCTTATATGTGCATGACTCTGCAAGGCAACTGTACCCAAAATCTTAAACCAACCCCTGAGAACTGAGTCTGCTACAACAGTAGAATCTGGAGATCTGGGGCCACAGTCTGACCCAGAACTAGCTATAAGACCAATTAACTCTCCAAAACATTTAGAAATGTTATCTACTTCTATCCTAGCCTCAGTACTGTCCTTGGAACTGGGCATGAGGTTCCTCCTAAACCTCATACTTTGAAAAGCCCTGCATATCACACACGCACGCACACACACACACACACACACACACATTAAAGACACATGGGTGCCTGTGTCACATGGCATTTGGTGCTCATTGTTGGCACAGCATAACTCTTAACCCTAAACATCTGCACTTTGACTATTACTGATCAGGTTCCAGGAAAATGCTTTTCCATATCTGTTTCCCTGTATCCTCTAAAAAAAGGCAACTGTGTCAAAATTCCATGAAGATTTGTGTATTGTGCCACTGCAGGCATGGAGACAGACATTATTTCAGACTCTAAGGAAGATTTGAACAGTGAAAAAAAACAAGCTAACTTGTCAAAGCCTTCTTCCCAGATACATGAATGCAACAGGTATTTTTCTTAACAAACAATCATTTCCCAGTAATGTTCTTTTTCTTGCTTGTCTTTATTTGCTAGTTTGTGGTTCCAGAGGTAATAAAAAATTGCAACGGTTGCATGTGGAGGCTAAATAACATTTCGTAATATTGAACAATTCATATTACTCTTGATTTTAATACAGATAGGTAGATAAGTAGATAGATAGATGAGATAGATAGATAGATAGATGATAGATAGATAGATAGATGATAGATAGATAGATAGATAGATAGATAGATAGATATAGATAGATGATAGATAATGGATTGATAGACAGGCAGGCGGGCAGGTGGGTGGGCAGGAGGCAGGCAGGGAGACAGACAGATATAATGTATATAAAGCATTGTCACAGACTGGCTTCCTCAGGAAGCAAATTCTGGGACAAGATTAAGTGTATAGGAGGTTTATTAGGGAGTTTTCCTGGGATCGATACTTATGGAAAGAAAGGGAAAAAAGAAGTAGGAATGAAAAGAGGGAGAAATCAAATTTCAGTGCATTATCAATGGAATGCCTCAGCATAACCTGTAGGGAATTCTGAAGATAGGATGAAACTTCAAAGCTAACTCAAGTAGGGGTGAGAGGGCCAGGCAGTTATATACAACATTGGACTGGAGTTGCTACACGTTCTGATACCCACATACTAAGCTCACTGATCTGTGAACAATGCTTGGGTTTTCGTTCTGAGTCAGCTTGCCAAAAGAGATCACCCATAAGGCCAGAGATGTAAGGTGAAAAAAAGTGCTAGTGCTACAGTGGTGAATATCATGGAGGATCTACTCTAGTTGATTGTGTAGATGTTTGTGCCCTCCAGTCTTGCTTGTGTCTGATCCTGTGAGTAGAACTTCCCTCTTGTTGCTAAACCTGCCCACTCTTATACCTTGATGGTTCTAACAGAACTCTTGTCACAATGGGCAGTTCTGAATGCATGGTCACTTGATGTTTTATGACATGCATTCCATCTCTACCAGATTACAGTAGCATATCAGGAGTTGTTTTTAAAAGGTATATAATTCTCCACCGTATGTGACATAGCTTTGCTCCAGAAACTTAAGTTCTGGACTGAGTTGTGACTTTCTCATTGGGGCTTACCAAAAACTCTGCCTGGCATCTTTTGCCAGCACAATACCTCTAATACCTTAGGGTCTATTTATTGTATGGGCCAAGTGGCAGGACTGCTTGAAACCAACACCTAGGGCATTTTCTTGCTCTAGGTCTCACTCAAAGCTGACAGCTTTTTGTGTTACCCAGTATGGGTTGAAACAGTAATTCCAGGTGTGAAATGTATTGCTTCCAGAACTCAATGAAGCTCAAATGTTGAGCTTCTTTCTTAGTGGGAAAGGTGACAAATGTAATAATCTTCCTTTTACTTTGGAGGGAATCCCTTGGCATGCCCCAGATCATTCAATCTCTTAAAACTGGACTTAATGTAGCCAGCTCCTGGATCTTTGTAGGGTTTATCTCCCATCCTCTGGAGTGCATATGTCTTACCAAAGCCTCTAATGTTCTAGCAACTATTTATTGATCTTGGTCCAATTAGCATGATGTCATCAACATAATAGAATAGTATTATATTTAGATGATCCAGATCTCTTCAGACTATATTATGACAGAGGACAGGTGAGTTAGTAGAGCCTTGAGAAAAAATGATAAATGTACTGTATGTAAATGTGAACCTTTTTTGATATTCTATTCTGATAGGGATAGAAAAAAACACGTTTTCCAAATCGATAGCTGATTACTAGGTACGTAAGGCCACATCATTCTTCTCTAGCAAAGATAGCATATGTGACATGGCAACTACACTTATGTCTCTGTTTGGTTGAGTTTGCAGTAGTCTACTGTCATCTACCAGGCTGTCTACATTTTGCAGGGGCCCAAACTGGTGCATTAAATGGAGATATAATGAGGACCACATCCCAGCATTCTTTAAGTCTTTAATGATGGCACTAAATTCTGTCATCCTCCCTAAGATGCGATTATGTTTTCATTTACTATCCTGGCCAAAGAAGGGGAGGGTGGTTTCAGAAGCTTCCACTTGCCTTTCTTATTTACAAATAGCTCTGATTCCACAGGCCAAGGAACCAATATGGGGCTTGTACCAACCATCAAAATGTCTTTTCACATTATATATTCAGAGATAAGGAAAATAACCACTGAATGGTTCTGTAGACTCAGTGCAGCCACCATGAACTCAACATAGACCAGGAGCCCATTTAATATTGGGCTCTCACCTGCCCCTATTCTAACAAGGGGGACGTGATGACATTTTAAGTCTTTAGGTATCAATATCAACTCATAACCAGTGTCCATCAATCCTCAAGATGTTTGTGTATTCCTCTTTCCCCAGCACAAAGTTACTCAAGTAAATAGAAGAACTGGAGGAATCATTACTATGAATGTGTTGCAAGGTTCTTCTTCCTGAGCACTTGGCCTGTCTTCTTCAAACAGTAAACTCTGGGTCAAAAATTGACTTAGGGTCAAAAGAAGAGTAAGGGATTATAACCTTTTTTGAGACACCTTCCCTCAGACTCTTGGCCATTTTTTATTTCTTTTGATTGTACAGATTCAGTATAGATTGTTGGCTGCCAGTTTTCACTATGGCACTGTTATATTGACCACCTGTGTTTGATTACCTATCTCTATTCACCAGGGGTACTGTGTTCTATTAACCGTCTCTACAGTTCTCTGAAGTCAGGCCTCCTTGTAGTGCATTATGGTATTCATATCCACCTGAATTCTGTCAGTTAAGTGCAGTCATCGGGCCTCTATTGTTTCAGAGCCATCACAGTTTCTATCAGTGATTCTCATCCTGTAACGTTCTATTCTAACCTGAGCCCTTGCCTGTAAAAGCTAGCTACCACTGAACAGCTTAGTGATGCTAGTGCCCCTCTCACCAGTGCATTCCTTGTAACTTTAGCAAATGGTATGCCCTTTGGGTCTTCCTGAATAATATAGTCATCTGAAGGGTTTTCTGGCTTATATTATAAATTTATTTTATCATTCCCACTGTTGTGAGCCTTTAATTCCTTCTACCACCATCTGCTATGGCAGCTCTGGTATTTATACCTCACTCAATGTAGGTCATAGTTTTTTTTCCATACTTAGAGGAATCATTCTAGTAGTGAGTTCACATGATTTCCCGGGGTCTTTCCCAGGGTACTAAATCCTCTATCTTGAGAGAGAACTCTCAAATCAATTAATTCTACTTTATTTAATTTTATATTCTAGCTCCCCTGATCAAGGCCCTCAGAATTCAGTCCTATGCTTACTCCTTCAGCACCTGCCAGTACATGCTAGCTAGGTCCTACAGATCTTTCTTGGGGTATTCCCTTTCCTTCTTTCTCAGGCCTAGCATATCCCCAGTGAGGTTATGCTATGACATAACCCTAGATAAAGGCCTGGTGGCCAGAATGGGAGGTGGGGATAGATTCTGAGGGAAACATACATTGTCTTATAGAAGGGCTTTGCATGTTCAAGCAAGATGAGGTGCCAGCCCTTCATAGAAAGGAGTGGGATACCACTTCTGAATGCTAAAGAGGTTCAGGGAAATCTGAGGATATGAGATTTTTAGGGATATCAATCAAGATGTCCTCATCCCATGTGTCAAGGTCCCATTACTCCCTAAATAGACAAATAAACTTGTCTTAGTTGGGGTTTTAGCTTTCTTTGAAGCTTGCTTCCAATAAGTCCTGGGCCTGATGCTCAGATTTCTCTACCCTCTGCCTATGAATGAAGCCCTCTGGCTTTCTCACATAGCTTTTAATTGTTGATTGATTTAATTTAGCTTTTTATTATTTTTTTTTCTAGAAGTCAACCAAGCTTAGCAATTGCAACCCAATTTTCTGGCCTTCCTTTTATTTAATATTTCCCACAGGTCTGCTACATGGCACCAGTTAATGCATTCCCTTCCATCAGTGCCATCCCAGTTCACTATCAATGAAAGCTATAACAATTCCTCTGCCACCTTTTCCAGGTGTCTATCTATTCCACCTACCACCAATGATGAGGTCCTCATTGCCAGCTGGGCAGCAGGTGATCCATCTCCAAAATGTCATCACAATGTATGCTTTCTTAAACTGCTTTTCATACTAACTGTTGTAGGCTGGCTTCCTGGAGAGCAGAGTCAGGGACAGAGTTCAACATAAAGGGCTTTCATTAGGGAATGCTCTTGGGATCAAAACCTGCAAAAAGGAAAAGAAGGAAGCAGGATTGGACAGAGGGAGAAATTAAGGTATCCCATTTGGGGCAAGAAGGCCATTTCGATCTTTCATTTCATGTGAAGTACCCCAGGAATGAGGTATAATCTTGGGGGAGGTGGTTCTCCTGCAGAGGCAATTCCTGAAGAGGGCTGACAGCTGAGGTCTATCTGCTGATAGCATTTCTAGCAACTGAAATAATAAGTTCTTTATTCCTGAATGAGGATTAAGGTAGATTGGACAATCCACCACAAGTGTAATATCATTTTTTTCCATTAGTAAATTGGTGGCCTTTGGATTCTAAAATTGAGGACAGTTTTCCTTTTTTTTTTTCTTGAAGCTCCTTTATATACGACTGCAGTGGTTTTCCTTAGAGGGTGGGCTAACATCAGTACAAAGCATAATGCTCTGCTCTAGATGTAGGTTAGTTCTCCATGAGTGAGGAATATTCTTTGATTTGCTTTTTGAAAAAGAAGAGTTTGTTTAGAAGCATTTGGACATTTTCCTTTACCTTGTTACTTAGCTAAAGCATTAACAAGCTAATTGACAAGAGTTAGGAGTCGAAATCTTCAAAGAACATAACAGTGGACTGCAGTTTTACTTTTAAAATGATTGATAAGATTTGAATTTTCAAACATTTATACTTACATTTACAGCTTAAATGTTTATTTAAAATTTTAATTTATACCTTACAAATATGTAGACATAAATATGTGAGCCTGCATTTATATTTTTCTCTAGATCTCTAAAATGCTATTGACAAGCCTGCTTAACCTAAATCCAACCATTTCCTTTTGGTAAATTATGCAAAAAAAAATCCTGGTTTGTTGTATAAAAGTCAGAAAATACAAATGAGTTAAAAATGGGTAAAATCACCCATTAAGCTAACACCCATAGGAAGCTATTAACATTTTCAGACTATACATGAGTTTTTACAGAGATAATTTAAATATATACTTTTCTTCATTTAAAAAGCATATGTGCTTTTGTAGACGATTCACCCCACTTAAGATCCTATGCTGAATTTATCCAAGTAAAGAATTATAAATGCCCATCAACATTTTCAAGGGCTGCATAATGTTTCAATGTGTAGACATATCCTAATTTGTTTAGTCAAGTGCCTATTTTGAGACATTTGGGTCGTTCACAACTCTTCACTCTTCAAAACAGTGTGAAGCCTTGTACGAGCCAATTATTTGACTATTACCTAAGGATAAATCTCTACAAGTAGAATTACTGGGCCAAAGAGCACGCACATCTTGAAGGCCTCTAAACCATGTGCCCAAATGAACCTTGTACCAATGTATGCTCCCACCAGCACAGTTTGAGAGTGCTCCTCCCCTCACACCCTCACCACACTCTGGAAAGAGGTGGATCTTCTCCAGTATGGATGACAACAGCCCCTCTTGATGGTGCGTAAAGGTCCTGGCCCAACCAACCTTATAAAAGAAATCTGATAGTAGCACTAAAAATTATTCTTCCTTCCATTATATTTTCTTATTTCAAGATAGTGACGAACATATTCACTTACACAGATACAAGAGCTAGCCAAGAAAGAGGACGTTTTCCTATCAAATACCCCCAGGACTCTAAAATAAAACTGCCCCTCTCTGTATGCCCCCAGAATAGATTCCAGTACTTCTCCATTCGAAGAGTTTTTCTTCCTCCCCTTACCATTCTCATGACCAGCAGTGAAATTTCACACATTTTTATCATCTAGTATCTGGACTATGGTGGTAACTTCCTAAGTGGCGTTCCAATTTCCAGTGGCCACTCCTGTCCCCTCTCCAACTCTGGCCCATCCTGCACACAAATCAACCACATCGTTTTCCTTTCATCCTATCATTTCCGTGGTTATGACAGGCTTTGGTGTCTTCCAGGGGTGGATGGAGTAATATGCAGAAACCTCAGTTTAGCAATCAGGGACCCTCTCCATGAATGGGACTCACCCCAACTTCTGGACTATATTTTCCATCACTCTCCTTCCCACACTTTGCTCTCCAAGCAGGTCAACCTCCCCTCTGGAGCAGGATTCTCACCTCCATGCCCTTCTTCCCACCACTCTTTCGTCCTCCTATGCCCTCTGTCTTGTTTCTATCCCATCTTTCGAGCCCAGCTTATTTGAGCATCCCTCCTCTGTAAAACCTTCTCTGAGCATTGTCACTTGCAGAAGCTCCTCCCCTGACGGGACGTGTCTGGCCGTGATCAGAGGCTCCTGGTTTTGTTAGTATCTTTTTGTTTCCATGCATCTTGTCATTCCAAACAGATCACAAACTCAAGGACAAAGATGTGTCTTTTTTTATGCTTAAAACACAACTTTATTGATGACAAAAATAAAATCTCAAATGTATAAACATAAGTCCACACAAAGGACCAAAGACTACCTTAATTATGAAGAATCAGTTTAGTGTCTGCTCATGAAGCATACTAAAAATATCTCAATCCAGACAAGGTAAAAATCAACACATGTAATTTCAGTACAAGTTTGAATTCATTTGGTGTTCACAAAATAGTTCAGTTCTCAACTATCATAAGTAACATGAGTCTCAAAGTTATAATGGAATTTACAGAGTGTATTACCCCCAGGTTGCAAAACCAAAATATTGCTCAGCTTTGTTTGGAAACATACAACTAATCAGAGTTTACTTAATAATAGCTCCACTCTTTCTTTCACCTCAGGGTCATTGTATTCTGCTGCTAAGACTCGAAGTTTCTTGGCACATGCTTTAGGTCGTTGGAATACAAAATAAAGGGAGTTTTTACTGAACTTATCCTGGGTAAATACTTTTGCTCTTCTTTTAAAATGGTAATTTATATTTTCAAATAGTGAAAGAGCATTAAGAATATTCTCTTTTGTCTCTTTCTTGCTAAAGATATTAATCAGTGATGTTGGTGCATTAGCTATGAGCAAGTCTTTTGTCATAGACGGATTTTTAGAGAAATTCAAAAGCATTCCCAAAATATGGTCTTTAGTTTCTCCACTTCCCACAGTTAACAAACGAAGAAATTCTGAAATATAATTTGTAACCATATGCTGATATTCACTAATAATAGTTAAGTGCTTTATCAATCTTAGTCCAGCCAGCTGTACATTTGAATTCAGGGGATAGGTGACAGTGTCTTCACATACTTGGTTTAAGTATGTTTTAACCTTCCTATGATTTTCAGCAGCCACTGATATGTTATTTAGTGCATTTAAAGCCTTCTGCCTAACACTGGGATGGGGATTATTGAGCAAGCTTTCAATAATTGAGATTCTACCTGCATTGCGAATGACTTCATGGGAAAATGAATAATCAGCACTGTTATATAGCGCGTTATTGGCTATTTCATGAATAGAAGGATCTTCAGTCATCTCAATCATGCAAATGAGTTTCTCAAGCTCTCGTGGATCCATATTAGCTTTGTGTTTACAACGGCAGGCCCAGGGCTGAGTTTTCTCCTCAGACCTGATCTGCTTTCTGAGCTCATCTTCAGGTAGTAAGCAGGACTCGTTTTGGTATGGAAATTTCATTTCCGTCCAGATCATGGTTCCTGCCCATGATTCCATTCCTGCCCCAGGAACCATGGATGGATATGTGCCTCTTGACTCAGATGACTTTTTGGCTTTAGTCTTAGGTGCAGATTTGTCTTCACTTCTGTTTTCATTAGCATCCCAGAAACAAGACTTTACATCGACTCCATCAGCAGCCTCAAGTTTATCCTTGATGCTGGCCTTGTCTCCAGCCCCACACTCAAAACTGACATTTTTCTCACTCTTAGATCTGTATTCATTACTGTTCTCACTCTCAGCCCAAAACAAGGATCTTAAACTAATCTCCTCAATATCAGGGCTGGACACTCTACTCAGCTCATCCTCATCTATATCTTCAGCCAAAGTCCAGGACCCCAAGCCAGGCTCTTCCCCTGCCCCAAGTCTAGATCCTGTAGTGGTTGCATCTCCATCCCAGAGCCAAGATTCTTTCCTGGCCTCAGCTCCAGCCTCAGCCCCTACACAGGAATCCATAAAGGCCTCCTCTTCAGATCTGATCCAGGACCCAATTATGACCTTGTCCTCAGCCCCAAAACTGGAACTAATGATGCCCTCTTCCTCAACCCCTGATCTGGATTCAATACTGGGTTCATTTTTAGCTCCAGGCTTGGACACAATACCAGCCTCTTCTCCTCTCCAGTACCAGTACTCTGTATTAGTCTCATTCCCAACCCCAACCCAGTATCCTTCATTAGCCTCCATCTCAGCACTGACCTGGGACCTTCCACTGGCCTGGTCCTGAGTCTTAGCCCAAGACCCTCCACTTGCCTGATTCTCAGGCACCAGCCTAGACTCAGGCCAGGATTTTCCACTCACTTGATCCCCAGCACCAACCTGGGAGCTTCTTCCACTGGCCTGATCCTCAAATCCAAATTTGGAACAGCTACCTGCCTGATCCCCAGTCCCAACCCAGAATCTTTCACTGGCCTGACACCCAGTGCTAGTCCAAGACCCACCCCTGAACTGGTCTGTGGACTCTGGACTATACCCTCCAATGGCCTGGCTACCAACCCCACCCCAAAACACCCTTGCATTGGCCTGACTTCCATTGCAAGCACAGAACCATACATTGGACTGATCTTCAGGCCCCAGCATGGACCCTCCACTGGCCTGGTCCTCAGCGCTAGCCCAAGAATCTCCAATGGATTGGTCTCTGGGCCCTAGCCTAGACTCTCCACAAGCCTGCCCCCCATTGTCAAGCCAGGACCCTCTTCTACTGGCCTGATCCTCAAGTGTAGGCTTTGCTTTACCACCAGCCTGATCCCCAGGTCCAGCCCAGGACCCTCCGTTGGCCTTGTCCACAGTTTCAACCAAAAATCCTCCACTGGCTTGGTCCCCAAAGTCAGACCAGGATCTGTCACTAGAATGGTTCTCAGGCCCCAATCTGGATCCTCCACCAGCCTGACTACCAATCCCAGCCAAAGACCCTTCTTCACTGACCTGATCCTGAGATATAGGCTTGGACCCACCACCAGACTGATCACCAGTCCCAACCCAGGACCCCTCAATAACCTGGTCCACAGCCCCAACCGAGAATCTTCCACTGGCCTGGTTCCCTGCCCTAGCCCAAGACCCACCACTGGACTTGTCCACAGACTCCAGCCCGGACATTCCATTTGCTTGGTCTGTAGTGTCAGCCCAGGATCTTCCACTAGACTGGTCTTCAGAACCCAGCCTAGACCCTCCACTACCTTGGCCACCAGCCCCAGCCCAGGACACATTTTCATTGGCCTGATGATCAAATCTAGGATTGGATCCATCATCAAGTGGATCATCAGTCCCAAACCAGGACTCTCCACCAGCCTGATGCAGAGCCACAGCCCAGTACTCAGTACTAGCCTCATTTCCAGCGCTAGCCTCAGCCCAGGCCCCTCCATTAGTCTGATTACCAGCCACATCTAGAGATCTTCCACTGGTCTTTTCTTCAGCCTCAGCCCAGCACCCTTCACTGACGTGGCTCTCAGCTATAGTCCAGGACCCTACAATGACCTCTTTCTCAGCCCAGGACACTCCACTGGTCTGACCCCCAGACCAGAAACCCTCACTGGCCTGATCTCCAGTCCAGGGTTCCCCAATAGCCTGGTTCCTAGTGCCAGCCCAAGACACCCAACTGACCTGGTTTTCAGCCCCAGTCCAGGACCCTCCACTGGCCTTGTCCTCAGCCCAGAGCTCTACACTGGCCTGGTCCCCAGCTCCAGCCCAGGATCCAATATCAACCTCATTCTCAGCCCCAGGCCAGGATCTAATACCAGACTTATCACTAGGCCCACTCCAGGTCTCAATACTGGCTTCGGCCTCATCCTCAGCCCAGGACATGCTATTCTCCCAGTATCCATCCCTGGCTTGAAACCTAAATTTGATCCATTGCTCAGAAGCAATCCAATCTTCAAAACCAATTCCCCTCCAGTGGTAGTCAGGAACCCTAGTCTGAGTCTTTCCACAGGCCTGAGTGCCTGCCCCAACCTCACTCTCAGAAGTGGGAATGACCTTAGCCTTGAGATTTTCACAGACATCAACTTCCTCTGTGGCTTCCACCTCAGACTTGGGTACAGTCTTGTCCGTTACACCAAACAAGGTCTTTCTCTGGGAATGGGCCATGGACTGAGGCTGGCAAGAGCCCACTTTATCTATCCTTGCCTCTACCTTAGACTCAGCATTGGGATTGCCCCTGACCTTACTCCTGGCACCAAGTAAGGCCTCACTCTGGGAACTGTCCAAAACCTGGGGCTGAGCAGAGCCTGTTGTATCTGCTCCAGCCTCTGACTTGGACACAGCATTGGGATTGTCCCTGACCTTATTCCTGGCACCAAGCAAGGCTTCACCTTGGGAATCAGACATAGCCTGGGGCTGTGCAGAGCCTGTTGCATCTGCCCTGCCTTCTGCCTTATACACAGCATTGGGGTTGTCTCTGACCTTATTCCTGGCACCAAGCAAGGCCTCGCCCTGAGAACTGGTCATAGCCTGGGACTGAAAGGAACCGATTGTATCTGGCTCAGCCCTTGCCTTAGACACAGTACTGAGATTGCCCTTGACCTTATTCTTGGTATCAGACAAGGCTTCACCCTGGGAATTGACCACAGTCTGAGGCTGGGTGGAGACGGTTGCATCTGGCCCAGCCCCAGATTTAGACACAGCATTGGGATTGCCCTTGACCTTATTCCTGACACCAAGCAAAGCTTCACCTTGGGAATCAGACACACCCTGAGGCTGTGCGGAGCCTGTTGCATCTGCTCTGGCCTCTGCCTTAGACACAGCATTGGGATTGTCCTTGACCTTATTCCTGGCACCAGGCAAGGCCTCGCCCTGAGAACTGATCATAGCTTGGGACGGAAAAGAACCCATTGTATCTGGCACAGTTCTTGCTTTAGACACAGTATTGGCCTTGTTCCTGGTCCCAGGCAAGCCTTCACCTTGGCAATTAGACATAGCTTGGGGCTGGGCAGAACCCATCGCATCTGCCTTGGCCTCTGCCTTAGACACAGCATTGAGATTGCCCTTGACCTTATTCTTGGTATCAGGCAAGGCCTCACCCTGAAAACTGGCCATAACCTGAGGCTGGGCAGAGACCATTGCATCTGGCTCAGCCCTGGACTTAGACAAAGCATTGGGATTGCCCTTGACCTTATTCCTGACGCCAGGCAAAGCTTCGCTTTGGGAATTGGCCATAGCCTGAGGCTGGGAAGAGCCCATTATATCTGTTCCAGTCTCTGCCTTAGACACAGCATTGGGATTGCCTCGGACCTTTTTCTGGGTACCAAACAAGGATTCATTCTGGGCACTAGTCATAGCCTGAGGCTGATCACAGGCCCTCAGCTCTGCCTTAGCCACTGGCCTAGAAATGGCATTAGGATCTCCTCTGGCATCAACCCTGGAATCACACAAAGCATCAGCTTGGGTCTTGGCCCCAGCCTGAGGCTGTGCACAAGTTTTCACATCTGTCCCAACATCTGCCTTACACTTGCCTTTGGCTTTGCCCCTAGCCTTACCTCTAGTACTAGGTACGACCTCAACCTGGTTCTTGGCAGAAGCCTGAGACTGTGCCTTTGTGTCTGACCCAGCCTCTTCCTTAGCTATAGTGTTGGCATTGCCCTTAGCCTTAATCCTGCAATCAGGCAAAGCATCAGTCTGGACACTGGCCATAGGCTGAAGCTGTGTATAGGACAACATGTCTGTCCCTGCCCCCACCTTAGACATGGCATTGGGATTATCTCTGGTTTTAACCTTGGAATCAGGCAAGGGCTCGAACTGGGAATTGACCCTCAAGTTTTCCCTGGTCCCTGTTTTAGACATGACATTGGGGTTGCCTCTACCCTTAACTCCGGCATCAGTCATAGTCTCAGGCTGAGCAACAGTGTTCATGTCAGCTCCGATCATTGCCCTAGATGTCATGACATTGTTATTTTCCTTGTCATCAACCCTGGCACCAGAAGTTGCCTCAAGCTGTTGCTTGGCCTCAGTCTGAGGATATGTAGACATTCTTATATCTGCCCCTACCCCTGCCTTACAGATGGCATTGGTATGACCCCCAGAATCAATCCTTTTCTCAGACATGGTCTCAGCCTGGGCCTTGGTTACAATCTGAGGCTGGGAAAAAGCTCTTATGTCTGTCTCAGACACTGTCCTAGACACAGTTTTATGATTTCCCTTGGCTTCAACCCCAGCATGAGACATGTCAGCAACCTGGATCTTGGCCACAGCCTGAGACAACGCACAAGACCTCACATCCACTCCAGCTTCTGCCCTAGACATAGTAATAAGATTTCTCTTAGCATCAATTGTGGCATGAGGCCTGGCCTCAGACTGAGTCTTGGCCACGCTCACAGTCTCTTCCAGGGTTTTTGTTTTGGTCTCTGACACAATTTCAGTCTCGTTTACGGCACTCATCTTGGCTACTTCTTTGGTCACTGCCAAGGCCTCACTCTGCGTCACCAGTGTTCTGTTCATCTCTGGCTCTTTTTCAGTCAATATACAAGCTTCCACTTTGGTCTGAGTCATTGCCTCTTTCTTGGTCCCTGCCCTGGCAACCAGTCTCCAAGCTTTAGCCTTGGTCTGGGTCACTGCTTCTTTCTTGATTACTCTGCAAGCCTCAGAGTCAGTTTGAGTCACTGCCTCTTTCATGGTCACTTCCTCGGCTTTGACTTTGACTTCAGCCAGAGTCATTGCTTCTGTCACAACCACTGTTTTGACCTCAGATTGGGCCTCTGCCTCTGCCCCAGCCATTGCCTTGGCCTGAGAGCTAGCTTTGGGTCTGGCTCTAGCACTAGCCTTAGTCTCTACTTCGGCCCCAGCTCCACTTGTTCCAGTTTCTTCTCCAGTCTTGGCCTTGGGTTTAGTCTCAATCTCTGTCTCAGCCATGGTTTTGCTGATGGCCAAGGTCTGGTTCTGTACCCCAGCCATGGTCTCCATCTTGACTCTAGACCCATTGTTGGCAGGTCTCCTCACACTCTGGACTCTTCCCCTGGTTAATCTGTAAATGTAGTAGCAAGTACCAGCCCAGATTATCAGTCCTGCAGTCACCCAGCCTACTTCCTGAATGCGACCCATGTAATCACCCCTGTTAAAAGCACAAACAAGGTAAAAGAGGGTTCAGTTGGGCTGGAGAAAGAGGGTGTTAGGTCTGGATGTAAGCTTGTGAGGGTGCTGGTCTTCAGCCACTCAAAGGTCACTACAGCTGCCACTGGAGGTGGACCTAGAAGTGGAGGAAGGAAATGGACTAAAATTTCTCTTCTAATTCTGTATACCATACAGATAGATACACAGAAGGACCAGAAAAGTACAAAAATGTTGTGCTTCATGGGAGAAGAGGATCATTAGCAAACTATATATCCATTCTATTTTATCTCCTCCCCATTTTCCTCAGTATCCAATCATTTTCTCCAAAGGTACTTCCATACACATTTCCTTACACTAAATGAGTAGCAGAAAAGATGGTGGTGGTGGGGGGGATGACTATGAACAGGAGAGACTGAGAAGCCCTCAGATCTTGATTTCTACTGGACCTTCTCTGGCCACCATTCCCACAGGTCCCTGTCCTCATACCAACCTGTATTAATCCAAGGTGGTTCCTGCCTCTTTCCTTTTCTTGATTGATGATACACATTAGAGTAGATCTATAAACTCATGAGATCTATAGACCTAGAGAGACAGACAGACAGACAGATAGAAGGACAGATAGAAGTGGAGATTTTGCTCTGGATATGCCAGGCATATTATTAGTAAACTACAGCCTCGTCCTCCTCAGTTCACCCCACTCCCTGTACCAAAATAAAGGTGAGAGTGTGGAGTAAGTGACAGGGATGGTGGGAAAGGTGGCTGGGAAAGGAAGAGGTTAGAGATCCTCTATAATAGACAATGATCCTATTGGATATGCAATGGCCTCCACCAACTCACCCTAGAGGTTTACCCCGGCAGTCTCCACCTTCTTACCAGTCTATACTGATCAGAGGCAATTTCCTCCTTGTTTTTTTGCTTCCAGTCATCTCAAACCCTGCAGCAGACATGCAGGCAGATCTATATAAAAGTAAAGAAACAGGAGATAATAGAGACCGAGTCCTTCATAAAACAGACAAGCACCCTAATCCCTGACCCCAGTACTTGCTTTGCCAGAGTCAAGGTCATTTGCTACTGTGTCTTATCTCATGGTTCCTTCCCCCGCCCAAGTCTCCTCTTTTCAGTCACACTCCAGCCCACTCTTACCCCAATATCCCTACTGTTTCCTGCACTGAAATCAGTATGGGGTGTGGTGACACTGTGGAAATCTGGCAGAGTGTAGAAAATATAGAAGTACCCTCTACTGAGACCCTCTCAAGTCTCAGCCACCTTCTGTTCCCACTCTCTGTTGTCATCCCCTGGCACTGCTTATCTTCACACCAACCTCTATGGTTCCAAGCTAGTCTCTCCCTGTTCCTTGATTCTACTATAGGTGTATGGGAAGACCAAGGAATAGAGAAAAAGGAAAAAGTGAATGTTGAGTGCTTGCGACATCTCACCATCTGAGACACTGGCCCCAATACCTGCCTTACTGGATTTAGAGACCCATTCTCTGGCAGGTAGAACCTGAGGCTTCCCCAGCACTGAAATGGGCAAGATAGAAAAGGGAGGCAGGAAAAATAGATGTGTAGTGACACAGGCAAAATATTTTAAAACCACCTGTAGGATTCTAAGGTTTCTCTCCAAAATCCATAATTTATTTCACCAAGATGCTCGTACTGATGGGATATCTGAAAAGCTATAGGATGGAGAGAGAGATGGAGCCTCACAGTTCCCATACTGTAGAACAGGAGTCCCCAGCTCCTGGGGCCATAGACTTGTACAGGTCCGTGGCCTTTTAGGAACCTGGCCTCACAGCAGTAGGTTAGCAGCCAAGGGGCAAAGATTCATCTGTATTTGCAGCTGTTCCCCAGCACTAGCTAGCATCACCACCTCAGCTCCACCTCAGATCATCCAGCATTAGATTCTCATAGGAGCACCGGCCCCTGGTGCCAAAGAGATTGGTGACCACTGCTCTAGAATCATCGTCTATTACCATCTACTTCCCCTTAAATTCATCTGTAGGAGTCTCCAGCAGTAGAAGAGACAAGGTATGGGAGACGATTTTGCTTCTGCAAAATCACTATCTCTCCCCGACAAAGGTTCCCTCTCTAAAAAAAAAAAAATAATAATAATGTTCTATAATACAATTTGTATCTTCTCAATATTATCTAAAATGCAAATAAAATCATCCATAGAAAAGTTTGTTATCTTTATTGGTCTTCAACATACAATTTGAGTTAAAAATCCTAAGCTTAGTAAGCAAACACAGTTTAGGGAAAGTCACCTAGCTAGTCCCACCCCATATCCCAAACAGACAGTGGTGCTTAAGTTTCTGTCATAATAGAATGCACATAGAACTTGAGTGGTTTACAGACAGTGCCTATGCTCACATTAACCTCCACAGATCTCGTGCAGTTTTCTCTTTGCCTGCTCCCCTCGCCTCCCCACCAACTGTGCCACACCATGAGTAAAGACACTGAGTGCTTGGACCCAGGATACAGATCCCCATACTAGCCTGTCTGGATTCAAGAATTTAGTTTTCAAAACGTCCCTCTCAACATTCTGATATGTCACCCCCACCAATCCTGCCGTCCAGTCACTAAGACCCACCATTTTCTCTGTGAACGCCACCGTGGCGTGTCCCTTCCACTGAAATAAGCAGGAAGCTGAGCGGACGTATGCAGTCAGTGATTAGAGTCAGGGAGGAATGGACATCGCAATCTTTGTATTTTCCTCTTGGGACACTCCCCCACTAGGCGCCCTGTCAAAGCCCACGGTTCCCCTGCACTAGGCAGGGGGAGGGGAGCTCGGGATAATCAGAGCAAAGGCTCTTGGAACTTGAGCTCGCTTTGTCTCCCACTCTCGGATCCGTTTCTAGGGTTGGCGGGCGGCTGCCATCCCGGTCTTCGCGCGGCCCCGGGCTCTTACCTGCTCGGTTTTCCCCGGGCCCGATGCCAGCCCGCCGTGCGCAGGGCAGCGGGGAGCTGGTACCCAGGCAGGAGTGACGACTGCACCGAAGGCTGCGTCGCTCTGCAGCTCCGGTCACGTGAGGGCCTCACGTCACCAACGAGCTTGCCTTCACTCCCACCCACGGGCTGGAGGGGAGTTCAACAGGACCTTCTATCCACCCCGCACGCAGAGCTCCCCCTTCATATGTCTCTGCGCTGGGCCTCAGCGCGCACCTCTCTTTCGCTCAGCCCTGTCTTCTCCAGCTGGAGGGCCCACAAGTGGCCTCACCGCCCTGCAGTTGGGATATGCTCTTCTCTGATTACCAAAGAAGTCTACATCTCCTACCCACACCCAGGCCTTGGCTCCAATCTTTTCTGGAGCTTTTTTGAGAAATCTTTTCTTTCTTACGCTGTAAGACCAATGTTCCCTATCGGGTACCTTGCTGCACCAAAATGAGCTTAGGGAAGGGATGTTAGGAAAGGAAGCAGAGAGTGCAAGGAGAGGCTTAACTTTATGTTTATGCCACTGTTTTTTTCTTTTAATGTTGCATTCACTGTTTTCGTAAGCCGAAAATTCAGTCAAGCCATTTTCATTTGACATTAAAAATGAGATTGTAAAAATAACAAGATTCATTCATTTACATTATTTTTGCACCATATTAAAAAATGTTTTCTAGTTGCTATAAATGATTTCACAGCTTTCAAAATAGATTAGTCATCACTAACATTTTAAATACAAAACTTTCCTAAACCAACACATTTTCAATATGATCTATAAATTAATCTTTGGAAAGACATTCCGTTTTCTAATCTTGGCAATTTTCCAAAGGTGCTTTCAAACTTTTGAAGTTCTGGCTGAACTTATGATCTTGTGTCAGGTGTCTGAGAACTTCTTCATGGATGACTCCTGGATGACTGAATGAAGACCCAGCTCCTGATGAAGCCAGTACCTGAAAACTAGTGACTAACCTGTTATCCATTCAAAGAGTTTTATTCGGATTTTACATAAGCATGTGATCAAATCAGTCTCAACACACCCTAGAAAGGATTAACTGCTTTCCCACTCATGGAAATGAGGCTTAGCAGGTGGACTTTTCATTTAATCATTACGCTGGTGCGATATCTCTGGTATCTGTCATCCATGTGCTGTGTCACTCTAGCAGTGGCTAGTGTTCAGCATTTTCCAGTGGAGATAATGGTGAGGGTCTGTGGGTGTCTGTAAATCATTGCAACACTCCTGAGATCTATGTCATTTTTCCCTCACAAAAGCAGTTTACAGGATCCCAAGCAGTCACCAGAAGAAAGAGGTCTTTTTATTCCCTGCCTTCTGTTACAATTTTACTGTACCATCCATACAAGCTCCTCAGAATAATCCCAGAACTCAGGGACAAAGTATGCAGAAGTTAGTCCCCAGACATCCAGCTGTTCCCACTGGGGAGTCATACTCTAAATATAGACACTTCAAGCAGCTTCTTTCTTTGAATGTTGAAATATGACACCCAAGCAGAAAGTTCCTCAAGTGAGAGGCTCTGTGGGGCCAGGGGAGGACCCTTTAGGAGGTGAGCCAAGGTACTCAGAGTGCCACAGAACCTTACTAATGGCTTTTCAGAACTCAACTGCCCATGACCAACTTATGTTCTCCACCAAGGGAAAAATTCAGAAATTGATTACACATACATTTAAAACTTTAGTAAAGTAAAAAAAAAAAAAGAATAAAAAGAAAACTCCATAAGCATAGTATACCACACAACTAATTTGTAATACTCTAAAAACTCTTATATATTATTAATAAATAATAAACAATCCAATAGAAAAATATGCCAAAGACATGAATGGATTTGTTGACAGAAAAGAAATACAAACAATTGATGAACATATGAAAAGATGCTCAACTGAAAGAAAAGCAAATCAAACAACTATGTTTTATCATGTTTTAGATATGAGTTTGTCAAAATTTAGAAATTTGATGACATTGTTGACTGGTTCATGGAGAAATGAGTACTCCCACACTTTGTTGGGGGGAGATACTCTAATAGAATCTTTTTCAGGAGGGCGATTTGGCAAAATATATTAAATTATAAATATAATATCTCACAAATTCTTTGACCCAGCAATTTCATTCCTAAGAATTTAGCAGGCCTATATACCTACACAGTTTCACAAATATATATATATATATATATGTGTGTGTGTGTGTGTGTGCGTGTGTGTGTGTGTACACACACACACATACATACATACATACATATATACATTCATACATACATACAAGGATATCTATTACAGTGCTCATAAAGATTTTTTTAAAAACTGAAGACCATAAAATATCCATCAATAAGGGAAAAATTAAATACATTATGTTAAATTTATACAATATAGTTGATTGTACAAAGATTTAGTTCAGTGTATCCTGATAAAAAGATGCTTAGGATATTTTATTGTTTGCTGTTTATTTCCCGTAACTACACACAACTTCCACAAGAATACATTCTAGTATAAGATTTGAACTCAGAAAAAGGACTGATATAGTAGTACCCCCTTATTGGAGGGGGATACATTCCAAGACTCCCAGTGGATGCCTAAAACCTTGTATATACTAATTTTTTTTCCTATACATACCTATGATGAAGTTTAATTTATAAATTAGGCACAGGAAGAAATGAACAATGACAATAAATTAGGACAATTATAACAATATACTGTAACAAAAGTCACATGACTAAGGCTATTATTAAGTAAAATAAGAATTATTTGAACACAAGCACTGTACTATCAGGACAGTATGATAACCTAGGGAGCTACTGAGTGACTAACAGGCAGGGGGCATATGCAACTTGGATACGCTGGAAAAAAGATGATTCATATCCTGGGCCGGATGGAGCTAAAGATTCATAACAATACTCAGAACAGTGTGCAATTTAAAACTTATAAATTCTTTATATCTGGAATTTTTATTCAATATTTTCAGATTCTGGTTGACTGTAAATAGCTGAAACTGTGGAAATCGAAACCAAGGATAAGGGGACTACTGTATGTATACATACTGTTTGGTACTATCTGTGGCTTCAGGCATCCACTGGGGGTCTTGGAATGTGTCTCCCACAAATAAGGGAGAACCACTATGTGTTTACTGCCTCAACAACACATTTTCTTTTACACATAGAACTTTTTTTTATGATGACATCGGTTAATGAGATTTGGTAAGTTTCAAGTGTACAGTTCAACAGTAAGTCATGTATATTTTGCATGGTATGTTCACTGCCAATAGTTAGATTTCTTTCTGCTGCCACATATTTGACCCCTTTTACCCCATCTACCTCTCCCCTCCCCTCTACCCTCTGGTAACCACTAGTCTATTGTCCATGTCCATGAGTCTTTGTTTGTCCTGTTTATTGGTTGCTTTTAGGTTTATATCCCACATATAAGTAATACCATGTGGTTTTCAACTTTTTCTACCTGGATTATTTTGCTTAGCATGATTATCTTGAGGCCCATCCATATTGCTACAAATGCCAGTATTTCATCTCTTCTTATGGCTGAGTAATATTCCATTGTATGTAGGTATCACTACTTCTTTAGCCAATCATTTATTTTAGGACACTTTGGCTACTTCCATGTCCTGGCCACTGTGAATAATGCCACTATGAACATCGGTGTGCAAATATCTTTTTGGATATGGATTTTCAAGTCTTCGGGATAAATACTCAGTGGTGAGATTGCTGGATCATATGGTAGATCACTTCTTAGTTTTTTGAGGAACCTCCATACTGTTTTCCACAGAGGCTGTACCAATTTGCAGTCCCACCAGCAGTGTATGAGGGTTCCTTTTTCTCTGCATCCTCTTTGACATTTGTTATTACTTGGACTATTGATTAGAGCTTCAATAACACACTTTTAATTGGGATAGCTTTTAAGCAAGTTTTGGTGTTTGGGAGGACAAGTTCTTCATCGTATTACCTTTTCAACCTACTTTTGGATTGGCTTGGGTATTTCAACTTTCATTTTTCAAAATCCTGTTGGATTTTTATTAGGATTGCATCGAATGTATAAATTAACTTGGGAAATAATTAAAATCATAGTAATAAATTATTATTTTTATCCAAGGTCATGTCGTTTTTTTTACATTTATTTATATCTTTTTTGTGACCTTTAGTAAAATTGTAGTTTTCTTTATGTAGATTTTACATATTTCTTATTAGTTGTATTCCCAGATGCTTCACAGTTTTTGTTAACATTGTAAATGGTGGTTTTTACAGACGGCATTCTTTCTTTGTTTTTTAGGAAAGTAATTTCAGTTTTTATAAAAATCATGCATATTCATTATAACAAAGTAATGCAATACAGTAAAATACAAAAAAGAAAGATAAAATATCACTCAGATTCCATCACATTCCATGAAATAACCATCAAACTTTCAAACAACAATGAAACTCCCTGGAACATTACATGTTCTTTAGATCTGAACACTTCATTCTTTCTTGAGAATATCTAGTCCTAGGGCAGTACTTGTTAGAGAGAAGCAGTATGTCAGACTCATCAGGCTTCTTGGTAATATGTACCTACCTCTCGCCTCCTCTCTGCAACCACTATGATGTTAATTATACTAACAAATAGACAACAGGAAAATACTGACTCTCAGTCCTCCATGGGTTAACATTTTGTCATTTAAAAAGCACTTCCACATATATGAACCTCTTAAAAATCCTCTGAGAGGATCTTTAGAAACATGGTGAAGTGAGAGACGTGCCAAGATCTCTACCCTTGAAACAACAATAAACTGAACATCTAAAACTCGACAACGACAACAACAACAACAAAACCTCCAACTGCATTCCAGCACATCTGAGCGTGGGATCTGTGTGTGCATAAGAGCTACCACAGGTCAGAACCCTGGGTGTCAAGCAGTGGTCTGGAAGAAATAAAGAAGCTGCCTCTTGCAGCTGCTGGAACTACCTGCAGGGGGATGGGGAGGGGAGAAGGAGCGATGAGTTCCTGCGGAGAGTTCCCTGAATAGCTCTGCCTGGGAAAGCTGTGAGCTCCCTGGGGCTGGCCGGCTGCAGGGCCCAGTTATCAGGGCAGAAAGCAGAGAAGTGGGATGGGACCACAGAGAAACAACAGTTGACTTTTACCAGCTACAGTTGCAAAACTGAGGATGAGATGCTCCCCCCACATGCTCTGAGACCAAGCACTGTGGAGCCCCAGGGGAATCTGAGCAAATGCTGCCAAGACTGTCTATGAAACTGACAGGGACTGAAACTGAAGGTAGCGAGCATGATTAAATATCAGAAAATAAAAAGGCATTTTTAAGGCTTTATAGAAAGCAAGCATGCAAGAGACTTAGACACCACCTACTGGAAACCAAAGAAAAGCACCTTCTTTGCAGCAGGCTAAAGAGAGAGCTGTATATAATAAATTTTCTTTCTGGAAAATCAGCAGAATACATTTCTATTAATGCCCAGGTGGAGAAATAGTCCATTAAACACCATGAACAACCAAGGTGACAAGGCATCTCAGAAAGAGAAAAAAAATATCCAGAAAATAAGCTTACAGACATAGAAGTATGCAACTTAAATGAAAGAGAATTCAGAATGGTACTTCTAAAAAAACTCAGTGAATTCCGAAAGGAGTTATATCAACAATTTCAAGAATTAAAAAGACAGCTGGATGAGCAGAGCAAAGAGATTGAAACCTTCAAAAAGAACCTAATAGAACTTCTGGAGATAAAAAAAAAAAAACACAATGCAAGAGTTGAAAAATGAAATAGTAAGCTTGGGAAATAGAGCTGACCAAATGGAGGAAAGAATCAGTGATATCGAAGACAGAAAACTAGAAATAAACCAGAAGGAAGAAGAGAGAAATTGAAGAATGAAAAAGAATGAAAGAGAAATACGAGAACTAGTTGATACCATCAGGAGAGGAAACATAAGAATAATGGGCATTATCAAAGTTGAGGAAAAGGAACAGGGACTAGAAAGTATTTTCGGACAAATAGTTGACAAGAATTTCCCAAATCTAAGGAATGAGCTGGAGATTGGAATTCAAGAGGTCAACAGAACACCCAATTACCTCAACCCAAAAAGGCCTTCACCAAGGCACGCTGTATTAAAGTTATCAAAAATCAATGACAAAGACAGAATTCTCAGGGCAGACGGGGAGAAGAAAATGGTAACATATAAAGGAAGACCCATTAGATTATCCTCTGACTTCTCAGCACAGACCTTACAAGCCAGAAAGGAACGGCATCAAATATTTGAACTATTCAGTGAAAGAAACTACCAGCCTAGAATAATGTATCCAGCTAAGCTCTCCTTAAGATATGAAGGAGAAATAGACATTTCCAGACATACAAAAATTGAGGAAATTCTTTACTACAAGGCCTACACTAAAGGAAATACTGAAAGGGGTCAGGTCACCTAGAACAAAATTACCCTCTCCCAAAAATAATTAGGAGTAAAGTGACTATCAGGAAAATAGAAGCAGAGGAGTGCGACCCTTACTAAGAACAGGGTATTATACATTTAAATAACAAGAAGAGAATTGCTATAGCAAGAGAGTAATGAATGTTCAGCATACATAGAGACAAACTGAGATAACAGTGAGTGAAAAGTGGAAGATTTAAAGATCTAAATTCACAAAGGGGAATGGAGATAAGGCACACATGAAAGAAAATGGACGACTGTATATATATATATATATATATATATATATATATATATATATATATCTTTTACATATTCGTAATTATAACCACACACCAAAGATTCAGAACTGAAGATGAACCAGAAGAAAACCCCCAAAAAGCCAACAAAATAAAGAAAACAGAAACACAAGGATAAGGAAACAATGGAAACACTGAGTTACCAGAAAGCAAAAGATAAAATGGCTATAAGAAGACCTCATATTTCAATAATCATCCTAAATGTAAATGGACTGAACATACCAATAAAAAAGACATAGAGTTTCATAATGGATCAAAAAACAAAACTGAACCTTATGCTGTCTCCAGAAGACACATCTCAGCTCCAAAGACAAATATAGACTCAAAGTGAAAGGGTGGAAAATGATATTTCAAACAAATGTTATTCAGAGAAAAGTGGGAGTAGTGGTACTAATATCAGACGAAATAGACTTCGAAATAAAAAAGGTGAAGAAAAATACTCAGGGACACTTCATAATGGTAAAGAGAATCATGCACCAAGAAGAAATAACACTTATTAATATCTATTCTCTCAATCAAGGAACGCTAAAATATGGAAAGCAATTACTAACAGAACTAAAGGGAGGAAAAGACCAAAACACCATCATAATTGGGGACCTAAATACTCCACTATTGGATATGGACAGATCATCCAAACAGAAAATCAATAAGGAAATAACATTCATAAGTGACACATTAGACCAACTAGAAATAATTGACACTTACAAAGCTTTCCACCCAAAAACAGTTGCTTATACATTCTTCTCTCGTGCACATGGAATATACTCAAGTATTGACTACATACTGTGACACAGAGATAGCCTCAACAAGTATAAGAGGGTTGAAATCATACCAAACATATTCTCTGATCATAGTGCTTTGAAACTAGGGATCAACTGCAAAAGGAAAGCCCGAAGAACCACAAAAACATGGAGATTAAACAACACGTTACTGAAGAATAACTAGGTCAGAGAAGAAATAAAAAAGAGAGATCAAGAGATACACAGAAATGAATGATAATGATAGCACAACACATCAAAACTTTTTGGACATGGCAAAAGCAGTCATAAGAGAAAAGTTCATATCATTGCAGGACTATCTCCAAAAACAAAAACAAGCCCAGACAAACAACCTAATGCTTCAGTTTAAAAAAGTAGAAAAGGAAGAACAAATGAAGCCTAAAGTCAGCAGAAAGAAAGAAAGAAATCAAAATTAGAGCAGAAATAAAAGAAATCAAAAACAACAACAACAACAAAAAAAAAACAATAGAAAAAATAAACGCAATAAAGAGCTTGTTCTTTGAGAAGATTAATAAAATTGACAAACCCCTGGTTAGACTCACTAAAGAAAAAAGAGAAAGGACACAAATAAACGAAATCAGGGCTGAATGAGGGAAAATTACAACTGACATTGCAGAAATACAAAGGATCATACAAGAATGCTATGAAAAATTATATAACACCAAATTTAATAACCTAAAATAAATGGACTAGTATTTAGAAAAGTACAATCTTCCTAGACAGAATCAAGAACTGGAAAATTTAAATAGACCGACCAGCAGTATGGAAATTGAAACAATCATCAAAAATCTACCAAAAAGTAAAATTCCAGGACCAGATGGCTTTCCTAGTGAATTCTACCAAACATTCAAAGAAGATTTAATACCTATTCTCCTCAAATATTTTCAAAAAATTAAAGAGGAGGCAATACTTCGCATCTCATTTTATGAGGCAAATATTACTCTGATACCAAAGGATAACAAAAAAAGAGAACTACAGACCAATATCTCTCATGAACACAGATGCAAAAATCCTAAATAAGTCACTAGTGTACCAAATACAGCAACATATTAAAAAGATTATACACCATAATCAAGTGGGCTTCATCCCAGAGGCACAGGGATGGTTCAACATACACAAATCAATTAATGTGATATGCCACACGAATAAGTTAAAAAATAAGAATCATATGATCATATCAATAGATGCAGAAAAAGCCTTCGACAAAATAGAGTATCCATTTATGAACAAAACACTTAACCAAATCGGTAAAGAAGGAAAGTACTTTAACATAATAAAGGCCATGTATGACAAACCCTCAGCCAACATTATACTTCATGGTGAAAAACTAAAAACCTTCCCTCTAACATCAGGAACAAGGCAAGGCTGTTCACTATCGCCACTGTTATTCAATACAACATTGGATGCCCTAGAGAGTGCAATCAGACAAATGGAAGATATGAAAAGCATCCAAATAGGAAACAAAGAATTCAAGCTGTCATTATTTGCGGATCACATGATTCTCTATATAGAAAACCCTAAAGACTCCACAGGAACACTACTAAAAACAAGAAGCAAATACAGTAAAGTTTCTGAATACAAAATCAATGTTAAAAAATCCATAGCATTCTTATACTCTAATAATGAAATGTCAGAAAAAGAAGAAGAAATGATAATTCCTTTTGCAATTGCAACAAAAAGAATAAAATACCTAGGAATAAATTTAAGGATACATGTGAAGGACCTATATAATGAAAATTACAAGACCCTATTAAAAGGAATCAAAAAAGATACAAAGAAACAAAGATATTATGTCCTTAGATTCAAAGAATCAACATAGTTAAAATGACCATATTACCTAAAGCATTGTGCAGATTTAATGCAATCCCCATCAAAATCCCATCAGCTTTTTTTTAAAGAACTAGAACAAAAAATCATCAGATTTGTATGGAAGCACAAAAGACCTCGACTTGCCAAAGCCATCCTGAGAAAAAAGAACGAGGCTGGAGGCATCACTCTGTCTGACCTCAAATTATACTACAAAGCAACAGTAATCAAAATGGCATGGTGTTGACAGCAAAATAAACACACGGACCAGTGGAACAGAACGGAGAGTCCAGAAGTAAACCCATATTTACATGGGCATATAATTTTCAATGAAAAAGCCAACAACATACCATTGAGAAAGGAAAGCCTCTTCAATAAATGGTTCTGGGAAAACTGGAAAGCCACCTGCAAAAGAATGAAACTAGATTGCTGTCTATCACCACACATTAAAATTAACTCACAGTGAATTAAGGACCTGAATATAAGATCCGAAATGGTAAAATGCATAGAAGAAAACATAGGAACTAAACTCAAGGACCTTGCACTGAAAGTGGTTTTAATGAATTTGACGTCAAAAGCAAGGGAAGTAAAAGTCAAAATAAATGAATGGGACTACATAAAACTAAAAAGCTACTGCTCAGCAAAAGACATCATCAACAAGGTAAAGAGACAACCATCTTAATAGGAAAATATATTTGCAAGAAACACCTCTGATAAGAGCCTAATATCCAAAATATACAAAGAGCTCCTACAATTCAATAACAACAAAAAACAAATGATCCAACCAAAAAATAGGCAGAGAACCTGAACAGACACTTTTCCCTAGAGGACATACAAATGGTCAACAAATATTTGGAAAGATGCTCAACAGCGCTAGCTATTAGGGAAATGCAAATTAAAACCACAATGAGATACCATCTCACACCTGTTAGAATGGCTATAATCAACAGGACAAGTAATAACAAATGTTGGAGAGGATATGGAGAAAAAGGAACCTTCATACACTGCTGGTGAGACTGAAAATTGGTACAGCCACTATGAAAAAACAGTATAGAGGTACCTCAAAAAGCTGAGAATTGATCTACCATATGATCCAGTAATCTCTCTACTGGGTATTTACCCCAAACACTTGAAAACCCATACTGAAAAGATATTTGCACACTGATGTTTATAGCAGCATTATTCACAGTGGCCAGGACATGGAAGCAACTGAACTGTCCTACGATAGATGATTGGCTAAAGAAGTGGTGGTACATAGGTACAATGGAATATTACTGAGCCATAAGAAGAGATAAAATACTGCCATTTGCGACAACATGGATGGAACTCGAGATAATCATGCTAAGCGAGATAAGCCAGACAGAAAAAGTTGAAAATCACATGATATCACTTGTATGTGGGATATAAACCTAAAAGCAACAAATAAACAGGACAAACAGAGACTCGGGGACATGGACAATGGACTAGTGGTAATTAGAGTGTAGGGGGTGAGGGAGGAGGGGGGTGGTAGATAAGGTAAAAGGGGTAAAATATAGAGTGAGAGGGAAAGGATGAAGTGGGTAAAGGGGATCAAATATTTGGTAGCTGAAGGAAACTGGACTTTGGGTGGTAAACACACAATAGAATATACAGATGTCATATTATAAATGTACACTTGAAAATTATATAATTGTATTAACCAATATTACCCCAATAAACTTAATTTTTTTAAAAAAAACTGTTTTCCAAAATGGCTATGATATTTTACATTCCTACTAGAATTATATAAAAGTTCTAGATGCTGCAATCCTCACTTGCAATTAGCTTTGTAATTTTTTAAGCCACTGTAATAGATGTGGCTATACTAATCTTTCACCCATATTTTTAAATTGGGTTGTTCATTTTCTTATTATTAAATTGTGGGAGTTCTTTATTTATTCTGGATACAAGTCTAGAATCATATTAGCTATACTGATTGAAACGATTTTATCACAATCTATGGTTTGACTTTTCATTTCTTAACGGCATCTTACAAACAGCACTAGTTTTTAATTTGGATAAATCCAATTCATCTATTTATTGGTTAAGATTTATATTCTTTGTGTACTATCAAAAAATTTTGTCTGACACAATATTACAGATTTTCTATTATGTTTTCTACTAGATATTTTATAGTTTTAGCCCTTACGTTTAGATAGATGATATGTTTTCGATTAATTTTTGTATAAAGCGTGAGGTTCATTTTTTCCCGTATGTGTGTCCAATTCTTCCAGCATCATTTGTTGAAAAGACTATTTTTTTCCATTAAATTACCTGGGCATCTTTGCTGAAAATCAATTAACCATATGTGTGAGTTTGTTTCTGGACTCTTTATTCTGTTTCATTTTCTATATGTCTATCCTTTTAAGAAAACCACGCTCTTGATGACTGAACTATATAGTAAGTCTCAAAATCAGGTAGTATGAGTCTTCCAATTTGGTTCTTTTTCAACTTGTGTTAGCTCACCTATATCCTTTGTTTTTCTGTGTAAATTTTAAAATCAATTTGTCAATTTCTAATTCAAGAAAAGGCCTTCTGGGATTTTACACCCCACAAATTCTAATATGTCATAATTTCATTAAAGTTCAGTTCAAAATATTTTCTTATTTCCATTTTTATTTTTCTTTGACTCATGGATTATGTAGAATTATATTTTTAAATTTCAAAACTTTTAGCAATTCTCTATTTTTTTATCAATTTCTAGTTTAATTTCACGATAGCCAGAAAACATACTCTGTTATTTTAATATTTATAGTTCGTCGACTTGCTTTATGACTTTTGTGTAGTCAAATTTTGTAGATATTCTATTTGTACCTAAAAAGAAAGTATATTCTGAAGTTTTAGGGTGTAGGTTCTACATTTTTTATTATGTTAAGATTATTAATTATGTTATTCAAATATTTTATATTCTTACTGATTTTTATCTATTATATTATCAATACTGAGAGAAGTCTGTTAAAAATATATCATTGTTTTTATACAATGAAATACACATACAGCAATGAAAATGAACATGCTACAACCACATGGATGAATCTCACAAATATAATATTGAGTGAAAGGAAACAGACACAATATAGCATGTAGTGGATGATTTTATTTAGATAAAATTCAAAAACAGGCAAAACCAACATATGTTTTTAGAAGTCCAAGTAATAGTTACTCTTGGTGGAGAGAGAGGGTTTAGTAACCGGAGGGGGACACCATTGGGCCTTCGGACGTGCTGGCAATGTTCTCTTTCCTGATCTGGTACTGGCCACAGATATGTTCTTTTTGTGAAATCAAGGTGATAATCAAGGTGTACATTTATGGTTTGTGCACTTTCTTGTCATATTTCCCTAGGCTTACTTTTAAAAAGTCAACCTCACCAGTGATCAAATTTTCAAATTCAAGTAATAATGAAACATTATATTTTTTTCATCAGAATGATAATTCTTAGTATTTGTGTAGAGGAAGATAAATGAATAGTCCTTTGCATGATTTTCAGGAGTACAAACTAGTATAATTTTTGAATGGCAGTTTGAAAACATGTATTAGAAAGTTTTTAAGGTGTGTATGCCTTTGAAGACAAGAATCTAATTTCTGAGAAAGCATCCCAAGGAAATAAGATAAATGCACAAAGACGCATCTACAAGGATTCTCATTGCAATTTATGTATAATTCTGTAATTCTAAACTACTTGAATATCCAATAGAGAATGAGTTAAAGAAATTATGATACTTTAATATAATAAAGTATAGTGCAGCCTTTAAAAACTATAACAGAACCAAATATTTTACATGAAAAGGTATGTATGATATATATTACATTTTTAAAAAATAGATAACAAGACCGTATGTATATTATGGTTTAATTTTTAATCAAATACATATCCACATATATACAAATATACCAGGAAAAACTCTAGATGTATATAGACAATAAAATGTCAACAATGGCTTTCTCTGAGTAGTAAGGATTTAAATTGTGGGGTCATTTTCTCCTATTTCCTTTTATTTTCCACTTTTATTCTGTGTATGCTTGTATAATAAAAATAGTTCTTAAAACTCTTCCATTATGACTGTGAATTTTTAAATTTCTCTTTAAGTGCTATCCCATTTTTCTTATTATATTTTGAAATGATATTATTAGGTGCATGCAAATTTAGAATTATTTTATCTTCTTGGTGTGCTGACCCTTTCATCAATATAAAATGTGTCTTTTTGTCTTTATTAATGCTCTTTGCTTTAAAATCTATTTTATCTGATATTGTTATAGCTATATCAGATTTCTTTTGTTAATATTTACATGGTATCTCTTTTCCCATCCTTCTATTTTCAGCCTTCTTTGGCTTTGTATTGAAGGTAGATCTTGTCTAAGCAACCTAAGCAGGTTGGTTTTTTTGTTTGTTTGTTTTGTTTTGTTTTAATACAGTGACAAGGCTTGTCTTTTACTTGGAATGTTTACATAAGCTGTTTGCCAATAATGTAATTACTGGTATATTTGGGTTTAAATCTACCATTTTACTATTTGCTTTCTATTTGTTCTGCCTGTTCTGTATTGCTTTTTTTCTTTTTTCTCTTGCTCTCTCTTGGATTGCTTGATGATTTTTTTAGAATTCCATTTTCCCTCTCTATTACCTTATTAATTAAACATTTTATTACTATTCTTGTAATGGTTACCTTAGAGATTACGAAGTGTATCTTCAATATTATTAAACTTTAATGTAAATAATTTTACCTCACTGTCCAACATAGAGTGATCTTAAAATAAATATTAGATCCCTTGCTTGCATTTCCCACTCCTATCTGTGATTCCAGAGCCTGCGCTTTCCTCTATATATTACTACCTTGGAAAGCTAGTGATGCCGGTCCTATACCTTGGCCCCTTAGCACAAGTAAAAGATTTTTATCTCTTTCCTCATCCCATCAAGAGAAGTTGATGAACTAGTGTGCATATATATGTGTAATTTCATAATCTATGTGCACCATTCCAAGCAAATGTAACATAGCCAGATCCATTTTTTTTCTTTTTGCCTACAGCAGCTGGTCTTCCTACCAGGCCTGACGCTGCTTAGCTTCTGTGATCAGACATTGGGCTTGTTCGTTCAGGGTGGCATGGCCATAGACTATGGACCATGGTTCCACTGGGGCGCGAACACAGGACTTTCTGCATGTAAAGCAAACGTGTTAACCATTACACCATGGAACCACATCCAGCATAGCCAGATCCTGATTCCTAGAAGTTCATTATCTCAAAGGAGAGCAATGTGGTAAAGTTGGAAAGTTGTATTTATTGAAGCCGGGGTAAGCATTCAGGTTGGATGGAACTTGGAAACGTTTTTTAGTCTCTCTGGACCTATCTTCATTATATAGGTATAATTTGATATTCTTGAATCTACCACTAGATGTCAGCAAATCCTAGAAAAGGATGAATTGTTCAGGCTGTGGGATCCTGGGTGTATTTATCCCATTCTTTTCGTTTTAATATATTTTCCAAATGTTCTGCAAAGAATATGCAACATTTAAATTCTAGGAAAAATAAAATTTATTTTACTTATAGAAGGCATTTAAGAGAACTGAGCAAAATAATACAGTTATCATTGTCAAGCTGTCAGTGGGTCTTCTGTAACCCCAGTATCTTTCCTAAACACAAGGCTGGTTCTCGCCCTCCCTGGGACTCAGTTTCCACATCTTTAAAATGAGAGTAACAATCGACTTCAAAGGATTGATCTAAGTGTGTAATGCCACCATGTATCTGCAAGGGCAGAGCCTTGTGCAAATTGATCCCCACCCAGTTAAAGAGGCATACAGGGAACACAAGAGTCGTTGAGGGATTGATTAGTCCACAGTACAGGTTACCCAGAACACAGAGAACTTGTGAGACAGGGCTGGAAATGTAGTCTGGATTCACAGTATAAGGAATGTAAGCTGGGGAAAGGAGTTTGCAATTCTTTTGGTAAGCTGGCAGGTTTCTTCTGAAGGTGTTCATGTGGCGATATCAGAGCCAGCTTCAGGGAAAACTGCTCTGGACAACTGTGTGTAAAGCAGCCTGGAGAGAGGCAGGTGGAAGGTTTCCAAAAACCCTTACAGGGAAATGGTTCTTGGGGGCTTAAACCACTACCTGCTTTCTCCCCAGGGTGGGGCACTCTCTACAGTGTAGACAGGTTAGCCAACCTTGATGAAGAGAGAGGGAGGGGGAGGGGAGGAAGGAGAGAGGGGAGAGGAGATGAATAAAGTGTATATAAAACTGAATTGATGTTCTTTTAGTCTTTTAATATAAGAAACCATGTTTAAAGCACAATTTGTACCATCCTATACCTCTATTCAATAAGAACATTTAAAAACATGTTGTTTCTTCTTAAAAAGTACCTTTTTATTAAAGAGAGAGAGAAAGAGAAAGAGAGAGAGAGAGAGAGAGCGAGAGATGAAATGAAGACAGATGACCCTGGTGATCAGAATCAGAATTGCACTACTGAAAGTCTCAGGACAAGAGGCTTTATGAAGGAAAAGGGAATCCCGGGGACGGGCGTGGACTTGGCTTCAGTTCAGTCTTTCTAGAATTTGCCAACCACTAGCAGCAATCTTTCTGAATATATGATCTTCTGCGGTCTCTAAACCCTAAAACTAGACATCTGCCTCCTGCCTGAGCTGAAGAGAAAGCTGAACATGAATGCGTGATTATTTGGAGTGAAGAAGTTTGAGATAAAAACACATACATACATAGATACACTGTCAAATGAGTTGTTTTAGCCTACTCTTTTCCCAACAAACCACCATATTGTAAACACATTTCCAAAACATAATGCGTACTCAATTTTTGTCAGTTGGGTTACATATTTTTGCTCTTTACAAATTTTTGTCTTAATAAATTTTTCTGATTACAAAATTTCAAACAAGTCAAAAACATATATGTATAAATTGACATTATCTTGTATATGCCATCTGTCTGACCCTCACTCCCTGACCCAAAAATAATCACTGAAAATAGACAAGTGCATGTTCTACAGGTGTGTTTCTTTCTATGTAATTTGTTAATGTATAATTATATATAAACAGAATATATAAACTATTCTAATGTACACATGTTCTTCAAAATTATAATCATGTTATACATATTTTTCTGTAACTTACCTATTTCACTTAATGTGATATATCTGATTTTTGATCATATTTAATTAGCTAATGTTTATTGGGCACAAATATTGCTCTTTAAGTGAATTTTCCGTTAACATTGTCCACCCATTGATCTGCCTAACAGATCACAAATATGAACACTATAGAGTTTGCAAATATTCCTGACTTTTCCCATGACTTTTACCTTCTTTCCCACAATAGTGTTTTATTTTTTTGATATTAATTAAAATTGTAGTTTTGCAAATGCAAAATTATTACATAAAAATTTTATATTAAAATAAATAATGAATGACACCCATTAAGATGGCTGTTATTTTTTATTAAGGAAAAAGAAGGAAATAACAAGTGTTGGTAAGGATGTGGAGAAATTGGAAACTGCATATGTTGGAAAAGTAAAATGTTGCAGCCATTGCAGAGAACAGTAAAGAGGGCCCTCAGAATATTAAACATAGAATTGCCATGGGATCCAGAAATTTCACCCCTGGGTATATGCCCAAAATAAGTGAAAGCAGGGACTGAAACAGATATCTGTGCACCAATGTTCATAGCAGTATTATGCATGCTGACAATATTCTCTCCTTGAACAAACTTTAGTTGCGCACCTCTAAACCCTCTTCTCAACTAGGCCTTGACCTTTGGACCCCTGTGTTCATCTTTGCATAGCCGAACTTTAGCAAAAATTCTGCTAAGTCAATTAAGCAAAAATCCTCACCTCAATTTCTGATCACCCCAGACTGCTTTTAGCAAGGATCCTGGCCAGATCAGTTTAACCAGAACCCCCCTACTAATCCCTGATATTTCTTCCTCTTGTTTTTCATATAAATCATATAAATCCCCAAGGAGGATTTATAGTTGTGTTCAGAATTGAGTCAAGTTCTATACAGAGGTCTCTTTTTTCCCTATAGCAAGTTTCTGATTTTTTTTTACTACTAAAGCTACTATACAGCTCTGGTTTCCTTCAACGATAATAGCCAAAAGATGGAAACAACCCAAATGCCCATAGATAGATGAATGGATAAGCAAAATATGGCATATTTGTACAACAGAATTTTATTCAGCCTTTAAAAATTTAAAGTCTGATGCATACTCCAATAAGGATGAACCTCGAAAACCTTATCCCAAGTGAAAACAAGCCAGACAAAAAAGGACAAATACTATATGATTCTACTTATGTGAGGTACCTTGAGTAGTGAAATTCATAGAGACAGAAAGTAGAATGGTGGTTGCCAGGGGCTGGGAGGAGGAAAGAATAAGAAATAACTGTTTAATGGGTATGGAGCAGGATGAAAAGTTATGGAAATGAATGTTGGTGATGGTTGTACAACATTATGAATGTACTTAACACTACTAAATGATACACTTAAAAAGATTCAAATGGTAATTTTTATGTTATATATATTTCCTATATTGATATGTATTATATATTATACATTATATGTCATATATCATATATTATATATTTATTATTTATTATATATATTAGAGAGAGAGAAAGGAAGAGAAGGAAAGGGAAGGGAAGGGAAGGGAAGGGAAGGGAAGGGAAAAGCAAGGAAGGGGAGGGAAGGGAAGACAAGGAAAGGAAAGGGAAGGGAAGGGAAGGGAAGGCAAGGGAAGGGAAGGGACATGCCAATTGTAATAGAAATTGAGCAATAGACTGGGGAGCATCAGGTGCCAACCCCCAGGGAGATGAGAGCACTCAGAGCTATGGAGGTTTCAGGGAGACAGCCAAAATTGGGAGACAAAGTAACCCATCCCAAGTGAAAGGACAGAATGAAGCCTCAGAAGAACTAAACAAAACAGAGACAAGCAATCTATCAGGTGCAGAGTTAAAAACACTTTTTATAAGGATTCTCAATAAACTTAGGGGAAGAGTAGATGAACTCAGTAAGAACTTTAACAAAGAAATAGATGACATAAAAGTGGACATAGAAAACATAAAAAAGAACCAGTCAGAAATGAAGAATACAATAACTGAAATGAAGAATATCTCTGGAGGAATCACCAGTAGATTAGATGAAGCAGAGGATTGAATCAGTGATTTAGAAGATTAGTTAGCAGAAAACACCCAATCAGAGCAGCAACAAGAAAAAAGAATCCAAAAAAATGAGGATAATTTAAGGGGTCTCTGGGACAACATCAAGCATACTGACATTCACATCATAGGGGTACCAGAGGAAGAAGAGAGAGAGAGCAAGAAATTAAAAACCTATTTGAAGAAATAATGACTGAAAACTTCCCTAACTTCATGAAGGAAATAAACATACAAGCCCAAATAACACAGAGAGTTCCAAACAAGATGAACCCAAAGAAGCCCATGCCACAAAATTAAAATGCCAAAAATTAAAGACAAAGGGAGAATCTTAAAAGGCAGCAAGAGAAAGGTAGTTAGTTACCTACAAGGGAGCTCCCATAAGACTGTCAGCTGATTTCTCAACAGAGGCTTTGCAGGCCAGAAGAATTGGCACAAAATATTAAAAGTGATGATAAACAAGGACTTGCGATCAAGATTACACAACAAAGTTATCATCTAGAATAGAAGGGCTGATAAAGAGCTTCCCAGTCAAGAAAAAGCTAAAAGAGTTGATCACTACCAAGTCAGTATTACAGGAAATATTGGAGGAACTTCTTTAAGAAGGAAAAAAAATGATCAAAAATATGAATGATGAAATGGCAATAACCACATATTTATCAACAAGTACTTCACATGGAAAAGAATTAAATACTCCAATCAAAAGATAAGGTGGCTGAATAGATAAGAAAACAAGACCTTTGCATATGCTGTCCACAAGAGACACTTCAGACTAAAAGACACACACAGACTGAAAGTAAAGGGATTAAAAAAGGTATTTCATGAAAATGGAACTAAAATAAATCTAGGGTAGCAATACTTATACCAGATAAAATTAGACTTTAAAACAAAGGCTATAACAAGAGAAAGAATGACCCAGTAGTCCCACTTCTGGGTATTTATCCAAAGAAACCCAAAATCCTACTTTGAAGGGACATGTGCATCCATATGTTTATTGTGGCATTATTTGCTGTAGCCAAAATATGGAGGCAAACTAGGTGTCCACCAATGGAGGAATGGATAAAGAAGAAGTGGTACATATATACAGCGGAATATTACTCAGCCATAAAATGAATGAAATCTTGCCATTTGTAACAACATGGACGGACACAGAAAGTATTATGCTGGGTAGAGTAAGTCAGACCGAGAAAGACAAATGCCATATGATTTCACTTACATGAGAAATCTAAAGAGCAAAATAAACTGACAAATGAAATAGAAACAAACTCATAGATACAGAGAATATTTTGAGGGTTGCCAGACGGGAGGATGGTTAGGGGAGGGAGGTGGGTGAACAAGGGGAGGGATTAAGAAATACAAATTGACAGTTTCAAAATAGCCATGGCGATATAAGGTATAGCATAAAGAAAATAGTGAATAATATTGTAATGATTATGTGTGGTGTCAGATGGGTACTCGTGTTCAGGGTGATCACTTTGTAAGATATAAATATCCAATCACTATGTTGTGCACCTGAAACTAATGTAATATTGTATGCCAAGTATAATTGAAAAAAAATAATATTTTTTAATTGAAAAAAAAAAACCAGCTGTGTACAGAAAGCTTACAAGTTTCAACTCAGCTAGCTATCCCTGATCTGACAAATTCTTGGACACCTGGATGCATCCTTGGGGATTCCAAGAATATTTATGGAGGAATGCACCATATTCTTGATATTCAAACTATAATCTGAGATTGAGTTGCATCGGAATCATCTGAGAGCTTGCTAGGAATTCAGAATATAGTTCCCGCTCTAGACCTATTGGATTAGAGTCTGCATTTCGAACAGATTTCCCAGATGATCTGTATACACATTTAAGTTTGGGAAGCACTAGTCTATAGAACATTGAATCATCTGAAACCAAACAATTAAGCTCTTAGAGCCATGGAGTTTAGGGTGTTAATGCTAAAAGCACTCCATAAATAAATACTATTTATATACAATAAAAAAGATTTACATTCATTTTGTCATTGAATCAAAAAACTCAACAACTTAGCCAATTAAAATCAACCTGAGACTAAAACTTAAAAGCCCACCATCTGAAATAGGAAGCACCCTTATAAACACTACAGGCTTAGGAGTTAAACAAAGCCCGGATTTGAGTCCTGCTTATTCCACTCACTGGTTGAGTGATTCTGAAAGAACAGCTTAATATTTCTAAATATCCATTTCTTCCCCTATAAAATGGTGATAATAATAGTACTTTATTTTTAGGGTGCTGGTGAGAATTAAATAAGAAAACCTACATAAACTGTCTGGCATGTGGTAGTTGCTCATTAATTAAAGTTCCCTCCCTCCTTGCTACATTCTTTCTGAAAAGAAATTAATATGGAATAAAACTAACAGCCCAACCATGCCTTGGAAAGCCTTTGAAAATTTAAGAACAAAAGGGAAAATTAGCACTATTTTGTACATGATGTGGTAAATTTAATATCATTTTTGTGTGCTACAATGAATTGGTCTCATGGAACTAGGGTTGAAAGAAAAAACATTACATTCTTTTCAAATAAATTGCTGAGATTTCCTTTCAGTTTTTGAACTCTCTAGCGTACTATCAGAGATGCATATTATATTTGTCCATGCTCTCTGGGAAGCATGTTTTGGCCTGGTGTCTTTACCTGTCAAAATACAGATACGAGCGCAGACAAATAAAAGGGAATAAATACTGAGTAGCCAGTGGGGAACCCAGCTTCCATATAGCCTTTCCCAATCTAGGACCACCACCACCATGGAAACTTCTCTTTACATTTGTTTCCTCATCTGATTGTTCTCTGACACACCCAGCCCCACTTCCCACACAGTTCTATAAATACCAGTAGCAACTTTGTCGGGGTTTTGTTGTTGCTGCTGTTGCTGTGAGGAAACAACTACAATGACAGCACCAGCTTCCCCTTCCTTTAAGTATGGGTTGGACTTGATGACTCACTTCCAACTGAAAGAATATGGCATGAGCAATGATATATGATTAGATCACAAAAGGCCTCACAACTTGCTGGCTTATCTCTCTCAGATCATTCGCTCTGGAGGAAGCCAGTAGCTGTGACATGAGGACACTCAACCAGCCCTGCAAAGAGATCTACATGGTAAGGAACTGAGGTATCTTGCAAACAGCTCTATGAGCCATTTTGAAAGTGGTTCCTTTAACTCCAGTCAAACCTTCAAATGCTCACAATCCCAGCGGACTTCTTAACTGCAAACTCATAAGAGACCCGGAGCCAGAATCACCCAACTTAGCCATTCCCAAATTCCTGACCCTCAGAAATATGTGAGATAATAAATGTTTGTTGTTTTAAGCTGCTAAATTTGGGTAAGAGATAGCTTATAAGGAACTTTTCAAACAATTTGCTTCACTCAAAAGACAGACATATATACTACCAGAAGCAATATATGAAGCTGCCATTCTATGTCCCCTGGTATTATTTAACAATTATTCCCATAGGAGATATCACATATCTGCTCTTTTTCATGTATTACTCCATCAACTTTTGTGGAGGCTATAGTATTTATTTAGGGGTGAAACTGGATGAGCAAAATGAATACACCTGAAAGTATAAGAAACCAATCAAAGGGGGCTGAAATATATGCTCAAAAAGAACAAAGAGATGAGAAATCAGAGTGACCGGAGAAGTAAAAGTTGTATTAAATAGGAGGTAAAACATTTTCAGTATATTCTGCAGAGAATAAAATTGTTTTTCTAACTGACAAAAAAGTAAACTAATATCAATTGAGAAATACTAATTTGGAAGCAAATGGGAGAGCCAGCATTATATGTAGTAAATTTTCCTATCTAGCTCATATAAACTTCTGTGAATTTGAAGATACTGTTGTAACAGTTGGTGGACTATTTGTTCGTGATCTAGTCAGCAGTGAGAGCTTCTAGAACAGAAGGAAAATATGTCATCACAATCCATAAACAATAAAGCCAACTGTTAATTGAAAATAAATATGTACTGAGCACCTACTGTGTGCCAGGCAAGGGACTCTGCTTAGAAAGAGGTAGCTTACCTTAACTACCCCTTATTTTGTAACTCCAGCCCATCTACAGACCCCTCCTCCTCAGGGTAGGAACCCCAGGCCCACCCCCTCCTCTTCTCCCTCCTTGACACCTTTCTTCCACAAAACAAATAAGAATATGAACAAGGAATCTGAAAAGAGAACTGGAAAAGGTGGGGCAAATTCATGCCATTGTCACAAATGGGACTGCATAATAATAAACATCATTTATATAACATGAATTTAAACTAAAGATATATAGATATAGATATAGATATAGATATAGATAGATAGATAGATAGATAGATCTTCTTTCCTCCACTCTTCTCTAATTTCCAGCAATTTTTTTTAACTAAAGATAAGGCTGATTCTCTCCCTCCTGGAGATTGTTTCTTCTTCTCTAAAATAAGAGTAACAATGCTCCCTCAAGGGGTTAATCTGAAGATATGACGATGTCACGTGTATGAGGGCCAACCCCTGTGAAAATTGAACCCTAGCATGTTAAAGGAATGTGGGAAATGTGGAAACTCTTGAGGAAACAGAAAATGGTACAGTTCTCCAAAAGCACAGAGGGCTTGGGAAAGAGGAATGTAAAATGTTGTCTGGATCCATGGGATGGAGAGCCAGCCAAGGACTCTACAAATAACGTTAGAAAATCCAACCTGACTAATATACTATTGGCTGGAGCAGGCATAGGGATACTTCTGCATAAGTATGTCAAAAATAATGTTATTTCAAGTCATAATGACAAATGTTATCTTTTGTCTCCTTCCACTTATTTCATGGTCATATTTCTTGTGTTTAATATACATCCTTTCTTATTTTCTAGAATTATAACTCCTCAATTTAATGCTATGTAAAGCTGTGTACATATATAATTTGCATTTTACTCACAACTTTCTGACAGCAATGTTGTTTCAAGACCTTGGCAGATTGAGAGAGATGACAGCCAGGGTAAGCAATTGGCAATAGGATGCTTCTGAGAGTGTCTGGGTGATGAGATCACAGCCAGCTTAAGGAAAACTGATACAGGCAGCTGTGAGCTGTTAGATAAATTATTCTGACACTTGTTAAAATGGTAAGGAATACTTTATTCAATACTATTGCAGTAGGGGAGAGAGATTGAACTCAACTCTAAATACAGTCAAGACAGCTGAGAATTTACAGCCGGTGAGTAGAGCAAGGGGGTTAGTGGATGGAAAATTACTAAACTAAGAGGAAACTACAGTGAGTGAATGGAGGAATTCTCACTAAAGGCAGGCCAAGGACTTAGACATCAAGGAACATGTTCAGATAACGAGGGTGATCAAATATCAAGGATGGGGGCGGATTCTTGCTAATCTGATTTAGCAGGATTCTTACTAAAGCCAGTCCAAGGGCAACAGGCCAAGGTCATGGCCTATAATGAGAAGGGGACTCAGAGGAGCCTGACAAAAGTTTTATCAAGGAGAGTGTTTTTGCCAGGGCACAGTGGCCTGAAGAGAGGATGACAGAGGTGAGGGTAATTCTGAAAAGTCTTTACAGAGGTGGAGTACTGGGGGTCTGTGTAGGGATTGCTCTTTCTGACTGACCTTTCCTACATGTGGACAGATCCCTTGATGAAGGAAGGGAGAAAACAAATCAACTGAAAGAACATCCTCTTAATGACTTCTAGGTGTCCAGTCAAGTGTCATTAATCAATGTGGTAATCCACATCCTAATCCCCAGAACCTGTGAATGTTAGTTTATCTGGGAAACAAATCTCTGCGAATGTAATTAAATTAAGGATTTTGAGATGGGGAGATTATCCTGGATTATCTGGGTGGAGCCTAAATACCATTACAAATGAATTCATAAGACAAGGCAGAGAGGGATTCGACACACAGAAGAGGAAGGGGCAGTGTGACCATGGAGACAGAGATTGGAGCAATGCGGGTACAAACCAAGGAATACTGACAGCCACCAAAAGCTGAGGAGAGGCAAGGAACTGATTCCCCCTTAGACCTTTCAGAGGGTCTAAGCCCTGACAATACCTTAATTTTGTCTCAGTGAAACTGATGCTGAATGTCTGGCCTCCAGAACTGTGTGAATATAAATTTCTGTACTAACCCACCAAGTTGGTAGCAATTTGTTACAGCAGCCTCAGGAAATTAATATGTCAGAAGAGCAATAGAAGTTGATTGAACCTCAGGGCTATCACCAGCATTGTTTCCCTGCCTGTCACACAACAGCCACTCAGTATTTGGTCATGAATGAATGGAGGTGACTACTGGGCTGTGTTTCTGGGTGAGTACCCACACCATACTTTCAGAAAGAGAGTCTGTTTCAGTGGGCTCTGAGAGTTCCTTGTCTTGCCCCTGCCCCTGTGTGGCTCCTCATTATTTTTCTGCAAAGTCATGCCTGCCCTTCCCTCCTGGTCTCTTTCTTACCTCTCTAAATTCAGGTCTAAATTCAAAGGTTTAAGATGTGGTTCTGAAGAACCAAAGTGACTCCATCTTAGGTATAAGACTCCATCTTAAGCACAGGACAGTTCCTGGAAAAGCTGCAGATAGCAAGACGACCACCTCACCCTAGACTCAGCCAATCAGAGTAACTATGGAAAGTAACTCTCCAAATTCCCCGCCTTGTTCCTTGGCGCCATCACCCAGCCAATCCTGCTAAGCTACAAGCTCGTTGTACCAATCCTGTAATGCCAAGACATCGCTCCCCATGCTTACAATTTTTCCCTTCAAATACCCCTGAAGCCCCATGTTCGGGACCGCCTCCTACTCACTGCTGCATCGGTGTGCGGACTGCGGTCCAGACTCGAGTCTGAAGTAAACTCCCTCTTGCTCTTGCATTGGTGTCGGCTTCTTGGTGGTTCGTGGAGATACCAGTCGGGGCATAATATTTGGGGGCTCATCCGGGATCTCCACGGCCCCAAGGCACCTGACCTGGAGGGACCTCTGCGGCCGGCTGGTGAGTGGTTGTCATATGTTTGTCCAGTCTGTTGGTCTCTTTGGTGCCTCAGTCTCCGTTTACCGGTAGCCAGTTTCTGAATTTCTGGCAGTCAAGCGTGGTTCAGGTGGATGCACCCATTAGCCACGACTGCGGGGGTCCCGGGAGACGTTCCGGACCCCTTCTGAATCTCGGGTGAGGAGCGAGACCTCATGTCTGTATCTCGGGCGAGGAGCGAGACCTCACATCTGTTTTCTTTTGTGTTCCTGTGTTGTCATATCCGTGCTGTTGGTGTGGTTGTGTAGTATCTGACTGTGACAGACGTTATGGGACAGACAACCTCTTCCCCTTTAGGACTTTTAACCAGCCATTTCAAGGATGTTCGGGAACGGGCTCACAGACTCTCCGTAGAGGTCAGGAAGGGAAAGATGGTCACTTTCTGCAACACGGAATGGCCCTCTTTCAACGTAGGACGGCCCCCAGAGGGGACCTTTGATTTGTCCATTGTTTCTGATGTCCTCAGTAATTTCAAAGACTTCAGACAGTGGGCTCAAGGTTATGGGTCCCGTGTCGCCCCCTTTGATCTCCAGAGGTTCTGACAGTTAGATTGGCCCACATTTGGAACAAGTGGCCATCAGAAGGGTCACTAAACCTGAAAACAGCCTTTCAGATGAAGAAACTGAGGTACAGGAAATTCAAATAGTTTACCCGGTGATAGAAGTGAGTTTGTTTTTGATATTAAAAATATAAGAGTTGAAGAAGCTAATAGGGGCCTGTTAGACTAATCCTTCTTTATGACTGAATGTGAATTTGATTAGAAGTTTCACAGAGTGTAGAGTCTCCTTTCTAACTGGTTCTTTGGTTTGGGTTGGAGTTTATTTTTATAGAAAGGTTGATTTATAAAAGAACTCTGCTTTGGTTAGTTTAAAAAGAAATAAGCACTTATAGATAAATTAAGTCTTCCTAAAATTGTACTAAAAATATGCCTTTAAAATTATAAAATTGGTACATTAATAAATTTGCTAACCTATTGAATGCTGATATATAAAACAGTTTACAATTGCTTACTTTATTGTTTTCTCTAGATATTAAGGCTACTAAGAGTTATAAATTCTAGTATATGTAAATGAATTACTAAGAATAATACAAGTAAAGGAAAAAATTCTGTATACACAGTATGTAAGGAAAATAAGATGCGTTTTGAGATATAAAGGAGGCGTTTTTAAGAAAAAGAGTAATTTTATCCTAAAATAGTTTCAGGTTATTTAAAGGTTGTTTGAGGCACAAAAGAATGTATAAAGTATGGAGATTTATTTTTGAAGGGAAATGAAGGAAAGGTGTTTGTCTTAAAGTGGTTATTTCTGAGTGAATGAGAAGAGGCAAATTGAAGGAATGAGGAAAATAGTAGGTATGTGAAGAGAAAATCTTGTTTTAGACAGTCAAGTTGGCTAAAGTTAAATGTATTTATCATAAGGTTTTAAAATGAACTTTAATGTCAACAATGTATTGACACAAAACTAGAGTTGGCGTTATTGGTCTGTTCCTAATAAGAGATTTTAAAAGAATTTTTCTTTACCTGTGAACAATACATTTAAGAAACAAAGGTTATGAATATGTTACCAATACAAGTGTTTCAAAAAATTCTATAAAGTTCCTAAAAATTTGTCAATATCTTTACTATTCATACATCCTTGTATAATGGTATCAGTCATAATTTCAGTTATTATAAATTATTGTATGTCATGAATATCAAAAATAGACCTAACTATTCAAAAACAAAAGGCTTGTAAAGAAGCAAAGGGCCTGGCTCTGATTTGGGCCATGACAATACAACTATCACAATAATTAGATAGCTATAATTTGAGTAAATACGTGGTCTTGATATTGAAATTGAAATTTCGGATAACAGAAAAGATCTGTATAACTAAAAACATAAAAACCCTTCTTTCTCAGAAAAACCACAGGGACTAATCTCTCTTTTAGAGACTATTTTTCTTCACTCATCAGATCAGCCCACCCGGGATGACTGCCAGCAGCTCTTATAGGTTTTATTCACTTCAGAAGAAAGGGAACGGATCCTGCGGGAGAGCGCCAAGGCTGTGTTAGAGCCAAATGGACAGCCTACTACAGACCCAGCTCGTATTCAACATGTCCTCCTGTATACCCGTCCACCTTGAGACCCCAACACTGAACAAGGTAAGGAGGCTCTCGATCAGTATCGCCAGTTTCTGATAAAATCTTGCTTTTATCAGTCAGTTGGCCCCAGATATTAGATAAAAAAAAGTAACAAAAGATGGGAAGGTTTAAGGATAAGAATTTGAACAAGTTGAGGTAGCCCTGCACATCTTCAACAACAGGGATGAAGTTAATATCACCCAGCTTAAGAAAATAACTGAAGTCCTACTTATAACAATAAGCCCCACATTCAGTTCCTGAAAACTGCTGCTCTCGACTCGGCCACCCTGCTACCAGATAATACTCCCAAACAGCCACTACATGACTGTCTCGAGTTCTTGGATAATATCACCTGCCTCAGACCAGACCTGACTGATGTCCCGTGGCCACAACCGGATGCCACCCTGTACACTGATGGAAGCAGCTTCGTCTCAGAGAGAGTCAGGTATGTTGGGGCGGCAGTAGTCACTGGAGAGACTGTCATCTGGGCTCAGGCCCTGAGTCACGGAACATCAGCTCAGCGAGCCGAACTCATTGCCATGACCCAAGTGCTCCGATAACAGGTATGCTTTTGCTACTTCACATATTCATGGGGCACTACATAAAGAAAGGGGATTACTCACCTCAGGAGAGAAGGAAATTAGGAACAGAGAAGAGATCTTAGCTCTCCCTGAAGTCATCTGGCTACCTAAGAAAGTAGCCATCATACACTGCCCAGGTCACCAGAGGCCTGTGTCTGAGATAGCCTGGGGCAACTCCTTTGCCGACCAGACCACAAAGGAAGCCGCCCAAAAACCAGTGACATTCTGCTGGTCCTGCCCCCCAGAAAGCTCTCAGACTTGCCTGTCTACACCCCTGCAGAACTTGAACTGAGCAGTAAGCTGAAGGGGTCAAAGGGACTCACTGGATGGATCCACCTCCCAGATGGGTGCACTCTGGTGCCCGGTGCCCTAGGTTGGGAACTAGTCTCACTCGTCCCAACCTACCTAGGAGGGACAAAGCTAATTGAACTTTTAAAAAGAGACTATTATATCCCAGGGCTATACAAAACGGCCAAAGAGATAACAACAAGATGTCATATCTGCTCCCAAGTTAACCCTGGGCCTCCTGTTGAAGTACAAATTGGATCAAGACTTAGGGGCAAATCTCCAGGAGAACATTGGGAGTTAGATTTTACAGAAGTAAGCCCTGGAACTTTTGGATTTAAGTATCTACTTGTGTTCATTGACACCTACTCAGGATGGACTGAAGCCTTTCCAACTAAGAGAGACTGCTCAGGTAGTAGCTAAGAAATTAGTATCAGAAATAATGCCTCGATTTGGCTTGCCCTTGACACTGGGGTCCGAAAATGGCCCGGCGTTCATCGCCACAACAAGTCAAACTTTAGCCAGAATGTTAGGTATTGATTGGAAACTGCACTGCATATATAGGCTTCGGAGTTCAGGCCAGGTAGAAAGAATGAATATGACATTAAAAGAGACCTTAACCAAGTTTAAACTTGAAGAAACTGGCGAGAACTGGGTGAGCCTCCATCCCTCCCCTCTATTGAGGGCACAGTGCACTCCCTACTGTAGGGAGATCACACCTTGTAAATTCATGTTTAAAAGACAACCTCCACTTCTCCCCATACTAGGGAGGGTGGGCTCACAGAGGACTGTAAATTCTCCCTTCTTCGGTCCTTGCAGGCTCTCCACCTAGTGCGGCAAAGGGCTCACCAGTTGGTCTCTATGGCCAGAGTCCCAGCTTGGTCTCTTGCCCAGCCGCAACCTGCCTCACCTAAGCCTCACTGAGGGGGGTACTTGACAGTTCCTAAGAGAGAAGTGTTGTGTGTGTGCATGTGTGTGTGTGTGTGTGTGTGTGTGTGTTAATGCATCAGGCATTGTCCAGAACAAGGTAAAAGAACTCCGAGAGTCCATCAAGAACTGCCTGGCTGAAGCAGAGGCTCAAGGTGCATTCAGTTGGTTTAGATCCTCCTGGATGACATGGGCCTTGCCGCTCCTAGGCCCCTTGACTGCTTTCTTACTGAACCTGACTATTGGCCCCTGCGTTCTTAACTGGGTGCTTAGGCTTATCAGGAAACAATTAGGCACCATCCAGCTCATGGTTATGCGTTCACAGTACCATTACCTAGAAACGGAGGAAGCTCACGATTGAGCTTCTTCATTTACTAGTAGAAGTGGGGAATGAAGAACCAAAGTGACTCCATCTTAGGTATAAGACTCCATCTTAAGCACAGGACAGTTCCTGGAAAAGCTGCAGATAGCAAGACGATCACCCCACCCTAGACTCAGCCAATCAGAGCAACTATGGAAAGTAACTCTCCAAATTCCCCGCCTTGTTCCTTGGCGCCATCACCCAGCCAATCCTGCTAAGCTACAAGCTCGTTGTACCAATCCTGTAATGCCAAGACATCGCTCCCCATGCTTACAATTTTTCCCTTCAAATACCCCTGAAGCCCCATGTTCGGGACCGCCTCCTACTCACTGCTGCGTCGGTGTGCGGACCGCGGTCCGGACTCGAGTCTGAAGTAAACTCCCTCTTGCTCTTGCATCAGTGTCAGCTCCTTGGTGGTTCGTGGAGATACGAGTCAGGGCATAACAGTTCCATAGTGTAGCAGTTAGCACATCTGCTTTACATGCAGAAGGTCCTGGGTTCACACCCCAGTGGAGCCACGGTTCATGGTCAACGGCCGTGCCACCCTGAACACGTCCAATGTCTCCTCTCGGAAGCTAAGCAGGGTTAGGTCAGGTTAGTACTTGGATGAGAGATCACCTAGGAATACCAGGTGCTGTAGGCATAAATAATAATAAATGATAAAAATAAATAAATTCAAAGATTTATAAGATACAAGAACTGCATCTGCACTGGTACCTGGCAATGATGGGGATACCAGAATTGATATAATGATGATTACTCCCTGACAAATGGATCTACTACAAGTCAATGAATGTTATTAGCTGAGTGTGGAATTTACTTAATGTGTGGTAGCTTGCTACATGTATCAAACTACAACAACATCATGCAACACTATCATCACTATCTCCATGTAACAGATGAGTGATCGGCCGGAGGAGACGAGAATGAGGGTGAGATTGAGCCAAAGCGAAGTATAAAACAGGCTTTATTAGGGTCTGTGGGCGAGGTTCTCTGGTCCCGAGGAAAGGGGCCAGAGAAGTCACATGTGTCTGGGGTATAGGCGTGGTTTTTAAAGGTTTTGGCCCAGGATGTCAGTGGGGTTACAGGGCGGGGACTTCTCTGTTTGGCTGATTTTGCCGCCTGGGAAGTCTCTGCTGTAACTTTGGTCGTGAGCTGTAGGCCATCTTAGGTATTGAGCCACCTTTCCACTGGCGTAATGGCGCCCCATGAGCAACCAAACAATGAGGAAACAGTCTCAGATATATTTTCACATCCAAAGTCATAAAACAAATAAAAGACTGAAACAGGAGGCTGACCTACATCTGTCTGACTACTAAGTACTAAATACTTCTTTCTAAAATGGAATCCATTATAACAGATTGCAAAAACCATGGTTCCACTCCCCAGGGCCTCCACCAGCACCCGTGTAACCTGGAATGTTCCCTGAAATCTAAAGCTCAGAACCAAATGATCCCCAAATATTAAGCCACAAACGATAAAGAAGCAGCTAGCATTCTGCCTTCAATCCCACCCCCAATTCCCACATACATGTGTGTAAATTTTCATACTAGCATATTCCTTGCCTGTGCAGCACACATGATCTGCTCCTTATCCTCCTTATAGTCCATGGCTCTCTCTGTCATTCATGTGCCTCAGGCAAACATTCTTTCTGGGACCAGCCTTTTGTTCAGGGTTGAGTCAACCCCTGTGCGTTCTTAGAATGTATCCATTCTCCCATCCCTGGGTCTCAAGAGCTTTACACAGGTCCCTTATATTTAGAACTGGGCAGCATGGGAGTGTGTGCCCAGGGCAAAGAAGGGGCACAAGAAAAGAATGGTCATGGCATGACAAAGCTGATAGTCTGACACCCAGGGGTCATTTCTTTGCTGAATTTACCAAGTCTTCAACATAGCGGATGGCCAGAAAACTGCTTTGTAGCATGGATCTGTCTTCCTTCAAGGGCTAACTCATATGCCGATACTCAGAAACCTACTAGAACCGAGCATATTCGAAAGACTGTGGAGAAAGACTTGCACAAGTCCACTTATGTGTGGTCTGTGGAGCCTCCTTGGAAGGTACTTGTGATTCATATATTTGATGGGAGCCTAGAAAGCAGTTGGTGGATAGACACCCTTGAAGTAACTGGTGAAATGGACTCAATAGAAGTCTGTCTACTGAGCAGAGGCTCAGGAGTCTCCAGGAAATGATTCAAGCTGTGTCCACTGCTTAGGACAAGGTACATCTGGAGAATTTGTGGGGAGGTCTGGCATAAGACTATTTAAGGTCATAATGGGTATGGAAGGGTCTTCTGCAAAAAAAATTCATCTAGGGGAAAACAAGAGCCAAACACAATGAACTCAGCCAAAAAAACAAAGCTTTGTCATTAGGAGAGTATAGCTATTATAATGGCAGCACTGGGACTAAGACCCTTCTTGGTGCCTGTTCCAACACCTCATGATTAAGCATAGGAAAATAGTTCAGAAATAATTGCTGAATAAATTACGGTGATTCTCAGAAGTTGTTTCTCAGTGCCCATCTCTTCTTTCAGAAGCCGAACATTCTTTTCTTTCAGAGGACTGTTATCTGGTGGGTGGTGTGTTCTATGCATGTGTCTGTGCAGATCACTGCTGGGGGGCAGTGGCCTCCACACACAGGCTCCAGGCACAAGCTAAACTGGTCACTTCCAGAGTGGGATACTGCATGGCGCTAACCTGGTGACCCCTGGGACATGCCTGCTTTGCATTCACAAGACTGAATTCCCCCCAGTGTGGGAGCGGGTTGTGCAATGGCCCTTGTGACTCTCCCAGCTTGGTATCAGGCATAGCGAGTGAAATTTCATCTAATCAGTGGTTACGTCTTTTGCAATAGTCCTCCAGGCCCATTTTGGAGAAATCTTCCTTTTTGCCGACAGCTTAGGAATTCTCCCTGATGGAAAAGGATCTTGATTTGGAAAAGAACTTGCGATGCATTTTCATATCAATTTGCTGGTGAGGGGAGATACAGAAGATGTGCCATGCTTACAGATAGGATGGTCTGGTTTAGAGGCCTCCTTTGTAGTTGGATGAATGTGGCAATAAACGAATGGGTGAATGAAGAAATCCATGCAGAAGCCCGTGGTTCTGAGCATCAGAATCACCTGCAGGGCTTGTTAAAACCGATTGTTGAGCCCCATCCCCAGAGTTTCTGATTCAGTCAGTCTGGCATGGAGCCTGAGACTTTGCATCTCTAACAGGTGAGAGAATCATGAGCTTGGAACCAGCTACTCTGGGGGGTTTGCATGCAGGTTCTGTCTTTTAGCAATTATGTGAACTTCTAAAATTTTTGGGACTTGTTGAGACTCAGCTTTATTTTCAGTTAAGGTAGGATTATGACTTTTATCTCACAATAGTGTTGATGACATTAAATGAGAAACCCTCTGGGAAGCATTTGACACCGTGTCAGACATACAGTGGGCATTTAGAAAATGTTAGTTCCCTTCACTTCCTACCCTCTGTTCCACTGTCCTCATTTTGGTGTTTTCTAAGAAGACTCTAAGGTATAATGTCCTCTGAGATGGTATCCAAGGTATAAGACCCAGTCTGGTCTTTGCCATAATAGTCCAAGATGCATAAAGCAAGTGGATTTTGCAGAAGAATAATCTTTTTGGTATCATGATTAATCACTGCTTCTAGGTCCTGCCTTATTTTCTCCACTCAATCTGTACTTCTCCACCATGTTCATTGCAGCATTATTTGCAATAGCCAAGATATGAAAACAATCTAAGTGTTCATCAACAGATAAATGGATAAATAAGATGTGAGATATATATATATATATAGTATTCTATATATATATATATAATATATATATAATATATATATGTATGTATGTATGTAATACTATTCGGCCATGAAAAGTTGTGATCCTGCTGTTAGTGACAACTTGGATGACACTATGAAACTTGAGGGCATTATGCTAAGTAAAATAAGTCTGACAGAAAGACAAATACTGTGTGATATCACTTATATGTGGAATCTGAAAAAAAAACAAACTCGGGGAAACAGAAAGTAGAGTGGTGGTTACCAGTGGCTAGAGGTGGGAGAAATGGAGATATTGGTCAAAGGGTATAAGCTTCCACTTATAAGATTAACAAGTTGTGCAGATCAGCATGGTGATCATATCTAATAATACTGTATTATATACTAGAAAGTTGCTAAGAGAGTAGATCTTAAATGTTCTCACCACAAAAATTGAAATTGTGTCCACCAAGATGGTGGACTAGGTAAAAGCAGGATTCGCCTCTTCTCAGGACCAAATTAAAATAACAACTAAATTATAAAATAATCAACGTGGAGAATCACCTGAAGTCCTGCTGATCATAACACATATGTCTGTTGATATAAAGAAGCCACATTGAAGCCAGTAGGAGGGGCAAAGACATGAATTGGGCTAGGCCAACACCTGCAGATGGTGGGTGAATACCAGGAGGGAGACCACAGCTGCAGAGGCCCTTCTGAAGTAGAGAGAGGACCTGGCCCCATACAGGGGCTCCCAAGCCCAGGGTCCCAGCCCAGGGAAGAGGAGTTTCCAGAAATATCTGACGGATAAAATCAGCATGGATTCTTACCATCTGGATGAGATAGGAGACTAAAATCCCAGATGCTTCTTTAAAGGACCTATGTACAGACTTTCTTGTCTGTGTGCACACACCCTGGGCGCTGCCAGAGGGATGAAGGCTCAAGCAAGATTCATACGGAGGAAGATTGCATTATGTGGCACCAAAGTGAGGGCTGGAGGGACAGCCACCATTGTGCTTCAGTTGGGCCCCATCCAGAGCAGTCTACAGGTGTGCACAGCTTGCCTGTGCTGAACCCTCCCTCTTTGCCCCCCGCCCCCGCCCCACCAATTCTGAAGCTACATTGGCTCAGGGAGATCAGCCCACCCTACCCAACCTGCCAAGTACCTGGAGCTTTTGTTGCTGGGAGGCTGCCCCTGCCCTACTCTTTTCGGGCCAAAAATTCAGCAAAGGCATCAGACCTCAGCCAGTGCTGTGTGCGCATTTCGGGGTAAACAGTTTCGGGAGGATCACTGCTGCCAACATGAGCTTGGGCAGATCACAGGTATCTGTGGGCCTGTCCCAAAAAGCAGCTGGTCTTGCTATGATTTCTGACTTTTGCAGGAACCCACAGACAAAGAACTTGCAGCTAAACTGAGGCCATATTGGCCTGACAGCCCATGTCTCCCTGAGACCACACCCCAGCTAACCCACGAATTGCCTGCAGCTGCCCATTGACAGGCAGCTACCCCCACCCTGCCCCCTTTCCAGGGCTGTACATTCCAGGTAGACAACAGACCTTGGCTAGTGCAGTGTGCCAATTTCAGAAAAAACAGTGGCAGGCAGATCACTGCTGCCAACATGAGATACAATATCACTTGGGTGGATTGCGGGGTTCTGTGGGCCTGTCCCAGATGGCAGTGGGTCTTGCAGTGGACTGTGATTTTTGTGGAAGCCTGAAGACCCAGAACTGGCAGCAAATCTAGTGCTGTTTAAGCCTGATGGCCCATGTCTCACTGAGACGCTGCCCTACTCAACCCACAAATTACCTGTGGGAAGCTTGTTCCCAGGCAACCCGGTCTCATCTGTGCTTTTCTTGGGACATAAATTTGACAGTAAACAACAGCACTCAGTTTGTGCAGCTCATGCAAAGCCCATGCATCCTGGGAGAGACTTTCAGTGTCAGGCCACAAACATCTGCCCATAAGCTTCAGTAATTCTTGAATAGCTCTCGAGTGTTTACAGGCCTGAGGTGGGCACCAGCTGGCCTTGCTGCCATCCAAGACTTGTAAGGGAAGCCAGAGAAAGAGAGAGACAGAGAGAGAGACAGAGAGAGAGATTGAGAGAGAGTGCTGCCATGTAAACTGACACAGCAATGACAGAGTGAAATATGCTCAATATATCCAGGTGATTCTCTGGATCACGACACCACCCAATGCACATATCACCCAGAGGCTTTTCCATTTGCGGAGTCTTATGGGCAACTGACAGGCAGCCTAAGGTCTTGAGAAGCACTGGTCCTTCTGCTAAACTGCCCCAGGCCCAGCACTGGGGTTCACCCAGCCATGGCTTACAGTGTTGTCTCCTCCACTTATCTACAGATCCAGCATAGGCAACAACCATCTGCAAGTCACTTTGTAGTTCCCACCAGAAAGCCCCAAGCAATCGAAGGCAGCAACTGACCTTGGCATACTGGGGAGCCCCTTCTCAAGGGGCCACAAAACCAACACATTTGGAGGCTGGCACCAGACCACAACAGAGTAACTTCTGACTAGTCCCATTAGCGGTACACACAAAGGGTGGCTGCAACAAGTACACAAGCCTGCTAGGGCAAATTCCACTCAGTAGGGTCAGCTCCCAAACAGCAACTCTTAACCTGTGGGTGCAGCCAGTTCCCACAGTTAGTCATCCTGAGCATTAATCCCATCCACTGATGTGCTAACACCAATAAAGGCTTAGCTACAACAGAAGATCACACACAACTCATGCAAAAATCACATCCAGAGCCCCAGCACAGGTGATTAGGAACAGTGTGCCACTGGGCCACACAAGACACCTTCCACATAAGGCCATCTGGCCAAGGCTGAGAGATGAAACAAATCTTTCTGACACACAGAAACGAATACAGAGAGGCTAATAAAATGAGAAAGCAAAGAAACATGCCACGAATGAAACAGCAGACGAAAACCCCAGAAAATAATCAAAATGAAATAGAGACAAGCAACCTACCAGAGACAGAGTTCAAAAGAATGGTTATAATGATGCTCAATGAACTTAGGGGGGAAATGAATGAGTGCAATGAGAACCTCAACAGAGAAATAGTAAACATAAAAAAGGACATAGAAACCATAAAAAAGAGCCAGTTAGAAATGAAGAATACAATAGCTGAAATGAAGAACACACTACAAGGATTCAACGGTAGATTGGATGAAGCAGAAGATCAAATCAGTGAGCTGGAAAACAAGGTAGCAGAAAATACCCAATCAGAACAGCAAAATGAAAAAAAGAACTTTTTAAAAAAATGATGATAGTTTAAGAGACCTCTGGGACAGCATGAAGCATAATGATATTCATATCATAGGAATACCATAAGGAAAAGAAAGGAAGCAAGGGACTGAGAATCTATTTGAAGAAATAATGGCAGAAAACTTCCTTACCTAACCTGGAAAAGGAATTAGACATATAAGTCCAGGAAGCACAAAAAGTACCAAGAAAGAGGAATTCAAACAAACCTACACCAAGACACAACATAATTATAATACCAAGGTCAAAGACAAGGAAAAAATCTTAAATGCAGTAAGAGAAAGGCAGCTGGTTAGTTATAAGGGTACATCCATAAGAATGTCTGCTCATTTTTCAACAGAAATTTTGCAAGCCAGAAGGGACTGGCAAGAAATATTCAAAGTTATGAAAAACAAGAATCTACAACCATGAATGCTCTACACAACAAGGCTATCAATTAAAATGGAAAGTGAAACAAAGAGCTTCCCAGACAGGAAAACAAGGCAGTATTATAAGAAATATTAAAGGGACTTCTGCTAAAAAAAATGGGGGGAAAACATAAATATGAATAATAAAATGGCAGTAACTATGTACCTATCAGTAATCACTTTAAATATAAATAGATTAAATGCTCCAATCAAAAGACATAGGGCAGCCGAATGGATAAGAAAACAAGACCCATGCATATGCTGTCTACAAGAGACTCGCTTCAGATCAAATGACAGAGACTGAAAATAAAGGGATAAAAAAAGAAATTTCATGCAAATAGAAATGAAAAATAAAAGCTGGGGTAGCAATACTTATATCAGACAAAATAGACTTTAAAACAAAGGCTACAATAAGAGACATGGAAGGGCAGTACATAATGATAAAGGGGTCAATAAATCAAGAGGACATAACCTTAGTAAACATATAGGCACCCAACATAGGAGCACCTACATATATAAAGCAATTGTCGACCAACATAAAATGAGAAATCAACAGTAATATACTCATAGTAGGAGACTTTAACACCCTATTGACACCAATAGACATCTTGCAGACAGAAAATCAACAAGGAAACAGTGGGCTTAAATGATACACTAGACTAGATGGATTTAATAGATATTTTCAGATCGTTTCCCCCCAAAACAAATATATATATATATATATATATATATATATATATATATATATATATTCTTTTCAAGTGCACATGCTTCATTTTCCAGATAGACCACATGTTAGGCCACAAAACAAATATCAATAGATTTAAGAAAACTGAAATCATATCAACTGTCTTCTCTGATCACAGTAGTATGAAACTAGAAATTAATTACAAGAAAAAAACTGGAAAATACACAAACGCATGGAGGCTAAATAACATTCCACTAAACAATGAATGAGTTATCAATGAGATCAAGGAAGAAATCAAGAAATACCTAGAGACCAATAAAAATGAAAACACAACTACTCAGATCTATGGGAAATAGCAAAGGCAGTCCCTAAGACGGAAATTCATAGCAATACAGGCCTACCTCAAGAAACAAGAAAAAGCTCAAATAAACAATCTAACCATACATGTAAAAGAACTAGAAAAAGAACAGCAAACATAGCCCAAAGTGAATAGAAGGAAGGAAACAATAAAGATCAGAGTGGAAAGAAATGAAATAGGGTCTAGAAAAACAATACAAAAGAATAATGAAACCAAGAGCTGGTTCTTTGAAAGGGTAAACAAAATTGACAGACCTTTTACTAGACTCAACAAGGAAAAAAGAAAGAGGACTCAAATAAATAAAATCAGAAATGAAAGAGAAGAAATAACCACAGATTCCACAGAAATACAATGGATCATAAGAAAATACTACAAGCAATTATTTACCAAAAATCAGACATTCTGGAAGAAATGGATACATTCCTAGAAAATTACAATCTCCCAAGACTGAGTCAATAAGAAACAGAAAATCTGAACTGACCAATCACCACCCGTGAAATAGAATCAGTAATCAAAAGCCTCCTAAAAAACAAAAGTCCTGGACCAGATGGTTTCATAGGCAAATTTTATCAAACATTCAAAGAAGAATTAACACCTATTCTACTCAAACTATTCCAAAAAATTCAAGAGGGAACACTCCCTAACTCCTTTTATGAAGCCATCATTACACTGATTCCAAAACCAGATAAAGACATTACAAAAAGAAAAAAAGAAAAGAAAGAAAGAAAATGAAAATTATAGGCCAATATCCCTTATGAATATTGATGAAAAAAGCCTCAACAAAATATTAGCAAACCAAATTCAGCAAGACATTAAAAACATTATACACCATGATCAACTTGGATTTATTCCTGAGATGCAAAGTAGGTTCAATATCAGCAAATCAATTAATATGATACACCACATTAACAAATTGAAAGATAAAAACCATATGATCATATCAATAGATGCAGAAAAATTGTTTGACAAAATCCAGCATCCATATATGTTAAAAATTCCCAGCAAAGTGAGACTAAAGGGAATATACCTCAACATAATAAAGGCCATATATGTCAAACCTACAGCTAACATCATACTCAATGGGGAAACGTTAAAAGCATTTCCCTTAAGATCAGGAACAAGGCAAGGATAACCACTTTCACTACTTCTGCTCAACATTGTATTGGAAGTCCTAGCTACATCAATCAGACAAGAAAGAGAAATAAAGGTATCCAAATTGGAAAGGAAGAAGTAAAACTGTCATTATTTGCAAATAACATGATACTATATAGACAACCCTAAAGATTACACACACACACACACACACACACACACACACACACACACACCAGTTAGAACCGACCAATGAATTCAGTAAAGTAGCAGGATACAAAATCAATATTCAGAAGTCAGTAGCATTTTTATACACCAATGATAAACTTTAGAAAGAGAAATTAAGAAAACAATCCCATTAACAATTGCATCAAAAACGATAAAATCCCTAGGAATGAAATTAACCAAGGAGGTAAAAGACCTGTTCTCAGAAAATTGTAAGTCATTGAAAAAAGAAATTGAAGAAGATACGAATAAGTGAAAGCATATACCGTCCTCATGGGTAGGAAGAATCAACATAATTAAATGGCCATACCACACAAAATAATCTATAAATTCAATATAATCCCTATAAAAATACCAATGGCATTTTTCAGAAAGCTAGAACAAATAATCCTAAAATTTATATGGATCCATATAAAAGCCAAATAGCCACAGCAATCTTGAGAAAAAAAGAACAGAGTTAGAGGTATCACACTACCTGATATCAAACTATACTACAAGGCCACAGTAATCAAAACAGCATGGTACTAGTATAAAAACAGATACAATGATCAATGAAACAGAATAGAGAGCCCAAAAATAAATCCACATCTATAACTCATTTAATATATGACGAAGGAGGCAAGAATATACAATGGGTTAAAGACAGTCTCTTTAATAAATGGCACTGGGAAAATTGGACAGATACATGCAAAAAAATGAAATTGGACCACCTTCTCACACCATATACAAAAATAGACTAAAAATAGATTAAAGACTGAAGTGTAAGACCCAAAACCATAAAACTTCTAGAAGAAAACATAGGCAGTAAACTCTCTGATATTGCTACAAGTAATTTCTTTTCAGATATATCTCCTCGGGCAAAGGGAACAAAAAAAGAAATAAACAAATGAGACTACATCAAACTAAAAAGGTTTTGCACAGCAAAGGAAACCATCAACAAACGAAAAGATGACCTACTGAATAGGAGAAGATATTCTCTTATAATACATCTGATAAGGGGTTAATTTCCAAAATATATAAAGAACTAATACAATTCAACAACAACAAAAACAAACAACCTGATTTAAAAATGGGCAGAAGATCTGAATAAATATTTTTCCAAAGAGGAAATACAGAGAGCCAATAGGCATATAAAAGGATGCTCAAAGTCACTAATCATCAGAGAAATGCAAATTAAAACCACAATGAAATATCACCTCATACCTATCAGAATGGCTATCATCAATAAATCAAAAGTCAACAAATGTTGGCCAGGATATGGAAAAAAGGGAACCCTCATACACTGTTGGTGAGATTGCAAATTGGTACAGCCATTATTGAAAATAGTCTGGAGGTTCCTCAAAAAGTTAAAAATGGATCTACCTTTTGACCCAGCAATTGCACTTCTGGGTATTGATTCAAAGAAAACCAAAACAATAATTTGTAAAGATCTGTTCACCCCTATATTCATGGCAGCACAATTTACAATAGCCAAGACACAGAAGCAACCTAAATGGTCATCAACGGATGATTGGATAAAGAAGTTATGGTTCATATATACAATGGAATATTACTCAGCCATAAAAAATAAAACCCTACCATTTGCAACAACATGGATGGACCTAGAGGTTATTATGCTGAGCAAAATAAGTCAGGCAGAGAAAGATAAATACCATATGATTTCACCTATAAGAAGAATCTAAGGAACAGAGAGGACAAACTAATCAAAAACAGACCACAAATATAGAGGACAATCTAGTGATGCCCAAAGAAGAGGGGGTTTGGAGGGCCGGAAGAACAGAGTGAAAGGTTAAAGAAGTAGTTGATAGATGGTCACAGGGATGGGGAGCAAGCATGGGGAATGCAGTCACCAGTAACGTATTGGCAAGGTTTAGAGCCAGAGGGGTGATAATCAGGGGGATCATTTCATAAACTATATAAATGTCTAACCAGTGTACTGTACACTTTAAACTAATAATAAAATAAAATAAAATGCTTTAAAAAAAGACATGATGATAAAAGACACAGGAAGTTATCTTCATAAAACATAACATTTTTTAAAAAATTGTAATTATGTGACAGGATGTAGGTGGATGGTGATCATTTTGCAATATATAAATGTATCCAATCTACATGTTGAGCATCTTAAACTTACACAATGTTATGCGTCAGTTATATCTCAATAAAGCTTGGGGAAAGATTATATATTCAAGATTTGTTTTCTAAAACTGGAGAAAAATTTGCCAAAATGTCAACAGTTATTTCCTCTGGCATATGTATATCTGTACTTTCATAACTTTCTACAGAGAACATTATTACTACTTCATGATCAGCAAATATAAATTATTTGCAAAACTAGGAAAAAGTAATCATTATATCTGCCTTTAAGGAATTTGATACATAAATTCTTTTTAGGCTTTTTATATTTTTTAATTTTAATTTTTCAATTACAGTTCACATTTAATATCATATAGTGGTTAGACCTTTATATAATTTACGAAGTGATCCCCCTGATAAGCCTAGTACCCACTTGGCATCATACACAGTTATTACAATATTATTGACTATTGTGTATGTAAAGTACAGCATAGGTACAAAAACTTTTATAAGACCAAATGTGGGGCAATTCCTTAACTTTTTATCAGTGGTTTAGGAAACATTGTGTAATAGAGGCATAAAACAATGCTCAAGGCTGAATACAGAAAACATTAAGGTACATCTTTGTGGAAGGCATAGTTAATCTTTAAGGTATGGACCTTGGTCATAGTGATAGATTTGTGTACTCATTCTGATTTGCCTTACCCATATACACTGTATATCCTGACAGCCCCTCTGAAATGGTGAAGAGGTCCAGTTTCAAGTTTGACCATCCTAAGTAAATAAGATATCCTTACAGTATGGGAGAAAATAAAGATATACTAAAATGTAGGGTTTGGATACCGAGACAAGCAAACATGACCATCTGAGACCCAGGAGTAAAGAGGGTAGGAGATTAAGCACGTCTAGGCCTCAGACCCTTCAGGGCCGCACCTCCAGGATGGCCCTCCAGAATGCTGCTGCCTAGGACTGAGAAGTAGGAATCCTCTTGGGGGTTAATGAACTTCTTGGGACTTCATTGATCTGACACAGTCCATGCTCGGTAAATATATTTTTCTTTTTTCGGAGACACTATCCCCACTTCTACCCTAACTCTGAAGCTGCTCACTCTTAACACAAGTCCCTATAAGGGTCATGCTTCAGTTATGGAAGATAAATGGTTCCCCTTTGGAGTTAACTGTCACACCTCGCATGAGGCCTAGCACATCATCAGTGCTAAATAAATATTTGTTGAATGAATGAACAAACGGGTGGATAGGTAGGTAGATAGTTGGCCAAAGCTTTGTCTAGAGATCATGGACCATCACTGTTTGATTTGCTTTTATGGATAAACTGAATGGTTTTGATTTCAGGCAGACACCTTGGTTGATGGTGACTGAAATGGGGCTGAGACAGAAAAAGGCTAATTTATTCATCACATTTTCTTTATTCAAATATAAAGTAAAAAGAAATAAAATCAATGGATGAGAATAAGAAATACTGCCTTTGATGCATATTAGCTGAGTGACTATCTAGAAACTAATTCTCTTTTCCAAAATCAAGTAGCCTTATCTCTAAAACCAATAGTGGTACTTAGCTCACAGGGTTGTTTTGACTTGCGCTTGACACAGAGCAGTTATTCAATGAAGATCCATTTTCTCTCTGCTGAACTTTCTCTTAAACAGACAACTTTGAGAACAACTAAATAGCATAGCTAGCACAAAAAGCTCTCTTAAATGGGTCAGCTAAGAAGGCGATAAATAGGCATGTGTGTTTTGTTGACTTCATGGTTATTTCCATGTGATAAGAATGAATTGTCTGGTGGAATCTGGAGTAGGAAGAAAAATCATAACCCTATTTTTATTTACTTAGGTATCTGCAATGTCTTACTATACCCTACAAGGCAAGATAACAGAATATTTGTCAGTGCTAGACCAATTACAAACTATTGAGTCTTGCTGAAGTAAAGATGCCTGTCTAATATTCATTTCTGAAACAGGAGAACAACTAGCCATCTCAAATAGATCACCCGGGAATGTTGTGAAAGCCAATGAAAGAGCCCTCCTCATTCTTATTTGGTAAACGAGAGGCTATGTGAGGCTAAGAATGGGTTTAAGAATGATACTACAAGTATAAGTCTTCCTTTTAGTTGTAGTAGTAATGATAGGAGGGGTTATTTAATGTCCAATGGACCAGGGACAGAATCTCACCTGAGAGTCAAAAGTCACAGTTTTGCAACCCTATAGGGAAATAAGAGAGCCAGCCAAAATTAAATGGTTTCTCTGTAGCAGGCAAAGTACATTACCTGCATTCTGTCACTGAATTCTCAAAACAAGCCTAGAATGTGGGGGTTATACGCCCATGTTTTGCCATGTTCTGAAAAAAACTGAGGATCACAGAAGATAAGTCATTGCTCTAGGGTCAAACAACTAAGAAGTTTGAAAGCAGGGATTCAAAAGTAAGTCTGTCTGACTCCAAATAATGAGTCCATTATTTCTGGATCTCCGTTCTGTTCTCTCATATGGTTTCTGCTTCTTTGTCTTTCCATTTTGGCTGCCTTTCCATGTCTGTTTCTATGTACTAAGCAAAGCTCCTAAGTCTCCCAGTCTTATTAGTGTGGATTTGTGAAGTAGGTGTCCAGTGGCACAGTCCTGAGAGGGGTTTGGCTGCAGGCCAAACTTAGCCCAAGCCTCTACCCCTCCCAGACCACCTGTTAAGATTCAGCAAACAATCCACAGATGCTGTGCTTATAGTTGCCTCAATAGGCCACACCGGAAACCAAGGTCAGCTGCCACCGGTGCGAGTCTAGCCCCTGCTCAGCAAGGAGCACCTGACTCACTGAGGACACACCTGGATGTGGCTTGCGTAGGGCCGTGAGTTGGGTCAGGTGGAGTTTCAGGAAATCCTCTGGGCAGAGTGACCTCTGTTATCCAGTCCGATGATGTCATGGATATGGCGGTGCTGTGTCCAGGGCACTGGTAATGGGGAGGGCTCTTCGCAGAACAATGAATACTGCTAGCACTTCTATACAGAGCAAGTCTCACCTCGACCCTCACTACAACAACTCAGTGTCACCTGGTAAGTCCCTGGTGCCCCCTTGCACAGCCGAACTGCCACTGGTGCTCAGAGTGAGCAGGTCTGTCACCGCAAAAGTCCACTCATGGACATGGCCCCTTTCAGAGGCGTCTGCCGCTGCCACAGCTTCCGTCTCACTCAGCCTCTTGGGACAGGGCAGCCTCGCATCCTCGCCCTGTCCTACCTCCTGCCTTTTCAGGGTGATTTCTTAGATTTCTCTCTAGTTGTAGGGCTTGTTCATCTAGATCCCAGGTGATTTTTTCCTTGCTGTTTGCTCCTTGTTTCTATCACAACTTTGATTTGGTCACCAGAGGGATGAACAGAGCCTCTATCATCTATGCCGTTTTTCCCCACTGCTAGCATATTTTTTTAGACTTATTTTTCATTGCTAAGTAGTATTCCATTATATGGATGTACCACTGTTTACTTATCCATTCCTCTGTTTATGCACATTAGGGTTGTTTCCAATTTGGGGCAACTATGAATAGAGCTGCTATGAACATTTATATACAAGTCTTTGTATACACATATGCTTTCATTTATCTTGGGCATATACCTAGAGATGGAATTATTAGATCATAGAGTAAGCATATGTTTAGCTTCAGTATATTCAAAAGCACTGAATCTTGGATATCTGTCCTCTGCCTAGTCTGCCTTTTTATTTAGAGAAGGTAACTTCATTTTCCTCCTCAAAATGAAAGTTATATATACTCTCTATAGAAAATTGGAAAATAACTGCAAAGCAGAAAGAAGGAGAATTATACGACCTCCATTTGCCTACATGTAACCTATTTTCAAACAAGCTGAATCGTTTCTAGAATTAGGTGTTGTCTAGTGGCTGACTTGAGAATGCAGAATCACAGCTAGAGAGCTCCTGGAAAATTAACTGAGCAGACTATCAAGAACAAAATCAATTTACAAAATCACGGAGACTCTATGAAAGAGTCAGGGCCCAATATACCATGAGGCTTAGTTTGGACAGAGCCTCTAGTCAGGCCCAGAAAGGCAAACAACTCCATGTTCTCTGCTGGCCTTCCTGAGCTTTCTTACAAGATCACACAAGGGGCAAAGGAACATACAACACAGTGTCTTTTTATCCTGGCAACTGAGTTTATGCCTGCCTATGGATGTGCTACATCCATACAATATAGTGCACCATCAAATAGTTTATGTAGATCTAAATGTAACAATGGTAAATTGTGATCAGGACCTGTTTAGGGAACATATCTTAGTGTAGTGGTTAGGATCATAAGCTTTGGAGACAGACTATCTGGGTTAGATATCTGGCTTCAACCCTAGGTCTTTGACCTTAAACAAGTGACATTGTTTTCTGTCCCCCCATTTCATCACCTACCTTGTGGGATGGCTTTGAGGGTTAAATAAAATACTGGACACTTAGAAATACACTTAGAACAAGTAAAGCTTGGTTCATGATAAATTAACCATCAACAACCTCAAATGGCCTATTAACATTACTCTGCAGTCCTATTTTTCTCTGGTCAACCAACTCTCACTCTTACAGCTAATTAAACCTTCTCCAATCTCTTCAAACTTCCAACACCTCCTCTTCCTCATTCTTTCTACATATAAAAGAACATACTCTCCTTTAAAGAAAAAAATAATGGGGGGAGGCTTCAGAGGGGAGCTTCCTCATCTTCCCAGCACCAAACATAAACCTACAGACATGCTGTTAGATGGAGATGCTCTCTCCACCTGTGCGTTGTGTCTCAGACCCTTCTCTTTCTCAGCAAATGTACACTCTAATGTATCTCTTCTCCTACTGCATTTAAACCACATATGCCCGACGGACACTTTATTGTAAACTTTACACATCCACCAAGTTTATCCTTGCTTTCTTTAAAGGCATCCTTAATCCCATTCCTGCTACAACCCTGGCATTTTTGTTTCCTTCTTAGCCAAACTTCTTCAAATAGTTGCCTATACACTTTGTTTCCACAACTTTGACTTCCCCTCTCAGCTAACCATACTCCAATACATTCCAATCCAGATTTCGGCACTGTCACTCCATGAAAATAGATCTGGCTGAAGTCCCCAGTGACCTCCATATTCCTAAATGCAACACATATTTTCCAGTCCACATGTTATTTGACCCCTCAGTACCAACGCACTGTTGACGGTCCACTCCCTACTTCTTGAAACAGTCTTCTCCTTCCCCTTCAATGACACGAGTCCTTCCTAACATTCTTTTAAACCTCCCTGGATGCTCTTTTCCTGTCTCCTTTGCAGGTCGATCCTCCCCATTAAATCCTGTAGTTTCTCAGGGCTTTTTTCTATGTTCTTCCTCTGATACTCTTCTGACCTGTACAGCATTATCCCCACACATGGCTTCAATTACCACCTATGTGCGCAGAGCTCACAATTTATATCTCCAGGCTAGAGTCTCCTTCCAAGCTGCAGATCCATCCACTGAACTATCTATATGGCTCTGAAAGGAATCTTCAGCATGGCAAATCTAAGACCAGTCTCACAGTTTTCATCCTTGAACTTGGTAGTTAGTGTTTCTGACCAACACTCCCAAACATACAGTTGTACAAGCCAGCGACAGAAGTTACCCTTGACTTCTCACTCTCCCTCACTCCCAATTCTAATCTATTGCTAATTCTAGTGGATTTTACTTCCTATGTAACTCTAAAATATACCAGTTCCCTTCATCTAAACCACAACTACCTCAGTCCAATCTACCATCACTTCTACCCTAGATCGATGCAATGACACTTAATAGGACTCCCCCAACATATTCTGGCCCCTTCCCACTCCTTTGTCCATACTGTAGCCACGGTGATATTCTCAAAAGATGAATCCAATTCATTACCATCACCACCACCACCACCACCACCACCACCATACACACACACAGGGCTGCCAGTGGCTCTAGGATATAGACAAAACAGCTTAAGTTGGTTTCTGTTGTCCTGACCCCTATACACTGACACACACTCAACTCCCACCACACTGCTCTCCCATTGCCTCTTGAACTCCAGAGTTACTGGCATTCTTTCAGCCCCTTTTACTCACTATGCCATCTCTGAACACATAGCCTTAAGCCTTCTCCCCAACCCCTATCTCCAACCGAATGAGCCTTAATTCTTCCTTCACCTCTCAGCTCAATAATCACATTCTCAGGGCACAATTCCTGACCACCTTGACTAGTCAAATCCCACTTTTTTTTATAGGTTCTCATAGTACCATGGACCCCTTCCTCATACTTATCCTTATCACAAGTATACATTTGTATGGCTATTTACTTGTTATTTGGCCCCCCCACTAACTAGACTATGAGCTTCATGAAGAGGAGACGTTGTAGGTGGTTTTTGTTTGTATCTGTTTCCTGGGTACCCAGCACAATCCCTGGCAATAAGTAAGCACTTGATAAGTATTTTGTGAATGAATGAATGAGTAAGTACTTTTCCGTGGTCTTTTAAAAAATAATTGCCCCCACGGCAGGCAGACTGATATATCCTACCAGAAGCACTGTCTGAAAGTGCCTCTGTCAAAGAGATACAGAGCCAGAGACTAGCTAAAAGCAGTAAAAACAGATTTTCAGTACTATTCTAATAGAGGAAAAGAGACTTCCATATAGAACTGGGCTCAATTCTGAATACAACAAAGACAAGTGGGATTTATAGCCAAGATACAGAGTGAGGGGGTCAGTGCATGGAAAATGACGAAGAGGAGACATTAAGGAGGGGGGATTCTTGCTAAACCAACTTAACAGGCTTCTTGTTAAAGGCAGGCCAAGGTGATCAGGTATCAAGGGTAGGAGAAAGTTTATTGCTAAAACTGGGGTAGGCATGAAGACAAGGCCCCAGGACAGGGTCCAAGAATGAGGCTTAGTTGAAAAGAAGATTTGAAAGAGCCTGCCTAAAGTTTGGTCAAGGAGAGAGTCTTTGTCATTTCCTTATGCCACTGTATTTTTATTTATCCTGCTAATCTCCCCACAAAATAAATCATATCCCCACTATTCATTACTCCATACGCATTTGTAAGCACTTCTTTTAAGAGTAATTTATACTCATAAATTTCACCCATTTTAAGTGTACAATTCAATGTTGTTTTAGAAAATTTAGAGTTGTGCAAACCATCACCAAAATTTCTAAAAAAAAAAAAAACACACCCATTTTCAGTCACTCTCCCTGACCCAACTTTACAAGCACTTTTGAAGACCCTCATATTTCCTAAGAATAAAAGATACAGTTTAGCCAGACAAGCAAAACTCAAAATTACCACCTGTGAAATAATTTGAGAACCACCATGTAATAAGTATGCAGTCTGCTAATTTGCTCAAAAATATTTAGGAGACATATCAATGTGAACTGAGGAGTGGAAGTTTCAGAGAAGAGATAAAACATTTTAGGGCATGCTGCAGAGAAAAGAAATACAAAAAGTTAAAATAAGAAAATAAAATAATATCAGTTGAGAAATACTCAAACAAAAGAACCCACATAATTTCAGAACTTTTTAAAGTTCCAGTATGGTGTTGCGAAAGTTGGGGAGCTGTTTGTCCTTAATCCAGTAGGCAATGGGAGTTTTGAGAACAGAAGGAAAAGAATTAACCACCACCCATAAAATCTGAATCAATATTCGACTGAAAATAAACATGTACTGAGTGTCTACTGTGCTTAGGGAAAAGAGAACTCCCCCCTCTTGCTCTTGGGTCAAAGGAGCGCTGGTCACAAGAACGAACACTCGGGGGCGGGGGGAAGGACGGCCTGAGAAAGTCTGCGGAGGGGTCGCCTACGAGATTCCAGGGTTGTTCCTTCCCTGCCCTGTAGCCGGGTTTGGCCTTGGCCCTCCCGCTCCCGGCGCCTAGCTAAACTGAAAGGAGTGAGAGGGGCCCAGGATGGCGGGCAAAGTTCCCAGGCCAGCGTTAACTAGCCCAGCCATAGCTAGCAAAGTCGTAGTCCCCTGTCTCTGAACTCCGCTGACACCAGACTCGCCTTCCTGCCGTTGGTCACCATCCGCCATTCGCCACGCTGACCACGCCCCCTTTCCAGTGGCCACCGCCAGCCCCACGCCGTCGGCCGCCATTACCCCGGCAGCCTCTTCTCTGTCCCTTTCTGGGAACAAGATCTACTAGGGGCGAGGTGAAGAGGGTAACTGAGGCTCTCCGGATTGCAGGAGCGGAAAGAAAGGAATGATTCTTATCAAACTCTGTCTCCACCTTCCTCAGGCTCCCTATCTGACCTTTTCCCCTGCCTATCAGCGGGCTTTCGGTAGGGAAAAGGGACTATGGGCTGGAGAGCAACAGAGAAGATGAGCCGGATGCAGCGCTGATCACTGCCACAGTCACCACAAAGGTCGCAGGGCACTGCAACCCTTACGCCGTCCCAAACGGACCCAAGCCATTTCCTTCCCTTTCCCCCGCCAGATATCATTTCCTCCTCCCCTCAGGCAGTCTTGCTTCTTTCCCAAAGGCTAAGCTGATCCTCGCCCTCCCTGAGACAGTTTTTTCATCTCTAAAGTGGGGATAGCATTGATATGTAATGAATGACATCCTGAGAAACCAGCCCAGTGCAAAGTAGGTAGAGGACAGGAAGGAGGGAGGGAGAGAGAGGGAATAAGAAAAAGAAAGGACCGTGGAAAGGGGCCCTCACAATATGAAGGTAAATGTCCTAATTACTGTATTGGTCGGACAGAGCTTTGGAATAGGAAAATGGTTCAGAAATAATTGCTGAATAAATTACGGCAATTCTCAGAAGTTGTTTCTCAGTGCCCATCTCTTCTTTCAGAAGCCGAACATTCTTTTTTTTCAGAGGACTGTTATCTGGTGGGTGGTGTGTTCTATGCATGTGTCTGTGCAGATCACTGCTGGGGGGCAGTGGCCTCCACACACAGGCTCCAGGCACAAGCTAAACTGGTCACTTCCAGAGTGGGATACTGCATGGCGCTAACCTGGTGACCCCTGGGATATGCCTGCTTTGCATTCACAAGACTGAATTCCCCCCAGTGTGGGAGCGGGTTGTGCAATGGCCCTTGTGACTCTCCCAGCTTGGTATCATGCATAGCGAGTGAAATTTCATCTAATCAGTGGTTACGTCTTTTGCAATAGTCCTCCAGGCCCATTTTGGAGAAATCTTCCTTTTTGCCGACAGCTTAGGAATTCTCCCTGATGGAAAAAGGATCTTGATTTGGAAAAGAACTTGCGATGCATTTTCATATCAATTTGCTGGTGAGGGGAGATACAGAAGATGTGCCATGCTTACAGATAGGATGGTCTGGTTTAGAGGCCTCCTTTGTAGTTGGATGAATGTGGCAATAAACGAATGGGTGAATGAAGAAATCCATGCAGAAGCCCGTGGTTCTGAGCATCAGAATCACCTGCAGGGCTTGTTAAAACCGATTGTTGAGCCCCATCCCCAGAGTTTCTGATTCAGTCAGTCTGGCATGGAGCCTCAGACTTTGCATCTCTAACAGGTCATGCTGATGCTACTGGTCTAGGAACCATGCTCTGAGAACCACTGGCATAAGCCATCGGTAGAGACCCCTTTAGGCCATGATAGTTGTGGCTGCAAACTTTTTGACCTGATCCTGCCAAATTGCTCACAGGTGAAGTCGAAAATGAATCCTCTGGCTTGGTGGTTGAGGGTATGGGTTGGTTACCCACTTCACCTCCCAGAAAACTCTCCTGAGTAGTGTTAGAATGTTAGATTTGAGAGACTCTCAGGTGGTGTATGTGCGTGCACACGTACATGTGCATGCATCCATCTGCACGTGCATCTGTGCTGCTGTCCCTATGGGTAACTGCTGTCAGCGCTGACCACTGACCTCTGAGACTCCTTGAACCCTTCTGAATTTTCTTATCCAGCGAAGAGGAAGCAAACGTCTTAGATCTCAGAGCTCTCTATCCTTTCCTTGGATTTGGTGACATCTAGTGGCTAACTGGAGAATCTTTGTTCATAGAGAACATTCCGGAAAATTAACTTAACAGCCTGGAAAGCAAAAAAAAAACACCTACTTGTGAATCCTCTGAGAAAGTCTTCCTAAAGGGCTGAGGGGAAGTAATGACTCAATAGGATATGAGTCAAAATGGATTTCTTGCCCTTGCAGCTATGTCAGATATTAGAGGTCATCGAAGAATCTCATATCACCCAACTGTATCCTCAGTATGAATGATTTTCTATAAATAGGGCTCAATAAAGTATCATTGAATAAAATGAAGCAGGTAATACCAACTTGATATTTACTTCCCATCTCAGTGCTTTCTCTGGGACCCCAGCTCTAAGCATACCAAGAATAACAATCCATTTCCAGTCTGGTCAGACCTCCAAAGAGACCTGTAGACATTCAGGTGCAGCTGCTGAGGGCGTCCAGGCCTGAAGATCATTGAGAGGTTTAATTTTTAATGGTCATTACATAGGCAGCAATGTAAGACAACATTGGATGTCACAGGCATCCAAAGTCCTCACATGAGATAATGTTGAAAATAATCATGTGCAGTTGGCACTTTTAAAGTTCAACTACTTGTCAGGGGAATAAGGGGAGGCAATCAGGGATCATGAAGGCAGCTGCTTCTCAAAGTTGTTATTTTAGGGTTTAAATAGGCCAATAGCCATTAGAGCACTTTGATGGGTCACAATACATGGTCACGGTTGTAAAATAAGCAGCATCAGCAGATTCTCAAGCACCACCCCTAGAGCTACCGAATTTCAGAAACTAGGAGTGGGGCCCCAGTAATCATTGATTTAACAAGCCCTGCAGAGGATCCCGGTGCATGCTGAAGTTTGAGAACCACTGGTTTAAAACAAGGTTTAAATGCCCCTGAAAAAGATAACAGGGTGTTTAGAGACTATGAATGAGTTTATGGAGGAGACTGCATTTCTATAACACAGGCGTACTTTTTCCAAAACATAGAAATGTGACTTAAATCTTCTATTGGTTAAATAAAAGGAAGAGGATTGTTTGCTTTCTCTTTGGATTCTGGAAAATGCTGTCTTGATAGTCTCCAGAGTTGCCCAATTTTCCTGTGGACATGGCAATAAGCTTAGACACAAACAGAAAATTGCTCCACCTCAACATTAATCAAAGAAATACAAATTAAAATAGCAATGGTATACCATTTTTCAACTAAAAAATTGCCAAGATCAAGAATAATGTGCATCATCAAGAAGGCTACGGTGGGGGGGGGGGGTAAAAAAAAACATCCTCTTGGTGGAAACACAAAGTACCATCATCTTTCTGGTAATACAAATCAAAAGCCTTAAAAATATGTGCCTTTGACTTAGAAATTCCACTTCTCGGAATATATCTTAGAAATAATGATACATGCTAATGTATGTTAATAATTAAGAAACTGAAAACAACTTATCAACTTCCACAGCAGGATTGTGTAAAATGAATGACTCATGACAGAACATAAGAAAAATAAAGCTGTATAAGATTATTTTTCCAGTTTTTAAAAGGAAGATTTATTTAACAAGTTTCACTTAGTACATCTAATGGAAATCACAATACAGGGAAAGATTTAAATCAAAGCTCCAGAATTTCATACAAATGACATGACCAAACTCCTAAAGTATTGGTATTACATCTCAAAATTGTCCCAGATCTTAAGAAAAAAAAAGTGTACACTCGCGTGCCTTACAAGATAGTAAACCAAAAAGCTAGAATTAACAAACATGCCAAATGTTTTCACTTTGAATCGTAGACAGAGCTCCTATATTGTTTTACAGAAAAGCATGTTTCTCAACATGCATCCAAAATTTTCAATGTATTGTGGTATAAGAGCAACATTTAACATAAGTGAAACTGCTTTAACCTAAATATGCTTACTGCTTAGGTACACTCCTATAACATAACTAACTTGAGGAAAGCTTAAAATTGTTTTAACAGTTATGGTCAATACTGAACTGTTATTACATCCTAGATGACTGTCTCAGTGTTCAAAATTACTGAGCTTGAAGTCTGAAAACAATCTGACTTCCATTTTACAGTAAGCATAAATCACAAGCTTGTAATGCAAAAGTGTTAAACTTAATCTTTGCTTTCTTAAAAAAAAGAGAGAAAGAAAGAAGAAAAAAGGAAAGTTGACCAAGAGTGATCAGAATATTTCCCATTTATCAATCATACTGGATATGCTAGACATCCCTCCCATTCTATTCAACTCCCATAAATGCAGCTTCTATTTCTGTAGTAGCTGTTTAGCACTCCTCTACCTACGCAAGGTTTGACTGATAGTCACTGGAGTTTTCTTGCAGAACTTGGTCATATCCACTCATACTGCTCTGACCACCATAACCACCTCCATAACCACCACTCAGCTGTTGGCTAGCAGGACCCCCATAACTAGACTGGTTGGATAAACCCATCCCTCCCATCATTTGACTACCATAAGCACCACCACTTGCCCCTGCTGTAGAATTCAAGAAGAGCTCTACATAGCTGTGATCATAAGCCCCCCCACTTGTTCCTGCAGTAGAATTCAAGAACAGCTCCACATATCTATGCTGCATATTGGCTTTGTCTTTAGCCATAGCTGCCACAGCATCTTCATGAGTAGCAAATTCAACATCTGCCTCACCAGTAACTCTGCCATCAGGTCCAATTTCAATGTGGACTCTCATGGGGTTAAGAGGTGAAAAAAAATTGTAAATATCATTCTCAGTGGCTCTGTAAGGTAATCCCCTCATGTGTACACAGTGCCCTGTGGTGCTCTGGAAACTTGACCCGCCATCTCCGTATCTATGATCAGACATTCCTGAAAAACAGTAATTGAGGTCTCTTCCAAATCTATCAGACCCAAAGCCATACCCATCATTATAGCCACCATAGTCATCATAGCCTCCATAACCTCCACCATAGGCACCCCGCCTCATCCTTTCAAACCCAGCCCCTCTGCCAATGCTATTATACCCTCTTCCAGCCCCTGGCCTATCATAGGGACCTGGCCGCTGCATAGCCATGAGCTTTCGGGGGGGGTCATAGTGGGTTCGGACTTCAGCTCGGCTACTCTTGAAGATTTCAATGTACCTGTGCCCTATTCTTTCCTTGTGTTTCTTTAAGGCCTTTTCGGCTATCTCCTGTGAAGCAAACTGCACAAAAGCCTCCCCTGTGCTCCGCCCCTGAAAGTCCACCGGCAATGTCATCCCATTGGGCACGATTTCCAACCCTGAAAAAAACTGAACAATTTCCTCCTTGCTACAGCCAAATGGGAGTCCTCTAAGCCGGACGAAGCCATCATTGGCAGTATCAGGACTATTCGGACCTGTATGCTTCAACACCCAATCCATTTCAACACTGTTGGACTTGAACACTTCAACATATCTGTGTCCCATGGTTTCTCTGTCCTTCTTCAAAGCCAATTTCACTTCATCTTCTGATTCGAGTTCGACAAATGCTTCACCACTTGGTCTGCCTTCTCTGGTGTAGATGAAACGAATACCTGATGTGCCATTTTGGATTTTGCAATCAGAGAAGAAGCGCATCACTTCATCGGCTGAGCAGGACCAGGGTAGGCCCCTGACCTTCACCACGAACCCCTCCCTGCCTTCAGTGCTCAGCATCATGGTGACTGTTAGGCTCTTGGTGGCAAGCTTGGCTCAATGCAATATCAGTGCAACTGAAAAAAAAAATAAGAAGACTATTATCATGGAAAAATGTTCATAATAAGAAAAAAACAAACTATTAATACGAAACTCAAATATACAGATAGCTTTTTTGTAAGACATTTATAAAAACAAAAGCATCACACCAAATTGTTAATTTGTTCATTCAACAATTATTTATTCGTTACCTATTATGTGTTGGATACCATTATGGTGGTTACTTCTGGATGGTAGTACCTTTTTGTGTCAGGGAATGTTTTCTTTGAAAACTTCTTTATGTTCTAAGTTTTCCACATTGACCATACATTAACATTATAGTCAATAAAAAGGTGTAAAAAATTAACATCAACAAAATCAGTGGGAGACATCACCAAAAAAACGGCTTTATATTACATAAAAATTAAAAACTTCATTATGTCAAAAGATCAAACAGAATTAAAAGACAAACAATATGCTTGAAAAGATACCTGCAACAAAAACATTAATACCCTTATTATATAAAGAACTCATGCAAAATGATAAAATTAGGGCTCTGTTAAGGCCTAAGAGATAAATGGAAAAAAGGCATTATGGGGAATTCATACATTCACTTTATATTTTTGGTTGCCAGGTCCAGTACTTGGCTCTGGCATACATGAACCAATACACACAGAAAGGATTTATGGTCCTACAGCGGCACTGTATGTCTTTACTAAAAACAAAAAGGGCAAATGAACATTCTTTCTGCTGTGACAGAATTCTGTGCAGAGTGAAAGGGTGGTAAAGAAGGGCATGGTTGGCCAATTATATCAGTTGGCTCAAGATGGTTAGATAAAACAGACTAACCAGTTCAGAGATCCATGAACAAATTTTAAAAATTATGAAGCAAAAAAATAGGAAGAGGCAAGACAGGAGATATGGCTCGCAAGGCAGAGATCCAATCCCAAAGGCTTTATTTGATAGACAAACGCTATGGGCCTTTTAACAAGAGAGTGAAATGAGAGGAGTGAGGGGATAAGGGAGTGAGTCAAGAAGGGAGCGAGGGGAAGAAGTGAAGGGAATAGAGAGTGAGGAGAAGGGAAAGCGAGTGAAGAAAGGGAAGTGACCTCTTCAAAAGCCTTTCAGATCACTGTGGCAACTGTATGGCACTCAAACAGAACCCTGGTCTTCTAGAGATATATTTCCTAGAGATATTCGCCTAAAGCAACAACAGTTTTTAAAAAGGGAGGAAAGATGTGATCTATGCATTCAAAGCAGTGGGTCTTGCAGGACTTGCTAACAGATTAAATAAATATAGGGGAATAGAGATAGGAGGATACAGGAGAGGAGTCTGGGAAATGTTCAAATCTCATTGAGGATCAGAAATGCATGTTAAAACCAGAATTAATTGCCATTTTTCAGGCATCAAGATAGTGAAAACTAAACAGTGAAGATAAACCGATACTGATATTCAGGGTTCACAAGCTAATACACTCCCAGAAGTGAAAGTTTATACAGTATTTCTGGAATTTGAAAATGTTTTTTGATACAGTAAATCCGCTTCATTATGTGCCCTAAAGTAGATGATCTGAAATTCAAAGATTTATGAAGCTATATATTCTTTGAAAGGTATTTTATTAAGAACATTACACACTTGATTTAAAAATTATAAAAATATTTAATATCAGAAATTACTTATACTATTATCTTAAATGACCTGAGATCACAGCTACATCATCCCAACTATGAAAAAACATATATCCTGCTAGAATTCCTTCCAGGGCCTGGTCAACAGAAATACAAATGTTCTCTGTAACACTGTTAGTAATAGCAGAAAATTAGAAACCTAACTATCCATCAGTAGGATGACCGAATGAATTATACTTTATCCTTAAAATGCAATGTTATGAAGCTGTTAAAAAAAGATCTTCCATTATCTAGGATGATTTCTAAAATATATTAAATGAAAGAATGCATAGGATGATCCTACATATTTTAAAATATAAGCATGCATGTACGTGTTTGCAAAGGCATAAAAAATGATCTAGAAGCATATAATACAAACTTGTTTTTTTGAGAACTGGAGAGTAAGAAGAGTGAAATGGATTTCTATTTTTCATCTTATATACTACTATACAGTTTTACTCTTTTAAAAAATCACTGTAATTAGAATTTAATAAACAATGTTAGGAAAAATATATGCATGGGAAATATTTCAAATGTTAACAGTGGTTTCTCTGAGTGGTAGGTTTTTGGCTTTTTCAATTTTATTTCTAAAATGTTTGTGTCTTTTTAATTTTCTACAGAGAAATTACTTTTATTTCTGCAAACGAATAATATGAAACAAATTAAAATGCTTCCTTTTCTGGAATTTGGTACAGAAAATTTTATAAAAGTTTCTAATTTGGTATGTGGATGGCTTATCTGACATGGTCCGAGAACACTGGGTCTCCTGAAAAGAAAGTACAAAGTGTAATAACTGCCATAAAACTATACTGAGGATTCAATTCAACAAACGGTTACTAACTGCCTATTATGTGCCTGGCACATTGCATCTGCAATGGTTAACAGTCTCCCTATAAACGATCTTTAGGTCTGAGCGATAGATTTAGACTAGTTTTTTGCCTGCCTCAGCTCTTGGATGACCCATCCCATTTAATGCCCCTGCAGCACTCTAGGCCTTAACATCCCTTTGTAGTGGCAGGGAGGTTCTGCTTCATTACTGTATCTCCTGGGAAGGCCAGAGGACTTTGTTGCCTCAAGTAGGAACCAGGATTCCATCTGTGAGTTAAGAATTTGTGTATTTATATGTGTTATACACATACTTTTTATACACTGTAATGCTGAGGAGTTATCTGAAGATGATGAATTACGTGTATTTTTAAAAATAGTATACTGTTATTTTTCGAATGTTCAGAATTGAACAATTGTAATAATCAGAAAAATGTTATTTAAATATTCAACTCAGTAAAAAATATTTATTGGGTGCCTCTGTTAGGCATGTATAATTTGCCTAGATATGATTTTACAGATAAAATTGACTTGGTGCCTTCCACTAGAGATAGACAAGACAATCAGGCAGTGGTAATGAGTGCCTAAAACGATGGACCAGCACTCAGACCACTAGTCTCGATAATTGTTTTTCCTAATCCAAGGACGTACTTTTCAAACGTTTTTCACCTTCAGGTTTCTGTTAAGGGTCCCCTGAGACCCACCCCGACAGACGGATATAGAAAAACACATACACAGTCACGACGTCCACCATTTCCCCACCAGGCGCAGCAAAGGCAGCTTCCCGGCACTGAGATGGGGGAGGAGAGGAGCGGGGGGAGGGGAAAGCAGGGAGCGAAAAAGGCGGAGGCGGCCCGCAGACCACGCTTTGGTCTTCATCATCACCACCCCTGGGTCCCCAGTTCCCACCCACACACCAACCTCTAACGGTACCGGATAATTTTCCTCCTTCTTCCCTCAAACGGCTATAGCGAGACAGTAGACGACGACCAGAACTACTTCTGCTCACGTAAGCGGCTGATCACGTGAGCACTACGTCATGTGAGATCTCGGTCACGTGAGCAGCTTTCGGCTTAAACTCCGGATCACTGAAGTGCCGCACTTCCTTCTGGTATGGAAATAGGGCGGGCCAAAGTCAAGAGAAGAAGTGTATGATTGGTTGCAGTGCGTCTTACATGACTGATCATTGGGCCGCCTCCCCAGTTGCCTGAGAAACAACAACGTCATTTCTTAATAACTCTTCAGTGATTGGCCCGCCCCTAAAGTTAACCTTAAAAGCCCAGTTTACTGGGGATATCTGTTAGACATGGTTACAGTGATGATGAGACTGATGAGCAGAGTCCGGCAGCCAGGCTGCGTACTTGCGCTTTGCTTCCTGGCCCTCGTTCTCTGGGATGTTCCTGTGGCCTGGGCCCTGAACAATGGCTTGGCCATGACCCCTACCATGGGCTGGCTGCACTGGGAGCGCTTCATGTGCAACATCGATTGCAAAGAAGAGCCGGATTCCTGTATCAGGTATCAGAGATACTGAGTACCCCCTTCTCTTCGCCTTTTCGTGTTTGGTTGAGCTCGAGGAGGAGCTTCCGTACTGCAGCTGCTTTTTTTTTATTACCAGCAAACTGCTCGGGATTGGCACTGGCCGTAAATTTTTCTGTGTGACCCCCGCCTTGGTCGGTAGCCTGGCCAGCGGCCCCGCACTCTCCGTCTCTCCTGGATTACCCAGCTAGGGACCTTCTCTATTTACCATCCAGTTTTGTTCAGCCCCTTCTTGTGAACTGCTCCTCTGCCTCTGCTGTTCAGTAAAGCTAAGCACAGCAATATGAGGTAATGCCTGTATCAAGTTCCTCCGGGTCAACCTTTCAGCCGGTAGCCACATTCTAGGGCGAGAGGGTTGGGAGGTGCAGAGACGCCATGGTCTCTTTAAAGTCCCTGGTAACAGTCAAGGAACGCAATGACGCAAAAAGGAGAAGAAAAGTCCTGTTCTTCCTACTCACTGCAGTTGTGCTTGCTGCTAGTACCTGTAGATATTGCGAGTTGGGTTCCAGACCACTGCAATGAAGCGAGTCAGTCTTTGCTGGAGTATCTATCTTCTTGTCTTCAGTTTGTAAAAAAAAATGCAACATCTGTGAAGCGCAACAAAGCAAGGTATGCCCATGTACCATCCAGATAGTATCAACACATTTCTATCTCAAGGCTACATCCTTGGGACAGCTTCTTGGATCAAAGAAAGCAAGTAGAATGCACATTCTAAGGACCGGGGAACGGATGAGGAGCTTCTGATTGCCAGGTCCTACAGAAGGGTCAATGCCTTCTCACTGACCTTCCCCAGCGAGGCTTCATAAGATAGGTATTGAACCTATTTCAGCCACACATTCCTTGTCTGTAAATTGGGAATAACAGCTCTTATCCCAGGAAGCTGACTCAGAAGGATCTGTAAAATAGTTCTTTTTTTTTAGTTTTGTTTTCAATTACAGTTAACATATAATATTAGCTCAGGTGAACAACATAGTGATTAGACATTTATATAACTTAAGAAATGATCACCCCATAAATCTGGTAGTACCCATCTGTCATGTCAGTTGCTTTTTTTATTGTTTATTGGGATGACATTGGTTAATGCCAGAATAGTTCTTAAACATAATAAAGACACCTGCAGTTAAGAGGCTGCTCTATAATCAGCAGTATGGTACATCCCAGTGCCCATAAGTTATTCCTTTTAATGTCTTTACAGCTTTACAGATAATGTCGGGGTCAAACATCACAGAATAATTGGTCTAAGTTTCAGGCTAAGTCCATTATGACCCTGGAGTAAAGTCTTTTCGTCTTCTCATTTTTTTCTCAGTGATGGTTGTCTTATTTTTGTATCTGATTATAAAACTAATGATTGATGCAAAAACTGTAGATAGTAAATAGTATAATGAAAATAAAGATTCCCCTCATTCCACTAGCTAGAAATAATCATGGTTAAAATGTTAATACACAGCCTTGGAATAGTTTTCTAGTAAATAAGACAGATTTCTTTTTTCATTATTTTCAATACAACTGAGATCATGTTTATGTTGTGAGTTGTTAACAAGACTGTACACTTTGCATGCCTGCATTTGAGTTCTGGCTCATCCTTACCAAGCCGTGTGATCTTGGGCAAATTACCTACCCTTCCTAAATGTAAGCGGAGTGCCTGACACAAAATAAGAGTTTCATAAATGCAAATCATATATATATACAATAATTTATTTAAGCAAATTCCTGTTGATAGCTATTCAGGCTCTTCCATTCTTCATTACTGTGAATAAAACTGTACATCATTGTACATCATCTGCTTCTTTCCCTGGAAGTCTAATTACTGGGCCAAAGGGTTTGCTCTTTTTGTGATATATCAAACTATCCTCCCCAAAAGTTTTACAAATGCACATTCCCAGCAATGGCCTGCACTGCATTTTTGTCATTTTTTTTAAAACTTAGCCTATCTGTGAAGTGTATTTATTTTCATTTATTTGATTACTAATAAGATTAAACATCTTTTCATATGTTAAATGGGCTCTTTGTGTAGTTTCTTTTATGGATCAACTATTCCTTATTTTTCAACTGGAATGTTTTTGTTTGTTTTTGGGGGATTTTTTTTTTTTTTGCTTGGCATTGTGTGTGTGTGTGTGTGTGTTCGTCTTTCATATGTTGTGGATATGGTGGTTCTTGCTACATGTTGGTTTTGATATTTATGTATCAAACATCAATTTTTTCCTCTGTGATTTTTGACTCTGGCATCATGCTGAGAAAGTCCTTTCCTACCTGAAGATAATATAGTCACCTACATTTTCTACTAGTATGTTTATGGATCTTTTAAATATTAAAATCTTTTATCTATCTGGACTTTATTCTCTTATAAGGAATGCCACATTTAATATATACTAAATCCCATGGTGCCAGATGGCCGGAAGGACCTCTTTCTGAACTCTCTTTAATTCCACTGATCTGTGTACTCTAGTGCTACTGGTACTACAACAGCTTCATTTATCTTTTGCTGAATGATCACATCTTTTAATCTTTTAGGTGAACTTTTTGAATCATGTTGTCAAGTTTCTTGAAAGGTCCTTTTGGAATTTTTTCAAGATTTTATTAAATGTGTAAAGGTGTGTCGGGAGAATTAGCTTTTTTTTTTAATTTTGAGTTTTCTTATCCAAGAGTAAAATAATGTCTCTCCATTTATTCAAATCATTTGGAAACATCATAGTTTTATTCCTGTGGGCCCTTCACATGTCTTAAATTAATCTCTAGGTACTTTAGGTTTTCCTGTTGCTTTTTTGGTTGCTCTTGTCAATGGTATGTTTTTCTCCAAGGTTATCGTTGGTATCTAAGGAAGCTGTTGATTATATTAACTTTGTAGTTTCTAACTTTACTGAACTTTCTTCTTAGTTCAAATAGCCTTTAAATTTCATGTATTTCTCAGTCCTGTTTTAATTGTTCAGGGATTTGGGGTAGAATAAGAGGGGAGGGGAAGGAGAAGAAAAAGGGCCCAGTCCATTTTACCTTGCATTGGTTGTGATTACTACCCAACTATTACGGGGTTGAAAACAATTGTAAAGACCCAAGGTACCTAACAAATAGGAGGGACCCAAGCATTTGTTTAATGAATTGTAATGACTCTTGGAATTTCTCTTTCAGTGAGAAGCTCTTCATGCAGATGGCAGATCTCATGGACTCAGATGGCTGGAAGAAAGTAGGATATGAGTACCTCTGCATTGATGACTGTTGGATGGCTGCAGAAAGAGATTCAAAAGGCAGACTTCAAGCAGACCCTATTCGCTTTCCTAGTGGGATCCGCCACCTAGCTAATTATGTGAGTTTATAGACAATTTTCTTTTTCATTCAGGAGACCGTAAACATTTCTATATGGGAGTTTGTTCAGAAACACTTAGAAAGTAAGATAACTGCCATTATCTGAACATTGAATTGTAAGGCATAGCAGGTGGAATTATCCTATCAGCAGATACATGTTTCGCAATAGTTCTTGAGGCCCATCTTGGAGAAGTTCTCCTTTTGCTGAAATGGCCGAATTCTCTGGGAGGAAAAAGGAACTTGGTTTTTGACATACATGTGCATATATGTCCATATAAGCTTTGAGCAGTATTGCAATTGTACTATAAATTAGAATTTAGAGGATAGAAGGAACATTCTGAAGGTTGTGAAAGAGTAACAGAGCCAGACATTAGTTAAAGATAATTAAGGCAGATTTTATCCAGTACTATTGCAGTAGGGGAAGGAGCCAAGGTCAATTCTGTATATAACAAAAACTAGTGAAGATTTATAGCCAACAGGCAGATTGAGAAGGGTCAGTGGATGGAAAATTACTAAGAGGAGACATGAAAGGGAGGGGGATTCTTGCTAAAGGTGGGCCAAGGACTTAAGACATCAAGGGTGGGAAATGAGGAACTTGGTCACATATCAAGCATTGGGGAATGACTTAGCAGGATTCTTGCTAAAACTGGACACTAAAGGCCAAGATTGAGGCCTACTTGAGAAGAGGGCTCAGAGGATCCTAAATTAGGTTTGGTCAAGGAGAGAGTCTTTGTCCAGATAAATCTATCATTGCCCTAGAAGATAACTTGTAGGTTCCTGTCAGAGGAAGATGAGAGTGTCTGAAAGCTTTCTTTTCAGTTCTATGCTATAGCTTACATGTGCAGTTGTTAGAAATCAGCAGGACTGGAGGATTTGTCCTTTGTCTCCCAGCAAAGGATAATTTAGGGGACTTGTGAAAAAAGAAAAGGCTGCAATACCTGGTGAACTGTGAGGATCTCTGTCCCCAACCTGGAGTGCTTCTCTCTTTCTACTTCATGATCGCCCTTCTATTTGGTGACTTTTTCCTTTCATTTCAGGTCCATAGCAAAGGATTGAAGCTAGGGATTTATGCAGATGTTGGGAAAAAAACCTGTGCAGGCTACCCTGGGAGTTTTGGATACTATGACATTGATGCCAAGACCTTTGCCAGCTGGGGAGTAGATCTGCTAAAATTTGATGGTTGTTACTGTGACAGTGTGGAACAGTTGGCAGATGGTATGTTTCATTCAAGAGATTTAGCCATGAGCAAAGAGAAGAACTTTGAGGCCAAGGTAACTGAGCATCCACAGAACTAATCTCATTTTAAGTACCCAGTCACAATACTGGAAATAATCATTCTTAATGTGTCAGAGCTCCTACCTCTTCTCTTCTTCAGTTTGTCCATGCACTCATTCATTCATGCAATGTAAAATCCATGCTTGCCTAACCCACGGCTAATATTGTGCACTTTTCATTCAAGAGGACTCTGAGTTAATTACATATAGTTTCTAACTCTCTATAACATCACTTGGGAAAGCATTCAGAATGTCAAACAATCACACAGAAAGGAAGATCTTCATTCCTGTCTTTCCTTAGTATATGCATTACCCCACACTACATCCTCAGAACAATCCCAGCACTCTGGAAGGTATTAAATACAATTTCAGCACAGAGCAGCTATCTGTCTTTGCTACTGGTTTAAAATATAAACATGACCCTTCCAGGCAGCCTTTTTTAAAACTATAAAGCCCCAGCTGGAAATGTCTTTCTTTCCCTTATTTTACCTTTTGTTTTCTCATACAGGTTATAAGTACATGTCCTTGGCCCTGAACAAGACTGGCAGAAGTATTGTGTACTCCTGTGAGTGGCCCCTTTATATGTGGCCCTTTCGTAAGGTGAGCTAGTGAGCCCAGAATCTAGTAGAGCCTTGCTGATAGCTTTTCAGAAGTTGAGAACAAAGAAGATAAAGGTCTTCAAAGTCCAACCTTACTTAACAGTCTCATCCTATCATCTCTCCCAAGAATCCAACCACTATTCACCATCCCCACTGCTATAATTGGAGTCTAAGCTACCACCACTTGGGAAGTCAGTCATCTTTGAGTCTTCCCTTTGTCTCACGGTTCACAACCTATCTACTAGCAATCCTGTCAGTAACAACTACAAAGTATATCCAGAATCAGCCCATTTCTTTCCATTTCCTGTGTATCCACCTTGATCGTTTAAGCCACCATCATCTCCCCCCCAATACTTCTCCCAAAAGCCTGATCTCTCTACTTCTACTCTCCCCTACCTCCATCCATTTTCCAAGCAGCACCAGACTGTTCTAGTTAAAATGTAAATGGAATCATATCACTCCCCTGCTTAAAACCCTTAACTGGCTTCCCATTGCACTTGGAATAAAATCAAGCTCCTTTGATCTGTCCCTGACCTGCCCCTCCAACCTCATTTCTGATCACTGCTTCGCTCACTGCACTGGTATTCTTTCTGTCCCTCAAACACTCCAAGCCTATTGCTGCTTCAGGGACTTTTATACCTGATTCTTGTTTTCTGCCTGGTATATTCTTGCCTAAGATTTCTTAGCTTCTTAACATTTAGGTCTCTGACCAAACACCACAGACTCACACAGGTCTTCTCTAAAATAGCCATCTATCCAGTCATTCTTTATCCCATTAACCTTTTCAGTTTCCTTCTAAGACCTTAACATGATATGGAATTACGTGTTGACTGGTTTATTGTCTGTCTCCCCTGCTAGAATGTTAAGTACCAGGAGGGCAGAGACCTTGTCTGATTTAGTCACTATATCCCTAGCATATTGGAAATGAATAATTATTTATAGAACAAATCCTTGTTATTTTCTTCTAATCTCTGTAAAACTTTTCACCTCTTTCTCAACACCTTAAGCCTTGAATATCCTACGTGCCTATTTACCAACTTTTATTCATTCTATCAACAAATTATATGCCTAGGATTTAGATTGCCTTATCATATGCTTGATGAGTTCTGTGTAATTTTACAGCTGTTATTTTTCCTTATCATTTGTTCTTGCTGATAAAAGTAATACATGTTACTCATTACATGTTACTTCATTTTAGAAGTTTGAAAATACAGTGAAGTGTGCAAAAAAATTAAATCTGCCATAATCCCAGTACCTAGTTACCATTTGGTAAATTTCCAGCATAAACAGTGTTAAAGCCATTTTATGTAGGGATTTTCAGTTTTATTGCCTACTTCTGAAGCAAACTTCTTACAATGAAGTTCCATTATAAAAGGGTTTATTTAGCTCTCCATATGGAGACCTTTAAGCTCTAAAGAGGCCACAGTGCCTCTTTAAATTGATTTTCAACTCGCAAGAATGTTAGTAAAAAGTAAACAAGTTATGTTTCCACAGCCCAATTACACAGAAATCCGAGAGTACTGCAATCACTGGAGAAATTCTGGGGACGTTTATGATTCTTGGCAAAGTGTAAAGAGTATCTTGGACTGGACATCTTCTAACCAGAAGACAATTGTTAGTGTCGCAGGACCAGGGGGTTGGAATGACCCAGATATGGTAAGAACGTGAGCCGTCCTTGGTCATATCCCTGCGGCGGGGCTGTTTTCTTCTTGACATTCAAGATAAATTGGCAAGTTCCTGGGAGCAGGCTTTTTGTGAGTACTCAGAGCAGGGTGCCATACAAAGTGGCTTCTGTCTGGGCAACTTTAAGAATAATTCTGCCTTCTTTCATTTGAATTCTTCCATTCTTTGTCCCAGTTAGTGATTGGCAACTTTGGCCTCAGCTGGGATCAGCAGATAACTCAGATGGCCCTCTGGGCTATCATGGCAGCTCCATTACTCATGTCCAATGACCTCCGACACATCAGCCCTCAAGCCAAAGCCCTCCTTCAAAATAAAGATGTAATTGCCATCAACCAGGACTCCTTGGGCAAGCAGGGGTACCTACTTAGAAAGGTATTGTAATGTGCTATGGGAGAAAATAGGAATTGGCTGGGAACATGCTCTCCTGCCTTCTAGTTTATAATTCATACAAATGTTTATTTTGGGTGTGTACTTTAAGATGGCTTTGTACCCAAGTACCAAATTTGTCTTGGGCCTAAATCTGTTGTATGATGATATGCATTGATCTTTCAAGAATCCATTTTTAAAATCTCAATATCAGTAATGAAGAGTTTTGCTAGAATCATTCTATTTCCAAAACATGCTAAGGGATAATTTTATTTTTTCCTCGAAGTGTTCAGTAGTTCTGACAATGAGACTGAATGTCACAACTAACAAGGCAGTTTATTGCCCGCTACCCAATTTGTCACACCTATTTTCTTGGCTTACTTTTCAGGAAGACAACATTGAGGTTTGGGAACGCCCTCTCTCCAACTTAGCCTGGGCTGTGGCTATGGTAAACCTTCAGGAGATTGGTGGACCTCGTTCTTATACCATCAATATTGCTTCCTTGGGTCAAGGAGTGGCCTGTAATCCTGCCTGCCATATCACAAAGCTCCTCCCTGTGAAGAAAAAGCTTGGGTGTTATGAATGGACTTCACGCTTAAAAACTAGAATAAACCCCACAGGAACTGTTTTGCTTCAGCTAGTGAGCCAGACTACATAAAGCTTTCTTAAATATTTATATTTTGTTGCCAAAGTGACCACCCCACTTGTCCTTTCATTCCCACTTCAGCTGTTTTTATTTCATTGAATAAAATTTCACTACAGAAACCAATAGGGCACAAAAAGCTCACTCAGAATTCAAAGTATATGTTGCAACGATTCCTTTACCTGTCAGGTGATTACCAATTATTTTCAATAAAATTGGAAAACTAATCATTGCCAGTTGATAAAAATTGGAATGAAATTGGTAAACCCAGACTTTGTCATCCATGGATACAAACTGCTAAGATGCACTTCCAGTTACCAAAATGTATAGCCTAAGTGCTTTGCCATCCAGTTTTGTTGCTCAAGTATGAAGAGCTGAACATCAGTAAGAATGAAGTATACGGTAACATATAGAGAAAAGGGATGTAAAATTTTAAACTGTTAGGTATTGTTAAAAATGGAGATATCCCTGCTAGATTCCACTGGGAATTTTAATTCACTAGAAATTATCTTTTGCAGTAATTTCAACATAAAAAGAATTTGTCTACTAATTTTGAGGCATATCAAAACATCTAGGTGGTCTAAGTCTGAAGATGTGTAATACATACAGTATGCTGTGCCTAGTGAATGGGGCCAAAATTCCTCAAATGACTGTAGTAGCAAAGGTAAAACAAATTATTTCACTCTTGGTAAACTTTACACTCTCTGTGGATAGAATTGTTACTGAGCTCACCCAGTCAGCGAGGTTTAGGTCTCTATTTATAACCCATAGCTCTTGCTTTGAAACAGCAAAAAGGATCCCATGAAGCTGCAAGTGACTGAAGTGCCAAACCAGACCACAGCTTCTGATATGAGTTCAACCAGATTCAACTGAAATGAACAAAGTACACGGAACCATCGAGCCTAAATTTCCCCAAAAGGGGAATTTTATTGACACTAGTTTATTTCTTTCCCGAAAGATCAACTCCGACCATATGAAGTGAATATATCCTCAAGATTTTATTGTCTTCATAATAAAACAAAGTATGAAGCTTAGAACTGGATCACTTGGCCCTGTAACAGAATAGAGTTTTGTTTATTTAATTTTGCAAAGAATCTCTACTCCATCAGAACAGTGTCTATTCCTAAAGGGATCACCATCCTTTAGGTTCAGTCCTCAATTCTTCCTTTCCTACTCATGCCAAAACCAACACCAAAAGCCTCACACCCTCAGCTATGGATCAGGTTATTTTGAGAGGACTGCTCAATCCTTGTATCACAATAAATGAATGGGCAGAAATGTTCACCTCTCCAAATAAAACTGTATAGAAAATATTACACCATCCACCCCACATTATATACCTTTCTCTTCTTATCTCCTCCCAGTTCAAAATGCTTGCATCTCTTAATAGCCAGCATTCTCTTAGATCTGCAGTTGGGCTCAACGCATTCAAGCCTCAGGACAATCTTCTTTGTAGTTTTAGCCTGGAAAAAAAATTAAGTCAACCCCTTCATAAATCACTGAGAAAATCTCTTTGAAAATATGACTATGTTGGGTTAATACTAAGAGCTTTGCAATTAAGACAATTCGTCTTTAGCTATAGGGAGAAAACAAATGTGAAAAACAGTGAATTTAAGAGAAAATGTAATAAGTAGCAAAGGTAGCAGGTTATCTCATTGTCATCAAGTTCTCCATTCACAAACATGCTTATCAAACAGGCACTTATTATACTACCATGAACTTGGGGCCTTTCAGCTGCTCTTCAGTTAAGTATTCCACAACCAAAAATGTGTCATCCGACTAGTCCCTGAATGGCTGCTCCAGTCACCTATCTGAGAGTTGGTCACAGACATTTAACTTTCCTCCCCTGTCAGATTTGAGATAAACACAACTTTCACAATTTGTAAAATAGGTTAACTGTTACTTAAGATCTATCAAGTCTCCAAAGACTACCTACAATTACATCTAGAATTCAACTACATTACTTTAACCTGAGTACACTCCCCAAGAATACTCAACTTTTTCAGCCTGCTCTTGCAGGCAGAATTCTACTGCTGCTAGTTCACAGTTCTCAAAAAATCCAAAACCCAGCTAGAACCTTCCCATCTTCTAAACAAGTTACCTGAATGTGAAAAGGGAATCAAGCATTCCTTCCAACACTTTGAAATCAAATCATTTATTGCACCTAAATGAACACTAAAGTCATTCCTTAATACTTTCTGGAACCAGGCTAAATGAAGAGCAAAGTGCCTGAAGAAATTCTGGGAATGCCGTTCCAGGCACTGTGTTCTTTAAGGGGTAGCAAAATCACCTGAGGTCAAGAGAAACACATCAAGCCTAAGAATGAAAGAATTCAGGAGGCCACTGGGAGACTATTTTAAAGAGCTTTATGACTTTATGAGATAGGTAGCAGACAATGCAGATGAGCTGAGGAGCAAAATGAGAACAATTCTTATTGCAAGAGCTGAGGATTCACTAGGGCATGAGAGAAAGGAATAGGGCAAAGGAAAGATTTACTGGTGTATTCCAACTTTGGTTCTTAGGAAGGCAGAGCACATTCCTTAACTCGATGTTTGCCTCCTCAGAAAAGAACAAAAAAAATATAAAACACTGTGATGATGGAGTACTGGAGACTAGAGTCAGACCTGGATTGAACTCTCAGCTCCACTGTCTACGAGGTATGTCACTGTAGGTGAATGAGAAAACTTCGCTGAAACTGAATACATATTGAGTACACTGCAGAAATGTGGGGGAAGCATATCAAATAGTAATTACCACTCACCTTTTTGCGGAAAATCGGCTTAGTCTGCCCACCATAACCACTCTGCTTCCTGTCATAACGCCGCTTTCCTAGAACGAAAATTATTACGGTATACCAAAATAATGAATCCTAACAGCCACATGGCAAAGTCTTCTTCCGGGTTTTATCTTGGGGTTTCCAGCAGAAATAGCAATGCCCAACAAGTGGGACGTGGGGGGGAGGTCTAGGCTCCTACACTGTACTACTACACAAATGCCACAGTGTAACTAGAGCACGTACAGACTGTCTTACCCTGCGCATACAGAGAGTCTTTGCCCTTCTTGTACTGTGTCACTTTGTGGGGTTGGTGCTTGCCACACTTCTTACAGAAAGTCCGGCGGGTTTTAGGAACGTTCACCTATGAAATAAACCATTCAGTACGTGCTGTGTTATCAGATGCCAATGTAACAATTACGACCCAAATGATAAGGAAGCCCATGAGGACTCGACTCTTAAACACCTTGCTCACACACAACGTTCTACAGAAGGTGGTCCAGCTCCATGTGCTCCAAGTACAGCAGCTTCCGACGAGCCCCAAAGTATTAAGAGAACATATACACTCTACCACCTAAGTCTACCTCTTTGATCCTATCACTTCAATTCCTGGCCCTGAAGCCTGGTCCCTTTGGGGCCGATCCCGTCAACACTGGGTTTTTTTGGCGAGTCCGCCCACGGGCCTGCACCCATCCTGGGATGGAACTGTCGACAGAGGAGGAAAGATTAAACTGGATGTTACCGTGTCCCCAACCTAAAGTCCTACCATGTTAGCGAGATCACTACCAGCAGAGAAAGAAAGAGGCAGGTCCGGAAACGGAAGTATGTAGGAGGTTCCTAGTTGCTCTTCCTCGTGGGAGTCGGTAGGAGAGACCATAGAGTCTAAAGCTCTGTGTGCATCGCCCTCTGGTGGCTAAGAGGACGAGTTGGAGCCGCAGGCGGGATCTTAAGGAACTGCTCTGAGGCTGATCCATCCTCTTCGACTTCCTCTCGCCCCCTAGCTGTGGAACTTTTCCTCACTTCATCACTTTTGGCAGATGTTGATTAGGTGCAGCCTGAAGTGAAGGAAGCAGTGTTCTTGCCATACCCTCTGGCCAACCTCTCCCTATCCCGGATGGAAGCCAGGACTAGGGTCAAATGGAGAAGGTCTCCACCGGCATGTCCCATTCCTGTTCTACCTCAAGGACACTGGGAACATCTTTTGCAATGAACTTCTGGCTCACTGAAAGCTTGGAGGGAGCCAGTACTCGCATGGCCAGTTGGTTCTTTCGACAAATGTTTATTGAATGCCTATTTCTGTGTTGGGCACAATAATCAAATAAGCATGTTCTTAAGTGTGTAATTACAGACTAAATACTTTGTAAAAAAAAAGATTAGTGATCAGCATTAAAGCAACCTTTTTCTGTTGAGGGAGCAAGTTGGCTGCCCTTGATTCTGAAAAGTGGGGAAGAAATTGTTCAGCTCCTGCAATCAGGTCAAGAGATAGAAAGTATCCAGTGGCTCTTACCTTTCTGGTTTGTAAGGCATAGCAGGACTTACAAACTCTGTAGCCAAGAGCAACCACAAAGGATGGCATGAACATAAACATTTCTGACTGGGCGGGTCATGGTGGGTAATTATATCCCAGGCCTACAGTTTCCTCAGCAAAGGTCAGTCTTTACTTTAAGTGAGCCCTGTCCATTGTTCTTATGCATCTAGGATAACATACCTCTGACATGTCGGAGTAATTTTCTTTTCTAGGCTCCTTTAAGGTACAAGCACAAACACCAGAGCAAAGGACCACCAACCAGATCATGAGACCTCAGAACCGTACATTGTTATCTTGTTCCTCGCATACCACTTCTGTTTGCTGTAAATGTTAATAACCTAGCCTGTGCCCACCAATGTAAAAGTATATGTTTCTCTATGTTGCTTTTTAATCAGTCCTAGAGATTTCCCCACTTTGCTTTCTCTCACCTCTTTACTCTACCACCAATGCATTTCAGATATTCCTTACATTTTCTCCTTTGATTCTGAATGCATAAAAGGAAATGTAAAACTTCTGTTCTCTGGAGCATTTTCTTTATCCATTGAGCTTTTACTTCCAGGCATGTCTTCAAAATTTTGGCTCAAATAAACTCTTATAAAACTTTTCAATATGTTTGGACATTCTTTCACCAACACCTGGCAGAAGTCATGTGCTAGGTTTCAAAAGAGTCCAGTAGAGAAAGATTCAGGTACTGAGCACTTAAAATGGATTGTCTCATAAAATTCTCACAGTAATTCAAGGAGGTAGGTAATACTATTATTCCCATTTTACAAATGAGGAAATTGAGGCCAGAGACTGTTTTAAAAAATTGCCCAATGTTGATAGTATTTAGTGGAGCCAGGATACAAACACAAGTGATATGAATCCAGAGCCCAGGTTCCCTTACCATTATACAATAGGATTATTGTGGCTTGGGAATTATAATAGCTAACAATTATTGAGTACTTATTATATGCTAGACATTATCTTAATCACCTTGTATACTACCTATTTTAATCCTATCAACCCAGGCAGTGGGTACCATTATTAGTATTTAGCAGGTGAGGAAACTGAGACACAAGAGGCATTAAATTCACTTACTCAAAGTCATACAAATGGTTATTTTGAGGAGCCAGCATTTGATCTCAGGTGATCTAACACCACAGCCTTGCACTTAACCATAACATCACACAGGGGAAGCAGGGGCATCTGCAGGGTAGAGGAGAATGAGGGGAGAAAATTGGGCAGGGATGCAGGTGGAGGTGCCAGTGGATTAGGGGCTAATAAACTATGAAAGCCTAGTATCTCCCCCTTGCATAACTCTTCAGGATCACCCATGGGTCCTGAACTGACTTTCTGACCATCCCCTTTTTGTTGGATGGTCTTTGGGAATGAGATAATACAAATATGACCACTGCCTACTATATTTTTAAAAAAGTTTCTTTGCCAAACAGCCAGCCTGTAGTCTCACAGCATTTTATTCTCTCTAGGCTCTTAGGTAGTATCATTGATTGGCCTTTGAGGAGTTTCTAGAGGTTTTAAATGTTAGTTACTTGGAAATATGAAGACAGTAAATGTGGCCCCTCTTAGTCTAATGAACTTTATTTCTTTCTATAACACCTCATGTGACATGGCTTTGGTTTCAATTCCCTTCATAAGTCCTAGTCTCTGTTTTGGACACGCTCCTGCTCAGTTCTAAGGCACTCGGAATATAGCTTGGTCTTGCAGAGTAGGTGGCCTGTTTACATTCCTCTGTCTAGATATTTTACTTTTGCAGAGAAGTCTAATATCACTTTGTATTTTTTGACAGCCATGTTACTCACATGACATTTCTATTGATTACTACCAGCAAAAATGTCTGAACCATTTTCACAAGTCCTACTGCTACTCCACTTTCACCTGGAGTTATTTGAAGTTCAATGTCGCTGCCTAATTATGGAATGTGAATCTTAGCCTTGGTAAAATACAATTGTTGAATTGGGTTTATCACACTAGGTACTCAAGATCTTTCGGAAACTCTTTGCTCTGATTCTATCATTCCATCTAGCTAACAACAACCTCTTCCCATTCACTGATTAGCTAAACTACTTTCTATAGCTTCTTAAAAAGGTCATTAATGAAAATGTTGAACAAGATAGCATCAAACACAGAACCTTATATTACATTGAGAATCTTTCGAGGTGACACTAGGCCATTTATTTGCACGATTTGGGTGCAATCCTTCTTTCTATCTAGCCAAGTGCATTAAGAGAGTGCTCATGGGAAAAAAGTGAGGAATTATCTAGGTTTACTTTCCCCTTTCCCTTTTCCTGCTCTCCTTTGTCCAGACCCCCTATTGTATGTCTGCCAATTCCTAGTCTCAACCATAAGATGCACCTTGAGAAGAGACAGGGCATGTGACAAAAAGTAGACTCTGACTAAAAAAAAAGGGGGAGGAAAGTTAAATGTCTGTGACCAACTCTCAGGCAGGTGACAGGAGCAGCCATTCAGGGGGGACTAGTTGAAAGGCTATAAATTATCAATAAAATAGGAAGATCATGCAATAACTTCCTGCCCATCTATTTTGTGCAGATGTGAGGATTAACCGCTCTACTATCCTACGAATACTTTTTTAAAAAGTCCTGTTGCCTTAAAATTTTTGACGGACTTCTAGTGGAATCTGCGATCTGTTTCTGCTTTAGGATATAGCACCTGGGGCAAGTAAACATGGCAGTGCCTGATGTGTCAAGGTGGACAAGCAGGTCAGTCACTAGGGGCTCCGCTGCCATCTTGGTTTGTAACCAGTATTGACTGAATTTCTTAGGAGAATGCTTTGGGAGAAGATTGCTGCTAGAACATAATGGAGGTGACTGAGGAAACATTCAGGCTTTAAGTAACAAATCTATTTTGGTTTATCGCTTTACAGGATTAATGAGAAAGATGTAAATTAGGACTTAATCTCTGAGGCAGAATCTTTAATAAAGAAAATCAATATCCACAAAAAATAGAAAAGGTAACAAGTCTGTATGGGCTTGCATTCAGACATTTTTTTCTGTAGAAAAAAAAATGCCTTCTTAGAAAATGACTCAGCAGGGGGAAGTCTTGTCTCTCCTGTCAGGCTCTGTACTTTGGGGTCCTTTTGTGAGCACTCTCCATCCTTCACTATCAAGTTTGACTGTGTGACCCTGAATCTCCTCTCCCTTGGAGAACATGAGACTCTAAAGGCAATCTTCCTCTTTAGTCCTTTTGTTTTATCTTTGTGGTTCTACATTTCTTCTCTTTTCTGTAAGTCTCCACTTTCTCAGCTGACCATATCCACAGTCCTTTAAGTATATTGTCTCTTTACCTTGAGGAGGTCAGCCTGACAAGTCTGCTCAACCTAACCCTGTCTAGAGCCTCAGTGGCCCCAGCAATGCTGAGAAGGGTTCTTTCAGAGCAAACTCAAGATAGTAGTGTCAGAGGTCCCAAACAAATGAAGGGCGGGGACAGCTGGGGGTGGGGGAGTAGACTAGGGACAGCAGCAGGGAACCAGATACCATGCTGCTGAGAAGAAAAAAAGGCATTGGTTTAAGTCAGGAAACAAAAAAAGGGAACTGAGTGGCTGTGAAAGGGTGGGGTTTGCTCAGACTGTCCTTCCTCTCTGGACTGTAAGAATATGTCTCCAGGACCAGTGTCTTCTGAGATCGAGTCCCACCTTCGAAGTCCTGGCATCTCAGTGCATCTGGGAAGCTACCTGAATTAAGTCAGGACTAAGGTGGGTCTGGGACATGGCAGCGGCTGCCTTTTACGGGGCCCCTAAAGGCCAGAGAGAAAGCATGGCTGGTGCCATATAGTTGGCTGGCAGTGGAGGCTGACCGAGGGTGGGAGTCATCAGCACAAGGCCCTGGCAGTCCTTTCTGATGATCAGAACAGGCTGTAAGGGTCCTTTCTGAGGAGGGCTGTGGGGGGAACAGGAAGAGAAAAAAGTAACATGTGGTAATCATCTGAACAGGTAGCAAATGTTGGAAAGGGATACCTGTGCGAAACTTGGCTGAGAAGTAATACTGTCAGTGGCAGTAGGATAGAAATAAGTCCTTTGGTCAAATATTGCTTGAAGACACAGAATACGTACTTGTGTTATTGAGGCTCTTAGAAGAAGAAATTCTAAGAGGTATGTTATCTGAGAAAACAGTAAAAGCTCGCATGACACAATATGTCGTTGACTTTTATAACCTGGGGAAATTTACCTGTTAAGCCAGGGTTTAAGCTACCTGCCTCCAGCTGCATCAGGCCAATGTCACCGGGATTAGAACTGTCTCGTTAGAAAGATCGTGTGCACCAACCTCGTGGTAATAGCGGGTAAGAGACTGGGCCAGAAGAAAGCAGCCTTAGCCTCAGACCAGACTGTGTGGCCAACCCCTGAGGTTTTTCCTATTACCATTGCCTGCCATGTGCATGGCTTTCTTTTCTCTTGTCTTCATCATTTCTCTCCTTTCCTCTCCTCTCTTCCTCTACACCCTCCTCCTCCCTTTCCTTTATTTATCTTTATCACCTTTTCTTTATTCCCTCCTTTATTTTATTCATTATCACATCCCCAGGAACAGAGTCGGTGCTTAGCAAGTAATTGTTGAATTGCATTGAATTTTTCTTGCCTCTTTCTGTCCTGCTTTTTTCCCTTTCCCTTTCCTCCTACTTGCATAATACCTTCCATGTAGGATTGTTGAGAGCAATAAATGTGTTAATATATGTAAAGCAGTTAAAACAAGGCCTGGCAATAGTAAGTGCTAATATCTCAGTGTTTGCTGTTGTTTTTATTCTGCCTGAAACCTGCCGGTGTCCCCAAAGGGCCTGCCTAGAGCAAATGGTGTGGCATTTAGAACAATAGGGATTGCTGGCCCAGACTAAGACATCCTTGGATGCGTTGCTGGACCTCAAATGCAGTCCCAGTCCAGTTTCCCAGCCATCTGGCTCTCTAAGCTCCAAGTTTCTGTCCCATGCTGTGCATTTCCAGAGGCAGGGCAGCAGCAAAACCCAGAAGCAGGGGTCTACCAGCTCAGGAACTGGTCTGAGTACTGTTAGTTGTGGGCTAGTTCTGCTCATTCCTTCATTTTACATGCCAAGCCTCTGAACCAAGGGTGCTACAGCTTCTCTAGAGCCTCAGTTATTTGATAAAACAATGTCACCCTCCAAATAAGCCACAAAATGCAAATACTCATGGGACCTAAAGCATTCTACCGAAACAATATCCCTTAGAGCTAGCTAGCCTTATCTGCTCTATTCTGACCCCTTTTATATTCAGATTATTTACACTTGCGTTAAAGTTCAAATTCCTGTTTCTTGTGTCTAGTGATGTGTTTGTTTAGAATCCTTTGTAAACTTCTTATGATGAGAACTAGTACAATTTTCCTTCCACTTCTAGGGTCTTAGTGCAATTTTAAATTATCATCACTCTAATCTATTGTTTCTTTTAGAGCAAATTTCCTATAGAGTTTCCTTTCAGTGGTCTATACCTATACTAGAAAGTGACTTAGGTACAAGAAGATAAGGCTTTTGAAACCAGTTTTGGTGCTTTTCAGCCAATAATGCCAAGATCTGATTGGTAACTCCTGGGAATAAGGAAGAGCTAGAATTTTCAGTGAGGTGGTGCTCAACAAGAAGTTAGAGACAGATCTTGACCTAATTCACTCTAAAGCTGCTTGGTTATGCAAACGAAGCCATCGGGGAAGGGGGAGAGAGAACTCCTCTGAGGACCCTGAAACAAATGGGCCACGTGTGACTTTCAGTTTCTGTAGAGGTTCATGTGCACTGACTGAGAGTGTTCAGAGAGCATTAGAAACACAAAAACCTTAATCTCAGACTTTCTTTCTCACTCTGAGAGCCATCACCCAGTGTCCTTAGGGTAAATGTTGGTCATCCTAACTTCCAGGAGAAGCTCATCTCACTGCCCTGCCTTCCTGAAAAGGAAATTAACTATAGTCTATTAGGTCATCCCTAGAAGAAGGAAATTCTAGGGAGTCAAGAGAAGTTAAATTATAGACAAATTGGAGGTTCGAATATACTGCAGTTCAAGATCACTGGCTCAATGAGAAAGCAGATTAGTCTGCAATTAAAACAGAGTAAAAAATTAGATTAGAATCAAAAAGAGGTAACTATAAGGAAAGCAGGCTCTTAACATATTTGGAGTGGAAATAGGTACAATGTTTCTGGAAACTATTTTGTAATCATGTTTCAAAATGCAAAATGCATACTTTTTGACTTGGTAAATGATGCTTATATAGAGATTCTAATACCATGGGAAAATAATCAGGAGTAATGTTAAATAAGAACTTTAGGTATTTTGGGGGAAAAGTGTGTTTGATGGATGGATGGATAGGTAATGTTAAGAAAAAATAAACTACAAATAGCATGTGAAATACGATCTCAAATATAAGAAAAATGCACAGAAAATGGAAGGTAATATGCTCAAATATTAATGCTTCTGGATAATGTGTTCTTTTTAATATTCCTCTAATTGACACTTTCTATAAAAATGTTCATTTGATATCAAAAGAAAATAAATTAAAATATTTAAACCTGGGAAAATAAAAACTAAACTGAAACAAAACAAAACAAAACAAAACAAAGGAGCATGCAAGTCCAAAGTGAAAGATATGCATGCCAGCAGTCACCTTCAAGGCAGAGGGACAATACCAAAGTGTTACTGCCAATCTGATGCTGAGTGTAAACTTGTGGATCAGCTATCTGGCTCTCTTTTCATCATCACTTGGTCAGAGTCTAATGTCTCTAGTGCTGGGCAGAAGAGATGAGGAATCCCAGAGACCTAGAAATTTCCAGAACCACAGAAGAAAATGTAAAATGTTAAAGTAAAATGCTGAAGAAGAAGAACTAGAGCTCTGAGACCTCTTGTAAATGACGATAGTAGTTGAGAATTTCCCTGGTTAGACATGCAACCAGGAAACTGATTATGGCTGGAAGACTTCACCACAAATTTGGTTACTTGTAAAGCTCACCCTGAAGCTTATCATAAAATAATTAGATTTCTTTGGGGCCTAGAGTTTCTCGGGAACTTAACAAATAGCAACTAAGTTTTGTTGTTGCTCTGGTTATGGTATATTAAAGAAGACTTCTCTCTAGTTTCAGGGCCAAGGAATTCTCAATCGAAATCTCAATCAGAACCTGAGAGATGCTTCTTGGAGCTGAGAAGAAATTTTTAGTAGGCCAAATTTAGCCCCTCAGTTATACTCTAATTAGAGATAGTTGATAATTCTATCATATTTCATAGTAAAGCATCAGTTAGGAATGAGGAGGACGCACGGGATAACACAAAGGTTACAGTCCAACAGATAAGCCAGACTTGAGTTTGCCAGTTTGTCTAAATAACAGTATTTATTCTGAAAGCGGAAAACTATGATCGCATACACAAGAATGTTCACTGACAGCATTGTTAATAATTGAAAACAAACAACCTCAATATCAATCAATAGGAAAATAGAGAAAGTGTGATGTCATCATATTGAATACTTTATAATATAAAAATGAATTCAATGCATGAAGTAGAGCCACCAAGACAAATCTTAAAACATTACATTGAGAAAAAGAGCAAGTTGCTAAAGAATATGCACCATTTACATAAAAACGTAAACTATATAAACCTAAACTAAACATTCTTCTGGATACTTACATATGTAGTAATGATATAAAAACATGCCTAGGAATGACAAACACCAAAGTCAAGATACTGGTAACCTCTGAGAAGGGAGGGGACTGATTGTGGAGGAGGACATGAGAAGGTTTTGACTCTATGAATCGCATTTCTAAAAACACCGGAAGTTATTATAGCACGATGTAGTACTTTATAGAGGTAAATAGTGATACATATGTATAATATCATCCTCTTTATTTTTATCTATTTGCAACATTACATAATATAAAAGAAGGTATGTTCAATCAAAGGTTTATATCCACAATAAACAACAACAATCCAAGGGACAAAAAGTAGGAGTTCCACCTAAACCCTGAGCTTTTATTCCATCAACAATGAAAAATCCTGAAAAGGAGACAGCGAATGACTCTAAGAATCCACCAGTTAGGATCTCCTTGTGGAAGATTTAAAGGAAAATGAAAGAAAACCTGGTAGGACTGAGAAGAGTCCTCAAGTGGGAAAAAGTTCAGTTGACAGTTAACAAGGCCACATTATCTTTTCCAGTCCAGAGGAATATTGCAGAGGAAAGTGCTCCATGATCTTCTCTCATCCCCTGCACTTACCACCATTTCTTCTTTTGCCAAATGTTCCTAGAAGATGAAGAGAGTCTGTCCCAACTGCTGTTTGATGATAGACATGGGTAATGACAGGATGCTGAAGTAGATGTCATCATACCTTGCTGAAGACAAATAATAATAATAATAATAATAATAATAATAATAATAATAATAATTCCTCTGAGAAGTAGTGATGTACCACAGAAACAGCAAGGGCTGTGGAGTCCAGATGGATGAGGTTGGACAATAACATAATCTCTATGAATCTCACTTCCTTTATCTGTTGTGAAGAATAAATTAAATAATGCATGTAAAATGCCTGACAGGAAGACTGCACTGAGAGAAATAGAGTTATCTTCCATTTCCCTAGAGAGAAAAAGGAATGACTAGAATCTTGCTAGGCAATTAAGTAATGCTTTAAAAGGGAAATAATGAGAAAATACTGCTTCTTGAATATTCTACTAAGTGGTTATTTGAACTATGACTGACTGGTTATTTCTAACTAGCATCCGCTAGACTCTTCCCAATCGTATGCAGGCTATGAAGTCTTCTGAATTTTACTCTGGTGTTGTCCCTAATAGTGTTTTATCCTAGCATGAGTAAAGATAGGAACCAAGGATTGTTTAGTTTACTGATTCTACAACTGCTATTTATATTAACTCCTTGGCATAGTGGAATTCGTAAGATGGCTGAACTGTTACTACTAGCAAGGACCCTTTTTCTGAATTCTGCTGCTCCATAGGTTGCTGGGAGAATGCAAAAGGTGACCACATGAAGATCTTTGCATTTGTAGTTTAATAAAGAGGACATTATAATACTGGAATTCTATATTTTAAATGAATAGCTCTATGTAATTCTGTTATTCCTCCTCCTCTTTCTTTATATGAACACTGTGTGTGTGTGTGTGTGTGTGTGTGACATTCATGTCACTTCCGTTTCCACCCTCTGAGTGAAGTGCAGTGTCAGCCCTCATGGTGCATCTTTTGTGGTCAAATCAAGTCTGTAGGCTGCTGAAATTGCTAAAAAAAAATTAGGACCTGCTACAATAAGTACGCAAAGAAGCTGCAACTGCCCTCTGATGCAGAGTGTCCATTACACGCCAACCTTCAGTAAGACATAAAGATGGACACCTCTTCTTTCACATTATTGCTTGATTCAGTGGTGACTAAGTAAGAGCCACCGCATTTCCATGCTATGTGTGTCTGAAATGGATCACAAGGAATAGGAAGAACGCAGTTAAAGAAGAGGGTGACCAGACCATGGAAATCCCTGTAATCTTCCAGCTCAGTGATCTAGAGGTAGAGGCCATTTCAACCCTTGCTCACAGGGCTAGTGAAAGGCTTACTTCCTCATACTAAGACTGACATTGAACCTTACCTCAACACAGACATTTGAAAGAGAAGAAGGCTTCCTCTTATACAAACTGGGTTTGCTCTAAAAATTTGAAAGATCAGAGGCAGCTTCCGGAAAGACCTGCTTATAGGAAATAAGAGCAGAGACCAAGACTGAAGCAGATGTTGGGTCTGAGCAGGGAGTGTATTCACTAAGAGTTCACAATACATCTAAAGGTAAATGGCTGAATGTGCTTTTCTCAGCTAAAAGAAGCACTACTGGATGTGCTTTACTGGGCAGCTTCTGATCTAATTTACTGGTTATGCTATTCAGTTTCTTTAGATTTTTATTTTGTTTTCTGTAATTTGAGTGTTTGATGGTGAAGAGATAAGTGGAATTCACTATGGGAACAAAAGCAATATTATTACAGAGATCTGGGTTCCTGAGAATAGAGCATTGCTACTTGGTTACCACTACTTCTGGGCAAACAAATAATTTTAATGTTAAAAGAAATCTCTTTGGGCTTTGAGTTGAATCTTAATGTTAGAAAGGACTCTCTTGGTTGTAAACCCTTATCAGTTTGCCATTCCTGTGAAAGACCATTTAAATCAGGGGGTCATGGAAGAGAGTTATGTGGCAGGGTGTGGGGAGAGGTTTGTTCCTTTGTTCAATCTTTCTCGAAAGATCATTTACAAACCATTGAATCAATCCATCACCAGAAGACAAGGTCATCCACATAACAAATCATTCCAAACATCCCTGGTGTTTCTTTAACCTATTTTTGTCCTCCCAGTATGATAATAGAACCTTCTACACCACAGGAAAGATCAAAGTAATGGTGTGGATAGCCTCATGCCTTAATAAAAACCACTCCCTTGATTTCTTGGTGTGAACAATAATCTGTGCTTCACAGGTAGAAAAGAAAAACCTGCTGACTTTATTTCTTCTGCTTCCCTGGTGCTACCAAAAGTATAAAGAGTTTAGTTTTAAAGATAAACCACCAACCCAGGAGAAAACCCACCTCAAACAAAACTTGACAGGGAATGGTGATTTTTTTCAGTATTTACTTAGTGTCCATTTTTTGTATTTATATTTTCACTTTACCTTTCTAATGAAAATTCGGAATTAGTAATATAAGATAGTGCATAAACTTTAAGCAAATAATTGATATGAAGTGTTGCTTTGTATAAGTAAAAAAAAACATGGTGACTTTTTTTAGTTAGTACTAATATCTTTATTATGGAAAGGAAATAATTTTTATCACTTAAAATATTTATTTTATTTAAATATTCTACAAATTTTTATTTTTAAAATTATGGTAAAATACATATAATATAACATTTATCATTTTAACCATTTATTTATTTTAAATTTTAATTAGTTTCAAGTATACAGTACATTGGTTAGATATCTATATAATTAGTAAAATGCCCCCCCAATTGCTCCCTCCCCTGACCCTCACGGAGCCAATGTATTAATGCTAATTCCCATCCCCGTGACCATCCATCAGCTACTAATTTGTACTTCTTTAACCCTTCACCCCATTCTCCCAGCCCTCCAAACTCCCCTTCCCTCCTCTATCCATCACCAAATTGTTCACTATATTTGTGAGTCTGTTTTTGATTAATTTGTTCTTTTCATTCCTTAAAATCCACAGAAAAGTGAAATCATGTAGTGTTTATCTTTCTCTGTCTGACTTAAATACCTTCTAGGTTCATCACAGCAATATCTTTTTCCATCCCCTTCCTTTTCATATGTAGAGGTCTTGTTTTCTTATCTTTTTAGCCACTCCATCTCTTGGTTGGAGTACTTAATTCTTTTCCATTTAAGGTACTTATTGATAGGAATGTAGTTGTTACCATTCTTTATTCCTGTTTTTGATACATGTTTTTTCTTCTTAAAGAAGTCCCTCCAACATTTCCTGTAATTCTGGCTTGGTGGTGATAAATTCCTTTAGTTTATTTTTGTCTGGGAAGCCCTTTATCTGTCCTTCAACTCTAAATGATAGCTTTGCTGGATAAATTATTCTTGGTTGTATATCCTGAGTCTTCATTCTTTTGAATATTTTTTTTTTGCCAAGCCCTTCTGTCCTGCATAGTCTCTCTTGAGAAATCAGCTGCCAGTTGTATGGGTGTTCCCTTACATGTAATTATTTTTCTCCTGCCGATTTAGAATTTTTTCTTTGTATTTAACCTTCGGCATTTTAATTGTGATGTGTCTTAGTGTGGGCCTCTTTGGATCCCTGTTTTTTGGAATCCTCTGAGCTTCCTGGGGTTTTATGTCCATTTCTTCCACCAGGTTAGGGAAGTTATCCATTATTATTTCTTCAAACAGTTGTTCAACATCTTGATTTTCTTCACTTACGCAGATCAGACGAATATTTGGAGCCTTAATAGTGTCCCATATCCTGCTTAAATCATCTTTATAGTCTTGGCCTCTTTTTTCTTGTGATTCTGTTTGAGTGTCCTGATTGGCTTTCCTGTCCTCTAGATAGGGCATGTGATCCTCTTCTACATTCACTTTGTTTATTATTTTTTTTTAATTCCATTTAATATACTTCTCATCTCAGATAACGTGTTCTCCATTTCAGGCTGGTTCCCTCTTATAATCTCCATCTCCATTTTTATCTCTTTGTTAGTGTTCTCTACATTTCCCAAAAGTTCATTGAGCATCTGTATAACCAGTGTTTTGAACTCTGCAGTTGTTACATTATTTGACTCCATTATATCTGGATCTCTGTTCTGTTCTCTCATATAGTTTCTGCTTCTTTATCTTCCCATTTTGGCTGCCTTTCCATGTCTGTTTCTATGTACTGAGCAAAGCTCCTAAGTCGCCCGATCTTATTAGTGTAGATTTGTGAAGTAGGTGTCCAGTGGCACAGTCTGGAGAGGGGTTCAGCCGCAGACCAAACTTAGCTCAAGCCTCTACCCCTCCCAGGCCACCTGTTAAGATTAAGCAAGTAGTCCACAGATGCTGTGCTTATAGTTGCCTCAAAAGGCCACACCAGAAACCGAGGCCAGCTGCTTCCAGTGTGAGTCTAGGCACTGCTCATCAAGGAGCACCTGACTTGCTGAGAATATACTTGGATGTGGCTTGGGTGGAGCCATGAGTTGGGGGAAGTGGGGTTTCAGGGAATCCTCTGGGTGGAACAACCTCTGTTATCCAGTTTGATGACATCACAGTTATGACAGCTCTGTGTCTGTGCACTGAGAGTGGGGAGGGCTCAACAGGGAGCAATGGATACCTCCAGCACTTCTGTACAGAGAGAGTCTTGCCTCAACTCTCACATCAACAATATCTCTCAGTAAGTCTCTAGTGCCCCCTGCATGCAAACAGGCACTGGTGCTCAGAGCAAGCAGGTCCGTCACTATGAAAATCTGCTCACAGGTGAGGCCTCTTTAAGAGGTGTCTGCCACCACTGCAGCTTCTGTCTCACTCAACCACTCAAGAGCAGGCAGCCCCGCGTCCTCACCCCGTCCTAACTTCTATCATTGCAGGGTGATTTCTCATTTATCTCCCTAGTTGTAGGGCTTGTTCATCTAGATCCCAGGTGATTTTTCTTTGCTGCTACTCCTTGTTTCCATTGCAACTTTGATTTGGTCACCGGAGGGATGAACAGAACCTCTATCATCTACGCCATTTTTTTTCTCCCCTCTCCCATGGTGACTTTTTATAACTTTATTTGCCTTTCTCTATTTCAGTTACCTAACCTGAATCTTTCCAGGGTACTGTAAATTTGGAGAGGCTAATCAAGTTACTTTTTATAAATGATCAGAGATGACACCTATAAGAGTAAGACAGTTGTGTCACTTTTGCATGATGCTGCTTTAAACAAAAAAAAACTAATCTAATCAGAAAGATGGGGAAAAGCCAAAAACAAAAGCAAAAATGACTCTCTCTCAAAAAAATTGTTTTTCAATTTTAAAACAAATCTTTCATCCTTTATAGCTCAGCCAGTGGGTGATGGGCAAAATCGGTTGGGCAGCAGTTAGTATATGTCTATAACTGCAGGTGCAGCCTCCATATCCTTATTTGACCCCTTGGTTACAGACCTCAGTGGGACAATGTTTGAAAATTTATATTCACTGTCTAGGAAACTGGGAACTGAAAGTCCAATATCTGCCTCAGTGGAGTTCTGGCACCTGCATTATCCCTTCTGGGGATATCAGGGTCAACAGCTGCAGAGAGACTTTTGCTGTTCACAGATTCTGCACATATCATAAAAGGGCAGTTAGTATAAATTTGCCTCTAGACATTACCAAGCACACAGGTACATGTCATTTGGCATCCATAGTACTCCAAGAACTCAGTTTATGTGAGCTCACAATGTAGGACCAATTCCCCCAATTCGATATTCATCCACTATACCTAAAAACTGACAAAGATAGGGGATATGGAAGGTGGATGGCAAGGTAGGAAGAAGGTCTTTTGTTAGCTTTGCAAGTTTCTGCTCCATTTGAAACTAGGTGGCTAGGCTGAGGGGGAACCAAGGGAGATGAGGATTAATGTGCTGGGTTGTCAAGAACTTTCATTATCAACAGCAAAAAAGTGAGCTCCAGAAATAAGAAGCTATGGCTGCAGTGATACTGGAGAGCATCTTTCTGAAGCGATCCCAGCAGAAAAAGAAAACATCACCTTTAAACTTCAAGAAGCGCCTCTTTCTCTTGACTGTGCACAAACTTTCCTACTATGAGTATGACTTTGAACGTGGGGTAAGTTTCTCTGCTGTGAAACCCAAGTATCAAAGACTTGGTCTTAGATACCCCTTGGAGAGAAGGTAGAGGCTTTTTGGTGGGAGGAGAGAAGTGGAAGGGACCCAAGTACATTTCAAACTCAGCAAAATGTTTCCTAGCCTAGAACTAGCTACAGCCATGCTGGAGAAAAAAAAAAAAACTGAAAGGTACTGAGAAGCCGTGGGGAAAATTTTACCATGGGATCTTGCCATAGGTGAGCACTCATTAAATGATTATTAAGAATGAAATCTAAGACTTGGAAATTGCTTTCTTATTTTCTAAGATAAAGACAGTCATCCACTCTTCCGTAGTATTTTCCCTCCATCTGGTAGTCAAAAAAGATTAGATTAATAGATCTGAAAGTTGATTTTTTCAAAATGGCAGGTCCTGATAATAGAGTGTGGGTATCACTTCACTATGTTGAATGATTAGATAACAAAATCTAATCATCTGGTTGCTTAATCACCCTTAATCTTTCTCCATTTTCTTCCTCATTCACTTTCTTAGAGAAGAGGCAGTAAGAAGGGTTCAATAGATGTTGAGAAGATCACCTGCGTTGAAACAGTGGTTCCTGAAAAAAATCCTCCTCCTGAAAGACAGATTCCGGTAAGAAGAGATTATTGTCAGAGGAATGAGATGGGAGAGCGGTTAAGAAATTTGGAACACTGCAGTTCTCTGTAAATAAAACTGGTGGTGTACTATGGAGTACAGAAAAGCTTTTGTATAAAATTCTTCACTCTGCCATGTATTGATTATATTGAGTCTCAGCATCTTTCCCCCAGATGCAGAACAACTCACTTAATCTAGAAAATTTGTAACACCGATTTTAAGATAACATCGTATCAAGTTTACAAACTGATCAGAGATCATGGGTTTTACTCCTTCAGGTACCAGGGTCAGATTTGCAGGCTTGAGTTTTTCTCCACTAGCAACACATGCAACCACACTAAAATATGTGTTATATATTTGAAACATAGAATTATACTACACATCTTGCTTTGAAACCTACATTTTCAATTTAACAATATATGAAAACTTTTCTCCATGATGATACCCTTTAATAACATGAGTTTCATGACTGTATAGTATTCCTTATCTTGGGTATACTGTATTGTAATTTGTTTAATCCATTTTCTATTACTGCACATTTAAGTTATTTCCAATTACTTGATATTATAAACCATGTTGGAGGATCATCTTTTCATGCATCTTTACATACTTTTGTTATTCTTTTCTTATAATAATTCCTAAAAGTAAAATTTTGTCTTCTCTTTATGAAATCTGTGCATTTTGGTTATTTTTACCTTTTTTATTCTACTTTGCTTTCTAGAAGTGAAATTTGAATTTCATACTCTCCTACAAACTGTGTGTGAGAGTTTCTATTTCTCTGCATTCTTTTTTAATACCAGATATTTTAAATATTTGTTAATTTGGCAGGTAAGAAATGACATTTCACTGCTGCCTTATTTTGCAATTGTTTTTGTTACTCATAAGGTTGAACAATTATACATCTATAGCTTATTTATATTTTTTCATTTGCGAATTGCCTGTTAATTTTTGCCCATCTTTCTACTGAAATGTTTACCTTATTCCCAGTAGTTTTTAAGATATCTCAATATATTAAGCATATCAGTTCTTTAACTGTAATAATATGTTGCAAATATTTTTCATTTATCTTTGAATTTTGTTTATGGTGGTTTTTTTTTTTTACCATACTATATTTTAACATCTATTATCATCAAATTAGCTTACCTTTTCTTAATGGTTCTAAATCTTTAGCATTATATTAGAAAAGCCTTGCCTCCTGCAAGATTATATAAATGGTTAAACTTTTTCTCCATCATTCCTAGTTTCATTTTTTACATTAAGCTTTTGAATCCATTCAGAATTTACCTTGGCATATGGTGTGAAATAGCTACCTAACTGACTACCACCACCAATATTAGTGGTTAATGTTCTAGCACCATTTATCAAGTAACCTCCCTTTCCTTAATGATTTGAGATGCCTGACAGTTTTTTAAAAAAATTTATTTTATTATTAGTTTCAAGTATACAGTACATTGGTTAGACATTTATACAGTTTATAAAACAACCCCCTCCCTAATTACTTTTTCTCTCCTATGGTGCCAGAGCCCGCCGGCAGAGATCGAACAGCACCTAAAAGAGGGGGGTGAAGCCTAAGAAAAAAGAAGATAGGAAAGTGCTTCGGGAGGGCATACAGTCACTGCTGCAGCCCCAAGTTTATTTAGCACAGCCTTTATATAAGTTTTTGGATACAATAGCAGAGTATGATAGCAAAGCACAGAGTACAATAGCAAAGTACAGAGTACGATACCATAGGAATGCTGACATTTCCATAAGTTCCTATATATCCTTCCCTCAGGGTACAAACATCCTTTTCTGGGCTGTAAAACATTCCACTATCTTAAGAGGATTTCTTTAAGAGGCAAACCTCCCCTCCAGGGTCAGTAATGTTTAACTCCACACCCTGCTTCCTAGAACTTTTGTTTAAGCAGTCTCAGCAGTTGCTTCATGGCTATCAGTTACGTGACTTCTTCAGTGTCTCTTAATGGCTCCCGACACTCTGGCTCTACACTTAGCCATTACATTAATGCTAACTGCATTTCCTATGCTGTGCTCCCCATCTCTGTGACCATCTACCAACTACTAATCTGTACTTCTTTAACCCTTCACTCTATTCTCCCAGCCCTCCAACCCCCCCACCCCCACCCCTCTGGCCATCACCAGACTGTCCTCCATATTCGTGAGTCTGTTTTTGATTGGTTTGTTCTTTTTGTTTCTTAGATTCTTAGATTCTCATATAAGTGAAATCATATGGTATTTATCTTTCTCTGTCATGTTCTGGATTCCATGGATATGTGTCCTTATTGGGTTATAGGAATTAATCACTAAAAATTTGCATTGTCTGTGCAGGAGAGCCTTCTGAAGCTACAGCAAAGAATTCCCAGTACTTAAAAAAATCCAGGAAAGAATAATGCATCAACCAATAACCATGTTTTTTTCTTCTTTCATTGCAGAGAAGGGGTGAAGAATCCAGTGAAATGGAGCAGATCTCAATCATTGAAAGGTTCCCTTATCCCTTCCAGGTGAGTTATTTTCTCTCACCAGCTCTCAAAGGGACTTGTAATTGTTAGGGGCGGATTGTGGGATATAGGGAAGGATACTAGGTCCCAAGAAACAGAAGTTGAGGTAGACAAGAAGGTTGGACTGAGAAATGAGACTGCCATGAGCTGAGAGCATTTGCTTTCTTTATTTTCCCAATATAACATAGTTTATTTTAGTCTCTACACCTCAGAGACTCCATAATGGCATTAATTCTATTATGGTGTGTCTTGTCTATGATAACTACATTGAGAAAGATGCTGGGTTTGTCGAGCGAGCATTTCACTTTCTTCTGGTTCTGCCTATCTGTCTAAAAGTGGTCATGTGAGTTGAAAGGTCAGAGAATGGGAGAGGAGGAGTAGTATTAGGAAGTTTGGTATGGGGAAGGCTTATTAGACTTACACATAAACTTAAATTCTATTCTAGTATGAAATAACTAAGGAGCCACATAGACATCTGTTTGGTTGATGCATTGTAAGCCATAAAAGAGAACAAGAGCTTCAGAATTGGCTTGCTTATGTCCTGAGAACTCTGTAGGCCACGTGTCATGAATATAGCGGCCTCTGCAACAGCGAAAGACAGAAAAGGAAGTGGAAAGTCTCAGGGGAGAGGGCTTTCTGTCATGGATTTATGAGCACAGCAAGACTAACAGGCAAAAAGAAAAATGTAAAAGGATCTTGTCCATGTCCTTGACTGTATCAAAGTTTACAAAACCTGTGAAGGAAGGGTGTTTTAGACATACTTTTGCTACCATTTCAACAAAATGACATAGTTTAGCTGGGCTAGTTGATAATGGTAAACAGCAGATCATTCAAAATTAATTTACTTTTGACTTTAGAATCCACTATGTGATAGATATCTGGTAAGTCTGCGAAACATCTTATATGGTTTATGCACCTCCACAGCACTTAGCACAATGCCTTGTATATGTGAAGTGTTCAAAAAATACTGACTGTTTGATTTGATGACAATGCTTAATTTGCTTTACTCTTTTTTGAAGTAGGGTTGTGGTTCCAAGTTTGGTTTATTTTGGCAAATATTGACAAGGGGAGACTACTAGGCAGGGAGGGGAAAATTAGCCATGAGTTAAAATTTTACTTCATGTTTTCCAAATGAATAATCTATATGTACTAACCAAGACTTAAGTTATACAAATAATTACTTCAATTCTTCCCTATACAAATTCAAAGTTTAATAAGGTCATAAAATAGCTTTTGTTGGTTAAACAAAAATCCTGTCTCCACCACGGCTGAAGGAAATGTTGTGAACTAAGTTTACACACAAATCGAAACATAACTCAAGAGAACCTAGGAGTATTCAATAAGCTAAGACTTTCTAAGTCCTACATCCCTGAATTTGAATTACTTAGGAATTCTGCAGATAATTCACATGACACTGGCCCAGTTACTGACTAAAAACTCTGCCTTCCTTTGTTTTCCACTATGCATATACAAAGTCGTTGCTTAAGATTTGGTCCTTCAAGGTTTTTCTTCTTCTTTTTTTTTTTCTTAACCCTAATTGCTGAAGTGTGTGTCCATTGTCTCAGGTTGTATATGATGAAGGGCCTCTCTATGTCTTCTCCCCAACTGAAGAACTGAGGACACGTTGGATTCACCAGCTAAAAAATGGTGAGAATTGTTTGTAAATAAACAAGTTTCCAAAGGAAAAAAGAAGGAAAGGAAGAAAAGCAGGAGAGAAGTGGGGGCGGGCGTGGGGAGAGAGAGATTGGAGAAAGAGAGATGGAAGGGAAGGAGGACGAGAGAAGGAGGGGGAAGAAGAAGGAGAGAAATAATTTTCCCCATATTACTGATCCAGCTGAGTTTCACATTCCATCACATGAATAAAAAATGACATGCTAGACTAAGAATTTCAACCCAGTTCCACCGCTATCTCTGTAGTATAATTTTATAATTGTAGGTACCTCCATTTCCCTATTGACACAAAGCCCCATTCTTTACACTGATTGCAAGGGTGGGGTGGTGTGGCATTCAAAGGTTATTGCAATATTTTGAATCCTAAGTATACAATACTTAGTCCCCAAAAATTAAATAGATGATTATGAGAGTGCTTGAAGTCAGAGTGGGGAACCTTATTCCAAGCCCTCTTCTACCACTAATAAGCTGAATGACCTTTGACAAGTAGGTCAACATACTTCTTTTAGGCTCAGTTTCTTCTTCTGATATAGGAATAATAACGACGTCTGCCATAACTACCTCCAAGGTTGTCCTAAGGATCAAATGAGGTAATACATGTGAAAGCACATGGAAAACCATAAAGCACTGCACAGAAAGCACTATACATATCTTCACTGTGAATAAATATTTTCCAAGGAACTATTTAATATTCCTAGCTTTGTGAGGACCTAAAGTTAAACCGTTTCAGCATTTCACATAGACCATACAGTGTGCTCAGATAAACTTGACTGTAAATGCTTGTAGCACAGGATGCATGCACACACATTTGGGTGTATATATAGCCACATGTCAAGTGACTGAGAGATTAACTGGTTGAATTAACATCAGGAAAGGCTGCCTAGAGAAACAGGAAGGATGGCAGACTGATAACAGCATGGTTGGGTTATTGCGTGACAGCAATAACCTTTGTCTTAATAAACATTTAGATTATCATACCTGGTGGCTGACTATACCAGCTTTGTTTACTCCTTTGAATGCAAGTCTATTAGTTGACATAAAAATAACCAAGTTTTTCAAGCTGAAAGAGGAGAGGAATAGGGAAGAGAAGGGTCATTTATTGAATTCTTGCTATGTGCTAGACACCAAGCTAAATACGTTATATTTATTATTTCATTTAATTCTCATAGCTACTCTGGTAAAACAACAACAACAATAACATTTAATGAGCACTTACTGTGTACCAGGCTCTGAGCCAAGTGCTTTGAATACACTAGCTCATTAAATCCTCACAATCCGCCTATGAAGTATGTATTATTCTCCTGTTTACAGGGGAGAGAACTAAAGCTCAAAGAGATTAAGTAATTTTTTCAAGGACACACAGCTATTGAGTGGGGAAGCATGGATTCTTACCACATCCTTAGGTCTACATGACTCCAGAGACTAAGCTCATTACATAGTTTTATGCTGCTTGGTTCTCAAGTTCAGAAATTGCACTTGTGGTTGTTAGCAAGATACAGTCATGCACTGCATAAAGACATTTCAATCAATAACAGATAACATATGCTATGGTAGTCTCATAAGATTATAATGGAGCTGAAAAATTCCTATTGCTTAGTGACAATGTAGCCACCATAATATTGTAGTTCAGTGCATTTCTCACATGTTTGTAGTGTTGCTGATGTAAACAAGTCTACTGAGCGATAAGTTATATAAAAGTAGAACACATACAATTATGTACAGTACATATTACTCAATAATGATAAAAAATGACTTTTACTGATTTATGTATTTACTATACTATACTTTTTATCATTATTTTAGAGTATACTCTTTCTACTTATAAAAAAAATGTTTGCTGTCAAAAAGTGTGCAGTGTTGTCTACGGCCATGCCACCCTGAACAAGCCCGATTCCATCTGATCTCAGAAGCTAAGCAGAGTCAGGCCTGGTTAGTACTTGGATGAGAGACCACCTAGGAAGACCAGGTGCTATAGGTGTAAAAAATAAAAAAAATAAGGGATTGTAAGCTGGCAAGGTCCTTGCAATCTGTGAGGTCAACCAAGGGTTGCCTCATCTAAAAAAGTGCGTAATGTTACACAGGCAGCAGCAGCCTCACACATCCCATGTTTACCACGTCTCTTGATTACATCATTTTCTCTTGTACTTGATTTCATCTCATGTAGTTTTGTACAGTAACTTGCTGTACAGGCTTGTAGCCTATGAGCAATACATCTTACCATATAGCCTGAATTCTATGTCTATGTCTATGCACAGGTACCTTGTGTATGTCTACGCACAGGTACCTTGTGTAGTAGGCTCCACCATTTAGTTAGAATTGAGTGTACTCTATAATGTTTGTGCAATGATTAAATCACCTAATGATGCATTCCTCAGAATTTATTCTGGTCATTAAGCAGTAAAAGTCCGTATTCTAGAGTAAGGCTATGCTGAGTATTGCAAATGGGTGATATCTTGCACCACACAGTTAAGTTCTTGGCATGTTTTGAGATAAGAGGTGCGCTTTAGACCTAGGGGTACAAAACAAGCAAATGCTTCAGTAGTGTTTATTAGGATCCAGGATCCTCTGAGTTCTTTACATATGTTAAGTTATTTCTTCCTAATATTGACCATATAAGACAGTTATTTTCATTGTTCCCATTTACAGATAAGAAGACTAAAGTACAGAGAAGTTAAGTAACTGGCCCAAAGGCACTCAGTAAGTGGTAGGGTCAGGCTTTGAATTCCATGTTCTGAATGAACAGGCTGTTTCCAAGCCAGAGAAATATTTGCAGAGGCTGAAATAGGAGCTCCAGAGGTCATATATATTTGTACTTCTTTGGTTCTCTCCACATGCCTCATACAGTGCTTGCACACAAAAAGGGGCCAATAGTTCTGTTAATTGATTTTTCTGTGGGAGTACACAGCCACCACTAACTTGTGCTCTACATTGATGGATAGATAGGATTTAGTTTGGAAATAGGGGAAGGTGGATATGCTAGCTGAGGGAGAAACAAAAGAGAAAAAATGTGGCATGTACAAGTTAGTGACTCCTTTACACTTCAAGTACTAATTTCAAAACCAGTTGTAGGTTAGCCCAATAAAGATTTTTTGAATGCCTACTATATTCAAGGTATGAGTAATGGCCAAGGATATGAATATCCGGCTTGTAAACTTGGTTTATTTACTCAGATGTTAACCTTACTATATTTATTATGCACTGTTATTAAAGTTCATTAGGTAAGTAAAATTACAGTAAAAATAAAGCCACAACAAAAAAAACACCACCACTTCAGTTGAGTCATTAGTGTGGGTAGGTGCAATTTTGCCTTCTCTTCCTTTATGTTTTACTGAAGGCATTTTTTTCCAGTTATTCCAGACCTGGGTGTATGTCTTATTGAACCTGCTTGGGCTGACAACATGAGCCAAAATGTAAATGTCTTGCAACAAAGATCATAGTTGTTGGAAGATTTAGGTGCAAGTTCTAACAACCCCAGGACAGCCCCAGGTGCTAGCAATGCCAATATAAAAATAGTCTAGGAGCCATAAATCCCACTCTGGTGATGTCCCACTTTAGGGTAAAAATACACCAATTAAAAATCACTAACGTGAAAAAGGGACCTCATCAGAATCCTGGTGCTGTGAAGGGGCATGAGGGAGCCTTCTGAAGTGCTGGATCTGAGTGATGGTTAAATAATTATAGACAAATGTGGCTAGCTACATACCTTAGATCTGTGCACTTTATGTGTAAGTTATATCTCAATTTAAAAAGTAGGGTCTAAGTAACCTAATATCTATCTGCTACAGTTTTTCAGTGACACTTTCAATGAAAAGTTGTATGCCTAAGAACTTAGCCATGGGCTCTCTCCTTTCATTTCTTTGAACATGGTAGTGGACAATTCGATGTTACAGAACCACAGATTTTTGGCTATATTCACTCTAGAATCTTTGTTTAGTCAAGCTTAATAGAGCCTATCCTAATTGCAACTTCAAACATAAGCAAATGATGTGACTTTACCAAAATGAATGAGAGTGGCCTTGGCAAAACTCTAACAACCAATATGGAGAGGAATAATTCATTCATTCTTAAAACAGAATTTTAAACATTATCCTGATAAATATGTATATGGGACAGCAGACCATCAAGTATTTGCAGAATGTGTGCCAACCATTAGTGCTTCCCATACAGGCTGGCTCTATGCATTGGCGAAGTAAGCAGTCTCTCCTAGCCTTCCCACTTGAACACTGTCTTAATCAGCTCTAGCTGTCATAACAAAATACCACAGACTGGGTGGTTTAAACATTTATTTTTCACAGTTCTGGAAACTGAGGAGTCTAAGATTGGGGTACCATGTGCTTTGGTTCTTAGTGAGAACTCTCTGCCTGACTTGCAGACTGGTCACTCTCTCACTGTGTCTTCACATGGCAGAGAGAATCTCTCTCTTGAGTTTCTTCTAATAAGAGCACTAATCCCATCATAAGGGCTCCTCTCTCGTGACCTAATTACCTCCCAAAGGCTCCACCTCACAATACATCACATTGGGAAGCTTCATAATGTAAGTTTTGAGGGGACACAAACATTCAGTCCATAATAGACACTCTGCTTTTGCAATTGTCTCCTAAGTAGCTGAAAATACCAGTTTTGGATTAGCCAACAAAGAAAGGGCAATCTTAAAGGGACCTCTTCAGAGGCAGACATTATTTGGTAATGTAAGCTTGGTTTTTAATGAGTGTGCTAGAGGTGAAGAGAGCAGGAAGCTTTTTGTCCCCTCATTATCACATTAGCATATCTTTGTTTAGAGTAGCTAGTTGTTAAGAATTGTTAGAATATCTACTGGTGTCTAGGCCTGTACCTGAGGGTTTTCAAAATCTCTACCTGAAGGGTAGGAGGGGCAGAGGGTGGAGGCAATAGAAATAATCAGTCCTTGCTGGAAGAATTATACAGAATATTATTCAGAATTTCCAGTGCCTGGTAATGATAAAAGTCAGACAGACTTTCGGTTGGTTTTACTATTATTTTAAAATTCTCCAATGGCCATACCACCCTGAACGCGCTCAATCTTGTCTGATCTCAGAAGCTAAACAGGGTCGGACCTGGTTAGTACTTGGATGGGAGACCACCTAGGAAGACCAGGTGCTGTAGGCTTTAAAAAAATTGTGTGCAGCTCCTCACAACCTGGACCCCATCTGAATAGCTCCCACCATCTTGCATGTAAGAGAGTGCTAAAAAAGTGAAGGGTGAGGGTAGGCAGGGTAGAGTAGATATAAATCTTCAAATACATGTTTAGAGAACATTAAGATAGCAATTTTTTTTAAGACAGAACTTTTGTTCCTTTGCCTTTAAAAAGCACTTGGCCACCAGAAGCTTTTAGGCTTTCCCCAAAACCCTAAGTGAGTGGAGCGTGACTAGCAAGCTCTTAAGGACTGGAGTTGGTCTCCACGAAGGAGTTTTGTTTGGTTTTTATCTTTTTAAAAAAGTTATGCAGGGCTTGGCGGTAGTAGTAAAAGCTGAAAATGTGTACGTCTTCAGATGTGCATATTCTTACACCACCCTAGGTCTTTGCCCTAATGCTAGTGATTGTCAATTATTTCAGTTATCTTTGCTCCTCTGTTATCTAACAACATGATCCTAGGATGACTTGTCTAACCGACTTCATGTTAAGGTTCTTGAGTTTCCACAGTATTAGAAGCCATAAGACCAATTCCTCCTATCTTATACCACTCTATTCTTTTCAAAGTACTTTGGCTTCTGGGATATCTTTTGAGCCTCACAACCTTGTAAGGGAAAAGGAGCTGCTGTGTTTATCTCCTACAATGAGTTCAACCCACCTCGGTGGCCCTAGAAAAACTGAAACTCTGTTTATTCTACAGGCAGAATCTAGGGGCAAAATTGCCTTCATTTGCCCCTGAGCTCGCTCTGTTGACTATTCTATGAATACAGAAATCCTGATGCAGAAGTTCTCATTAAGGCAAATATGTAAAAGATTATTCAGGGAGCTAGGACATTGGTATATTAGAAGCTGGAGTGAGAGTTTGGCTTGGGCAAATTGTGTCCCTTATCTGGAAAAGAACACCATAATCAACACCTGTCTTACAGGAAAATTGTAATGACTACTGGGAAAACATAGATAGAGTGTTTTTGTTCTGGGCTCTGGAGACATCAGCTATTCTTATCATGTTGGTCAGGAGATAGTCATCATGGCTGACCACTGAAGATAACTGCACAGCTCTCTGGGGCCAGGCTTGTGAGCCAACTGGCCCTGTTGTCTGCTTCCCTTCAAGGTAGCAGAAGAATGTGCAGTTGTTTGAAGTTCACTACTAAGCTCAAAGAGGAAAACATGCAAATTGTGGATTTTCCCACCTGTCAGATGTGATCTGTCTTCTCTCCTGTTACAGTAATCCGGTACAACAGTGATCTGGTACAGAAATACCACCCGTGCTTCTGGATCGATGGGCAGTATCTCTGCTGCTCTCAGACAGCCAAAAATGCTATGGGCTGCCAAATTTTGGAAAACAGGAATGGAAGTAAGAGATCTGATCAATACAATTCCTCCCTCTTTTGACTCTGTCAACCACTCTCTCAAGGGTCTATCAAGCGCAGGTTTGTACATTTTGGTCACTGTACAAAAAGGCCTGGGAGAAGGGATCTGTGGGGACCAAAATTCAGCTGGTCCTCTAACTCTCCAAGCTGTGTGACCTGGCATAGGACTGTATCTGCCCAGACTTTTCCTAACTTGCCTAAAGGCATTGTGAACCAAGAGCAAAGTCCCTGACAAAACCTGTCCTGAGACCCTTTCCTAAGATACATTCTATACCATCACTGGTTTCTTATTTTGCAGGTTTAAAACCTGGGAGTTCTCACAGGAAGACAAAAAAGCCTCTTCCTCCCACGCCTGAGGAGGACCAGGTATACAGGGAAATTGGGTGCTGCTACTGCTCAAATGGAAACTTACAGTTACCCTGGAAGACATACAAGAGTCTTAGAATTCTCCTGGGATTTGGCACTGTTAATTGGTATTCTTGCTGAGACGGGATTTATTCTAATTAGGACTTCCTTTTCAGTGGAATCATACAGGCCCGTTAGGATGCTCTTATCAACCATTTAATCCAATCATTTGTTTAAAGCAAAATAAAGCCCAGTTTTAAAAATGAAAAATATTTTCAAATATAAAATCAAAAGAATTTAATCATAAACATCCGTCTACCCAATACCTTGATCCTACTAGTAATATATTACTTTAAAACTTGACTTTATGGTTACTTTTTGAGGTCTAGAAAGCCCTTCCTCATACATAGGCAGACCTTGGAGATATTGTGAGTTGGGTTCCAGACCACTACAATAAAGCGAGTTGCAATTTTTTGCTGATGGAAGGTCTTTCCTTGAATTTGTAAAAAATGCAACATCTGTGAAGCACAATAAAGCAGGGCAGGAATTATTATGCTCATTTTACAAACAAGAACACTGAATTTTAAAGCCACTTATTAAGTCCATGTATAGATTTAGTGACAAATATGTTTCTTCATCATGTCTGTACATGGTTTTTGTCTGAAAAGTTTTAAAAATACTGATGGCTGGGTCCCATCCCCAGAGATTTTGATGTAATTGTTCTGGGAAACTGCCTGGGTGTTGGGATTGTTAAATGCTCCCTAGAGATTCTGGTATGCATTCCAGCTGGGAACTCCTACCTAAGTGCTTAAGAAGAGCTGCTAAATAAACTTGTATTATTCATGATTTGGGTTAGGATGGTGTTTCTAGTAAGCCAGAGAGTTGGGAGAGGAAAGTACTTGATGTCTAACCAAACCACCCTACTTTGTCCTCCTACCTACACAGATCTTGAAAAAACCACTGCCCCCTGAACCAACAGCAGCACCCGTCTCCACAAGTGAGCTGAAAAAGGTTGTGGCCCTGTATGATTACATGCCAATGAATGCAAATGATTTACAGCTGCGGAAGGGTGATGAATATTTTATTCTGGAGGAGAGCAATTTACCCTGGTGGCGAGCACGAGATAAAAATGGGTGAGTCCACTCCAGCCCTACACATGGCCACCTCTCCGAGTCTGTAGGGTCTGGCCCACATGTCATTATACACATATGATCTATGCTGCATGTGCAGAAGCTACACACTTCATGGGCCTAGCCATGTGTTAGTGACATGATCCTCTTTGAGGGAGAAGCATGATTTATATATCTCCATTTGAGATTTGTTTTGAGCCCAGGGATACGGGAATATGATTATGCTTCTCCCCCAGGATGGGGAGTGCTAGAGGATCTACCTCAATGTCTTCTCTACAGGCAGGAAGGCTACATCCCTAATAACTATGTCACCGAAGCAGAAGACTCCATTGAAATGTATGAGTGAGTATGCTTATGGTCCCAGCTCACGGTCTTCCAGAAGGAATAAAATATAGCTATACTTTTTTGTAGTTTCAACAAAATTTTGGTTTTGAGATACTTATTAAGATCACTGCCAACTAGGTCAAATGATGTCACCACCCCCAAGTTAGTAGTACCTACGTCTTACTCTTCTCCCAAACACCTGCTTATGAAAGCTGGAGAGGTCACCATGCTCCCCAAATCCATAAGAACCACACTCAAAGAAAGAGTTTACAGCCTGACAGGAAACATTTGAAAGAGTGAACGTGTTAAACTTCTGCCATCGTTTATTCTCCGTAAATATAGAGGTGGATTGTCCTTGAGTGCTCCATCCTCAATCCCTTCCCTGAAACCCCTGCTGCCTCCCTTTGCCCTCTACTCTCCATATCTATGAATTTTCAGTGCCAACCGGGTTCTGGGAAAGTAATGCAATTGTGTTATGTACATGATAGGCACTCAATAAGTAGGGGTTTAGTGAATTGACTGAATCACTGGCATGGATGAGTCCTAGAGGTCACTCTAGTCTCAGAACTGCTTACACCATGGCTTAGAAGCCACTCAAGCACTCTTCTTCAACAGGTGGTATTCAAAACACATGACTCGGAGTCAAGCTGAAGAACTGCTAAAGCAAGAGGTAAGCATGCGACCACAAACAAACAGCATTCTCCTTGTACAAGCGAGGATCTTGAGCTAAATACTTGCTGCTGCCTGCCACTTCCAAGCAAGGCAGTGTCGAGGCCATCATTGTATGGGGTTCTCATTACACTTTTCAGTATCATCAGCTGAAACACGGCATGTGGCAGTGAAATCAGGGGTTGTTATATTTTCTCCCTGGTTTGGGCAGGTGGGATGCAGGTGTGGGCACCACTTCCTCCTTACAGTCAGCTTCTTTTTTTGTTTCAGGGGAAGGAAGGAGGTTTCATTGTCAGAGACTCCAGCAAAGCTGGAAAATATACTGTGTCTGTGTTTGCTAAATCTACAGGGTGAGTGCTACTGTTCAAAGGCCTTGGGAACAAAGGACAGGGGTACCCATCCAACAGCTCCTTAATGGTGTGTCTCTCCTATTTCCTTTGTCCCTAATCTCAAAACTCATCTCACCTCACTTTTTGGGTTCCACTAACCCTTGTTCCCAAGTTGCTGACTCAGAATCCACTTCTTCAGGGACCCTCAAGGGGTGATACGCCATTATGTTGTGTGTTCCACACCTCAGAACCAGTATTACCTGGCTGAGAAGCACCTCTTCAGCACCATCCCTGAGCTCATTAATTACCATCAGCATAATTCTGCAGGTGAGTACCAAGGGCATCAGAGATGAAGGAATGTGATAAGTATCAGAAGTGATTCAGAACAAGGTGATGAGGGGGAAGAATAAGCCTCACAGGGCAGTGCAAATCAATCAGTGAAAGTCAACTCCTGTAATGCTGGTGGAGGTCAACTAAAGAGTTGGTCAAAGACAGACTTTATACCCATAGGTAGTGACTTCTTATTTAATGATTGATGCTCAGTACTAAGGATAGACATAAAAGAGATTGGTGATTAATCAATCAGCAAGTATTCATTGAGTTACTACTGTGTACTTGGTAGTAAAGGAAAATTATTAACCGAGATCTTTGCCCTCAAAGAATATCCAGGTTAGAAAACATCAAAAGACAGTTTCTCAGTACAGTAAGTCCACACTTAACATTACCAATGGGTTCTGCAACTTTAAGCAAAACAACATATTACAAAATCAGTTTTACCATAGGCTAATTGATATAAACAGGAGTTAAGTTCCTATGGTATCTCATCAACATTAAAACAAAATGACATTATTCAAGGATATACTGTAGTATAGACGTTCGAAAAAAACTGGGAGATTGATGAAGGAAACAGCTTCATTGAGAAGGTAGAATGTGAGTTAAGCCTGGGCTGAGAGGTTGGGGTGTATTTAGTTGGGGAGTATATTTCAATTAGTATTTTCTTTTTTTTGTCCTTGAGAACTCTTTTATGAGAGGAGAAACTTCCAGACCAAAAAAAAAAAAAAAAGGGCGGGGAGGGGGGTGTTGTGGAGATCTTCTGGGATTCAAAATGTACTAGGAAAGTGAACATCAGAAGTGTGAGGTTTCAAGTGAGGGTGTGTGAGGTATCCTACCTCCTACACTTCACTAGAAGCATGACCCTCTCTGTATGTTTCAGGACTCATATCTAGGCTCAAATATCCAGTGTCTCAGCAAAACAAGAATGCACCTTCCACTGCAGGCCTGGGCTACGGTAACTGCTTATTTCTCTAGGGTAGGGTGGACTAGCCATTTGCCCTTGCAAATCTACCTTTAGCAGATCCAATTAGACCTTGCTTCACAAGAGTCCTTACAGCACACTGTTCTGCACCAGCTGCCTCAAGGAAGGTTAAGACAGAGCCAAACAAGTTATTTAATGATTTTTCCCTCTTGTGGCTCCTACTGGAACTGCAAAAACATAGATTCATAAATTATTATTATTTTTAATTCTGGTTTTAAAAAAATCCTAAAGGGTTTTAAGAGGTTGTCTAGTCTATCTTCTTGCCTTATGGCTGATTTGCATCTAAAATCCACAGATTCTTACAACCAGTAACCCCTTGTCCCTGACATTTACCTGAGCAAAGGTGGATTAATACTCCTGAGAATTTCCCTTTTACTGCTTGCTTATTTCTACACCGAGTAGGCATTCTTACCTATTGTAGGATTTATACATACATGATTCCCAAAGGCTCACACCAAGGCTTTGTTGTTATAGGATCATGGGAAATTGATCCAAAGGACCTGACCTTTTTGAAGGAGCTGGGGACTGGACAATTTGGGGTAGTTAAGTATGGGAAATGGAGAGGCCAATATGATGTGGCCATCAAGATGATCAAAGAAGGCTCCATGTCTGAGGATGAATTCATTGAAGAAGCCAAAGTCATGATGTGAGTTACAGACCAAACTCAACTCTTAATCCAGTGGCTAGGGTATAGGAATTACCAGGACAACTGACTGTGGTTTAGATGACTTTCAGAGTAAGAGATTTGGGACCAGGGCCTCCTTTGATTGGTGGGAGTCCTAACTGCTAAATTAATCATTTATCTGCTTTAGATATTGGTTGAAATTAGTGTTGATCATGGTGTTTACCATCTCAGTAGCATTTGGGGGTGGTTGTGGAAAATGAGATTTTCAAAAGGAAGACTGATTCTGATTTAGCCTTAGTGTTCATTCAGCCTTGGGCTTCTTTCCTGATCTATTAATGGGTTCCAAATCCCTACTCACTTCATATATTAGGCCCTCTTGGGGTCCAGAGTAGGAGGGAGGAAAATCAAGTTGCTATTGTGGTCCCTTATCTGACACTCTACACCCAGGCTGACCCCTTTCCACCCCAGTTCCTTTCTGACTGGTATGCAGAGCCAGAAAGTGTGGACTGGTTTGTGGGCTCTCCTGTAGGAATCTTTCCCATGAGAAGCTGGTGCAGTTGTATGGTGTCTGCACCAAGCAGCGCCCCATCTTCATCATCACTGAGTACATGGCCAATGGCTGCCTCCTGAACTACCTGAGGGAAATGCGCCACCACTTCCAGAATCAGCAGCTGCTGGAGATGTGCAAAGATGTCTGCGAAGCCATGGAATATCTGGAGTCAAAGCAGTTCCTTCACCGAGACCTGGTGGGACCTCAGAAGGATTGGCCTGGGACCAAGGGCTGAGGGGTGGGAAGTAGCAGAGGAAGACATGAAGGAGGAGGGTTGCTGGAGCCATCATTTCAGTTTTATCTAGAAAACACTAAAAGTTAGGTGAGCCTCTGCTCCAGTAGTCAGCCAGTTAAGGATCATCCGCCTCAACACTACAAGTTGTATCATGGTGGGAGTTAGAGCAGTCACTCACTCCCAGCCTCCTTCCTACCACACCAAGGAAATGGTGGGGGCTGAAGGACAACCCTGCTTCCCAATGGGACTACTCCTGGCAAAGAGCCATCATTTGGTTAAAGCAGAGTCACAAACTGGGGGTCTGTGAGTACATTTTTTAATGGTATGTCCTATTTAGCAAGCAATTAACATTTCACATTAAAAAAAACTGAGTTTCCAGCTTTTCTTGAAAATCTAGACCATCTTGTAACACCAGGTCCACAGTCTCATAGGGCATGCTAACAGTGGGCTGGAGTTGAGGAGCAGCTGCTTCCTTTAGACTAGGAGAGTGCTCTTAACTTTCCTGCAATCTCCACTCACCCTACTTCACTCTTATCGATTTGCCTGCCTGGCCCTCGGAAGCAACAGAGGTTTTGCCCCTGTTTATTTCAGTCAGGCCAAGGCTCATTGGCAGAGAAACAGAAAACAAAACACACTTGCCCTCTGTTGTTCTCCATTAATTCTCTCAGCATTTCAGTGCAAACAGGGGTGTCATGGAATTGCCAATGTGAATGAAATCATTTGCATGTCCTTAGTGTTTTACTTATGACTACACAGTAGGTTGCTTTACAAGTGGTAGAAATGCATCGACATTTCTCAGTGGCATCTATGGACTCCTGTTAGGTGGGAAAATGTCTCTAGTTGAAGGAGATGATGCTATCCTGGCTTCACTCCCTTGGCGGGTGGAAGCTTTGGGCCTTTAACCTGTATGCCAGGGATGGAGTCTCACTGCTATCTGTTGCATTACAGGCAGCTCGAAACTGTTTGGTAAATGATCAAGGAGTTGTTAAAGTATCTGACTTTGGCCTGTCCCGGTAAGTGTGCTTTTTGATCTTTCCCTCGAAAAGTAAAATCAGCACAATACAAAATGAGGGGGCATTATAATTTGTAATCCTGTCCCTTTCTTTCATTCTCTTTCTAGTCTTTCCCAACATCTTTCTATACCTTTTCTTTCTCTGAATGATATGCCACTTCTTGCATCCTTTTGTTTTATTGTTTTATCTTTTTCTTCTCCTTCTCTCTCATTTCAAGCGAATTTTCCCAATACCTTATCTTGATCCGTTAGTCCTGTTCACTTTCCTCCATCCCTCCCTCTTTCCTAATCAGTCTAAGTCCTGCTGGCAACTACAGAATAGAAGGTGGAGAAGGAGAAGAAAAAAAAAAGAAATAGAGAAGAGGAAGGGAGTACCTACTATATCTTATTTTATTCCATCTTTGCTGTTACCATATTGTCAATCAGGAAAGCTAAATCAGACAGGAAAACAGGAATATGTTAACAATAACATTTGTAAAAGACACTGGCTGGCCTATAGATGTGTATTTATATAACTTGTGACTGTGTCAAGAAATCTTAAAGAAATATCAAGATCTCCAAATATTGATCTCCAAGTCCTGAATCTTTTGCAGGTATGTTCTAGATGATGAATATACAAGTTCAGTAGGCTCCAAATTTCCAGTCCGATGGTCTCCACCAGAAGTCCTTATGTACAGCAAGTTCAGCAGCAAATCTGACATTTGGGCTTTTGGTGAGTGGTACGATTATATAGATTATACAGCTCAAAGGAAGAGGAAAGCATTGGGGAAATCGACACTTCGCAATCTACACAGAGATTATTTGTTCTTGCTTTAATTCATTGAATCTTTAGAAAGTGCTTACTATGTCAAGAACCACAGGGTTTCTGAAGATAAAGCCAGCAAACTAGACATGACCCCTGCCTTCTTAGAATGTACAATATATTGAGGAGAACAAACAATTCATTCAGTGTTCAACAGCTTCTGAATACTGATTACGTACCAAGGACTCTGTCGGACACTATAATCACAAAGACAAATAAGATGCCGTCTCTCTCCTGGAAGAGCTAATGGCCCAGTGCAACCCTGATTACCCCCAAGTATGGTCAGAACTATAGCAGAAGTTGGAAAAAAATGCAAAAAGCACAGAGTGGGGAATCTCCTGAATCTAATATTTGAGGTTGATATAGAAAGATTAGGATCTCTACTCTCTGAAAAGACTGTAAACTGACAATACTTAAAAACATCATTTTCTAGGCGTTTTGATGTGGGAAATTTACTCTCTGGGGAAGATGCCATATGAAAGATTTACTAACAGTGAAACTGCTGAACATATTGCCCAAGGCCTACGTCTCTACAGGCCTCATTTAGCTTCAGAGCGGGTATATACCATAATGTACAGCTGCTGGCATGAGGTAAGTGTTTTATTGAGACCTCTTAAATTATTTCTTTGAACCTATTTTCCCATTTAGCTGGCCTGGAACCCAGTCCACACTCTCCTTGGCTGCATGGAGCTGCACACATTCTCAGACTGCAGCCCACATCCCAAACTTTTGATAGCCAGAGGCTTTCCCAGGCCCACTCCAGTTCTCACTAGAGTATCACTAGCAGACCCCAATACCAACTCAGCCTTAGGCAGAAGGGTCATTGTGAGGCCATGTCACCTAACACACTCGGGCAGCCAAAGACACTCAGACAAATGTACGGGCATTAAAAAAAAGTCATCAAAATTTGTGTTCATTCCTTTCAGAGTCATTGGCTCTTTCTTTTCCTTTACTAACTGCCAAACTTTTCTGGCTGTGGTCTTAAGTAAAATTTAAAACAAACAAATAAACAAATAAAAACTCCTATGACCTTAAAGGAAACTAAAATAGGTAGTGTTCATTTTTTTTTAAATATGGTGTAATATGGGGCATGTGGATAGATGTGCTAATTTGAAAATAAGGAGCCTGTCCCATTATTACTAAAATGTTTTGCTGCTTTCACCTTCGGTTCTTCCAGAGGTTCCTTCTCCATTTTTCAGTAGATACTTGGCAACCTTAATTTGACAATCTAAATCTCTAGTAGGAAATAAAATGCTGAGCTCTTAGTTTTGCCCACCTAGAAACTAGGAAAGACCGCATCCAATGAGCACATATGTGAAACTGGAGCCCATTTGGTGGGGGTGAAAAATTGGGAATCTGGATCAGAGCATGGCACCTTTCTCTTCAACAAATGACTGAGGTCACAAAGAAAGTGTGGGGAAAGGGGGAACCCGTTGGAGTCACGTTCCTTCTCTCCACTGTGCCATGCAGGATTAAGGGCGATTGGCCATGCTCCCTCCCAACTAGGACATCCTCACTCTGCTAGTTAACTGCTTCAGACAGGTACTTTCTCCATAATTTGTTTAAAGTAGTAGTCTTGAAACTGGATGCACATCAGAATCCCTAGGGAACTCTTAAAACTACAGATGACTGGGCCTTATCTCCAGAAATTCTTATTAGTAAGTGTGGAGAAGGACCCAGTAATGTCTTTTTAAACTTCCCAGGAAATTCTGATACTCAGCTAGTTTTGAGAACCACTGATTCAAAGCAACAAGAAATTGATGGCTTCTTGGTTCTGATGGATTGAGGCCTTTCTGACAGGAATATGCCCTGAATCACTAAATACTTCCGGGACTTATGAACCATGGCTATCACAAAGGGCTTTAGTCTGGAAGCCAGACAGTGTAAATGAAAGATCCAAAGTGTTCAGGATATAGCTGGTGGTCTTGAAATGTTAATTCTTCTGTTAACTTTGGCTATGAGATGATAGAAACGGTGTTTGAAACCAAATTAAAAATTTTCACAGCTTGTAGGATTTCAGTTCTGTCAACCACTTAAACTTGTTTGGTAGCCATTTCTCAGTCGAAGATCCAAAATAAGAATGAATTTTCCATTTTAATCAATATGTTTGTCAGTTTAGTTTGCAAATTGTCTTCATCACATTAACAACCTGACTTACTAAAGATGAAAAGTGTACAAGAATTTTATGGAACACAACTATTTTTTTTTCCTTTTTCTTTGTAATCTACAGGTTATGTTACTGGGCATATAGTGTATACTTAATAAACATTTGCTGCTTACTACTTTTCTCTTAGATTCTGGATTCTAGCCCACTATAACACTGTACTTTTTCTTTGGTTATAGAAAGCAGATGAACGTCCCACTTTCAAAATTCTTCTGAGCAACATTCTAGATATCATGGATGAAGAATCCTGAGCTCACCAATAAGCTTCCTGGTTCTATTCTCCTCCACAAGCCCCAATTTCACTTTCTAGGAGGAAAACCCAGGCTACAGGTCCTTGAGCCTTTGTGTTCTAGCTGAATACACAAAAGCCCCTCTCTACATTTAGGACTGCCTCTCTTCTTTGATTCGCTGGGATAGTACCTCTGAACAAAGGCTAAGGAATTATTGTGCCTGGTGCTGTCACCCAAAGAAATTTCCCAAGAGAATTAAGAGACTGAATTTGGGATAGAAACAGTTTTAGGGAGAGAGGGATGTAAATAGCCTCACAAGGGGTCCAACAGCTCTTTGGGTAGACATTAGAGCTTGGGGTAAGGGAGGCCGAATTTGGCGAGAATATAACCATGTCATAAAAATGGGAGAAGGTGTTTTGGTAAAATAAAATTACTGGAAAGCATGAAAGTTTCTTGCTATCTCCATTAATCATGCAGCCTCCCTGGAGTGCCGTTTCCCAGTGTTCCAGGAAACTGTTGTGTGACATTGGTTTGGCATAGTCCTACTTCGACAACTGGACAGATCCTTGGCATTTAATCCCTCTGGCTCTTGGAAAATTCTGCCTCTGAATCAGAGACGAACTGACAAGCCAAAGCACAGTGCCCAGCACACAGTCATCATGCGGTATTCCAGAATGAAGTTGATGGCTGGGAACAAATTCTGCTGGAGACTCTTCCCCACATCAAGAAAAGAGAACCATTACAGAGCCAGGGGCCCAGGACGGCCAAGAGATGATGAGCCTCGCAGTCCAGGCTGGGCATCAACACAGCAGCTGGGAAAGCGCGGGCCAATTTAGAAGCGGGCAGGGGCGGGGCTGTTGGGCCAGTCAGGAATGGGCCACGTGGCCTGCAGTAACTTCGTTTTCTAATCTTTTTTTGTTTTTGGAATAACGTCTGGCCAGCGCAGTGACCCTGGCACCTCAAGTGCTGGCGGGAGCATGGCCCGAGGGCAGCCTGGCGGAGGGCAGGGGGAGAGACTGGGGGCGAAGCCGGGAGCGGGACGCGGGAGCAGCTGGGGAAGAGGAGTGCTCGGAGGGGTCAGAGGATAGAAATGTAGCAGATGGCACAAGTGGAGGGCGCGGCAAGAGGCGGGGCGCGCTGGCAGCCGGAAAGGGCACCCAGTGAGGGCACGGGGGCTGGAAGAGAAGCCGGCGGCTCGGGCGGGGAGAGGAACGCGCGGGCAGCCGGGAGGATCGCCCGGTAGAGAGTAGGGGGCGGGGCGCGCACGTGGCCTCGCGCAGGCGCAGTGCGCTCACAGGGGGCGGTCCCCTAGGCGGTGGATTGTGGTTCCGGTTCCTTCACAGAGACACGTGAAGGTCGGGGAGTTGGTACGGAGTTGGTCTTGGCACGCGTGGCGGCGCCGGGATGGATTCCTCCTCATCCTCCTCCGCAGCGGGTTTGGGCTCGATGGACCCGCAGCTGCAGCATTTCATTGAAGTGGAGACTCAGAAGCAGCGCTTCCAACAGCTAGTGCACCAGATGACGGAACTTTGTTGGGTAAGGAGCCTGGGGCCGGGACCTAGCCACTGTACCTACGTTCCGCTTGTCCTTGCCCCGCGGGACTAGCTACGACGTCCGGGATTCGGGGAAGGGGAGCACTTGACAGTACCCTTTGGTTCCCTTAGGTTCTTCAGGCCCAGCCGGGTCGGGGAAAGGGTGACTTCGCTTCTCAGGGGACTGTCACTGCAGACCTCGGCTTTGTTGGTACAGAGGATTGGGGATCATAAGACTGGGGAATATGCCACTGTCCCAAGTAGCACTTTAGGCACCGAGGTTGAAGCTGCCTAGTGCTGCTCAGCAAGACTGATGGGAGTCTCCGATACTACGTTCTAGTTTTTGGAACCCCCAGTCACAAGGAGTCAGTGAATCTCCTGTTCCGGGACTCCTCAGGGTTTATCTTGATTACCTAGATCCAATAACCGTTGTCCGTGAGGAACGAGTGGCTCTAGCCCACTAACTATAAAAGTAGTCTAATCTCTCCCAACATACACAGTTACTTGCCTTCTTGTTGGATTGTTGTGTAATATCAAGCCGTTTTGGATCTGAAGGTTAAAGAATTGAGTATGCCCTGTGAGGGAACTTGGGCCAAAGGGTGAAAGGCATCTGCAGTTTGGGATCAAGGTGTTCTCTGGCTGCCAAGGACAGCATAACTGCCTTGACATACAAAATTCACAGAATTCAGAGGCTAGGGGTAATTTTCTTTGGAGGCAGAGGTCCGAGGTTTCTGTACACAGCAGAGAATAATGAAGGAAATTCATTTGAATCGCTTAACTTGAATTATATACAGTCGTCAGTTTTCATAGTCCTTTTCCCATTAACTTATGATATTGCTGGACTCTGACCCTTAACAAATACTTACCTCTTGTCTCTCTTGGACCAGAGTGCTTTGATTTTTTTTTAAGAAATCTGTGATTCACTACATTTGGCTGGGGGGTGGGGCGGGTTAAGGACTCCTCCAAGAATCTGTAAGCTTTAGGAAAATTCATACCATTTCCTATTCATCTTTTTCCCTCATTCATCTTGAGAAGATTCAAGAACCTCTGGCTTAAGTAGTCAAGTTCACTTAATTAGAGATCTCAGGTCATAGATTTTCTTTTTATCCTTGGTAGGTTTTGGGGTATCTTGCTGCAGTGATTTCTCCTTCCACCTCTTTATTTTGCAGTTAAAGGTATTTGATGTATGTGGAGTTGTAACCAAATTCATTGGAGGATTAATTCACTTGTATTTTGCCATTTTCTTTGTTCTGTAACGTCTCAGCTCCACAACTTTCTGGCCCTATGACTTTAGGCAAAATATCTCTGTGCCACAGCTTCCCTCTTTGTAAAATGAGGATTAATAGTAGTGCCTATTTCATAGGTTTGTTATAAAAATTTGATGTAAGGCTATAGAAAATTGCTCACCACAAAGTAAGCTGCTGCCAAATGTGAAGTATTATTAACATATCATTTTACTGTTTTTAGGTGAAATGTTTTCTTTAAATAAGTTATCCCCTCCCCTTTTTCCCCCAAGTTCCCTTTGTGATTCTGTATTTTGTCCTGAGCAGGAGAAGTGCATGGACAAGCCTGGGCCAAAGTTGGACAGTCGGGCTGAGGCCTGTTTTGTGAACTGCGTTGAGCGCTTCATTGATACAAGCCAATTCATCTTGAATCGACTGGAACAGACCCAGAAATCCAAGCCAGTCTTCTCAGAAAGCCTTTCTGACTGACTTTAGCGTTACCTTTTTGTAAAAGGAAGTTTGTTCAAGAAATGAAGAGTGGTTGATGGGATGGTTGAAGAAAAGGCCATGGGGGGATTGGCTCCCACCTTTGTCACTCTTGGGACATCCTGTCATCTGAGAATGAACAAAGACCAATTTTTTGTTTGTGTTTGGGGCTTGACGGTCATACGCGTATTTGGTTGTGTGTTTTTTAATGTTAATCTTGTGAAAACAATTGACAGGTGAATGGAAAACTTTACTAGATGCATATTACTGTTTGTGGGACTGTGTTTTTTTCTCAAAGTCCCATTAACTGCTTCCTATAATTTGGGTAGTGGAACTGCTTTCTGTAATTTGTTAGTGGGACCACATGGGTAAAATCTGTCATTTGTGTGGATTCACTTCAGAGTTCTAACATGGATATACATCTTTATGTCTCTGAGAAAGGGCAACAGTGGGAGAAGAGTAATTTGGTACTTAACCATAGGCCTCCTTATCTAGTGTTTTGACCATCAGTGCTGGAAAAAAATCTATTGAATATTCATACAATGCAGTTAACTTTCTGAGTTATCTCCCTTCCTTATACTGTGATCAAGGTAGTACAGGTAGCCTGAGTGTCTGTCTAGAGGCCTTTGGTTTTAAAGGCATCTAGCTAGTGAACATAATTCTCATTACTAAACTACCACAAGGAAGAACTGAACTTACCCTGAATATCAGGGTCCAAGAAATTCGAAGATGTGCCTAAATAAGTTATAAAGATTTAGGCCTGTCAGAAACTAACAGCAGTTTCAGGTAGAGGTGCATGCCTAATGTTAATCAGTATAGATTCCATTTACTGTGTTCTTTTGATTACTGAAATAAAAGCTTCTACAAGATTCAATTCTGTGATTCAGAAAGCTTTTCATTCTGGTTATCACCTGCATCCTGGAGAGATTTTGGTGTGGGCTCGTTCCAAGGCTGAAATGTAGTCAGTGTGGGTACCTGCTCTGGGCAAGGTACAACACAGTATTCCAGGGACCTCTGACTTTTTTGCGAGAGATGAGAACCTTTAAATGAGATGGGGAGAGAAGAAATTCAGTGCAGATAGTCAATTCCCTGAGTGTAGTGGAAGAGGTTATATTGACTGGATTCCTCTTCTCTTCAAATCCTAGTAGACTGGAGTATGTACCTGGAATGGAACTATTTGTTTGGTGTTTCTAGTACAAGTCCATGAAAGTTAGGGAAATACACATTTCCTGAAGCCTCTAGTCCTTTTAGCTTTCCCCCATATAGGCACGACAAAAAAACATTTTAAATCCTGATGAAAACAATTCGACAAACATTTAAGTGATTACTTTGTATCAGACACTTTTTGGTACCAGAGATTCAGCAGTGCCCCAAAACAAGTCTCTGCCCATTTGGAGCTTATATTCTAGTGAGAGGAGAAGAGGAAACAAACATGTAAATGTGTCAATATAATGAGTACCACAGAGAAAAGGCAAAGGGAATATTTGTGGGATGTTGTTATTTGAGGTAAGATGGTTAGAGATGGCCTCCTTGGGACAGTGGTATTTCAGCAGAGACCTGAATTAAGTGAACAAGCCAGGTAGGTATCTGGGAGAAGAACATTTCAAGCAGAGGTAGCGGCAAGCTCAAAAAGGCCCCAGCGTGGGAGATACATTCTGTGATGCTAAAGTAGTACAGTCAAAAGGTCAGTATGGCTGGAATGGCATGGGTAGGAATGATGAAGTTGGAGAAACATGCCTGAGATGGATCGAGGCTGGTAGTGGGGGCGTGCACTGATCTCGTAGGGTATTGTAAGCCATTGCAAAAACTTGGCTTTTACCCAGCATGGGAAGCCATTTGAGATTTTTAGCAGACAAGTAATGTGATATAACAAATTTTAGGGGGGTTTGTCTGCTGTATGGAGAACATGTGCCTGGTAAAGAAAGTAATAGTAGCAGCAGCAGAGTAGTAATAATAATGTCATTTTGAAGTCCAGGAAAAATCAGCCTTCCAGGTTAGGTGTCTAACACATACCTTGTATCTATGTGCTCCTATCGATTTTTTTCCTTACAAAATTTAGTGTGTTCATGTAAAACTTCAAGGCAAAGGAAGGGTCCTCTGGTTTCTTCTTTCTTCCTTTCTATGATATATTATTATTTGCTTTATTATTATATCAATATTCTTCTTTCATCCAATATTAAAGTATTCTCATTACATTTAGAAACAAACTTAAATGTCTTCTACAGTTTTATTGCTTGCTCACCTAATATACATAATGAGAGTGTCTGTCAGATTCATACAATATACTTAAGCACCAAGGATGTGTCCAACACTACTAGACTCAAGACAATGAGGAAGAAGAGGTAGAATATCTGCCCCCATCCTCTCAGAGATTAAGGACCAGATCAACAGTTTGAGCTTTTGTTTGCTTTGTCAGTCTCAGAAATTTACATTGAGAACCTTGACAGAAAGGTGGTACCGTCAGCCCTAATGACATTCAAAGTCCTCATTTCAAATATTCATGGTAGAACACTCAAGACTCAACTATAAAAACCAAAGGATTGGATTATCAGACTCTTCTTGAAATGAAATCTCTCTTTGAAGCCTAATATGTAAAATAGAAAAGCAAAGCTGCTTTGGTGGCAGGGGTATCTGGAGGCCTGCCTGCTTTTGTCTCATCACAAACCCCACCCTGTGCCCTTACCCTGTGGTGCTTAAGACGCTTAAGACCTCTAGGGTTTTACCAAGCACACTGTGAAAACCAGGCTATCCCTAAAGCCCCCGCCCATTAATCCATGAATGAACATTAGGGATGATAGATAAAAGGAAATTGAGCAAAACTTTATTTATGGTAACAAACAAATCTCCATAAGGAGTCTGGATTACAAAACATAGCAAGTCAATACACTCCCTGGAAAATAGCCTTTACATGGAAAGCAATCAACGGTCTTTTTTGTTTGTTTGTTTAAACCAATATCCCTCAAATCAATACCTTAATTAAAACTTGGTCTAGGGAGACTTTATACCAAAGACCATCCAATAGTGTTTCTTTTAAGACACTTCATACTCTTAGCCTCATTATATTGTTGTCATTGTCTAGACTCAGAAGAAGCTAATGGAGAAAATTATGGTAACCTTCATTTTTATTCCACAAAGTAAGGGTATTGTTTAGATTTATCGATCTCCACTCAAAGGGCAACAAGTATATACCATAAGGGACATCTCAAAAGGTGTGGAGGAAAAAAAAAAACTAGGACTATGGTAAGAAAACCACAGGTTGTACCACTAAAATTGTCGAGGGCCTATTCTGGCTTTATTTGAAAAGAATGGCAGAGTAGGTGGTGACAGCAGTGGGGAAAAGGAAATAGTACATGGGAATGATTGCATAGGTACTGAAACTATCCAAGGCCTTGTTCAGATAATTCATTTGATTGCTTACACAAATCACAAAACAAATCAAGATTATCTTGCCCAGGGTTGGTTTTGTGATTGGCTTCTCTAAAAACGTCTGCTTCAAGGAAATTCCCAAATTTGATACCTAACATAGAAAGTGAACCAACAGAAGAGCAGATAATATTAGGAGATTACTCTGGCCATTGCGACATCCCACTGTGAAAACATAGGGCAAAAAAGATGAATCCTGTGATAAAAGAAAATAATTAAACTACTATTTTTTGTTCCTATATAAGGAATACTAAAGCAATTAAATCATTATATTCTGTAACACTTTAGTAAGTGACCAGCACATGAGCAATTAGCCATTTAATATGAACTAATAAAAATTTTGTATCTAAAGCTATATCTTGCAAAAATCACTCTCAAAGAGGCAAAGCCTATACAATATAATTATGGTACTTTTGGCTACACAGAAATGCATAAAAAGGACAATTAGGATGTAGCAAACTAGGATTCGGATGTACTGATCGGGAGCACTAAAACAAAAGGGCCAACAGAATTTTGAGATGTATCTGCAATATGCTAATAATAGTTATGCTTTACTGGGGGTATGCATAATATTTGCCATACATTGTACTAACTATTTTACATGGGTCATCTTTTTAAAAATTATACCAACTCTATGAGAGCAGAACTATTATTAACATACCCATTTCATAGATGGAGAAGCTGAGGCTCTGAGGGATAAACTTATTCATGTTTACACAGCTAATAAATGGCAAGAATGGAATTTTAACCTGGGCAGCTTGACTCCAGAGCTCATGGTCTGAACTACTGTACTATTTTGCCTCCTAATATGTATTTAAAGATAGGAAGTAATGTTTCTTTAAAAGGCAGGGCCGGAATGACCAAAACAGTTCATTCCAGAGATAGCATGGTATAGTGGAAAGATCATATGTTTTAAAGTTAGCAGAACTGGGTTCAAATCCTGACTCTGCCAACACCTGTGTGACCTTAAGGAAGTCACTTAACCTCTTTGATCCTCACTTTCTTTATAAAACTGAGATGGTAATGCCTACTTTACAGGGTTGAAGTATGAGATCACATGTAGAGTGCTTGGTACACTGCAGATGCTTTAATTGATGATATTAGTATTCAGAACTGAGCATCTTTGATAACTCTGGCAGAGTCATCTGGGAAAACAAGAGAAAAGCAAGAAGTCACTTAATGAAGTTGACTAATTGATGAAGTGGCACAACTAATGGAGCACGTAATATTAAGAATTTTGAGTTTTGCAATCAATGGAAGCTAGAGGAGGAGTTTAAACAGTGGAGTGATATAATATTTGTACATTTTAATGCTTATTTTAAAATTTTAAAATGATATAGAATTACTTAGAAGTCCTCCTCTTATTCTCACATATGCATTGAGAAAGATCACTTTAGCAGCTTTCTGGTAGCTGAATTAAAGCAGAGAAATAGTAACGAGTATTTCACTAATTCAGGCAAGAGAGTATGGAGGGTTCAGTTCAGATAGTGGAAGTGGTGACGGACAGGAGGAAACATTAGGAATATGGAGGTGCTGTGAGAGAGAAATCTGGAGTAAAGTGGAAAGGAAGTAAAACAGATGATAGGAAAGGAGGTAGGGTTTAGAATAATGTGCCAATGAGAGGATGCTGTGGGGTTCAAAGGGCAGCAAAAGTGACTGGAAGAGAGAAAGATAACAGAACTGACCATGCTGAACGGGCCACAGAGAGGAAGTTACACAAATGGCTCTCCCCAGTTCCATAGCTTCAGTATGTGGGTAAACCGTGGAATTGTTTCTCATCACCTTCCAATTTAAAGACCATAAGAATACTCATAATGTCAGAAATACTTAAAAAGATTACTCACAAATAGAGTCTTCTATATTTTTATAGATAAAAAAGATAAAATATCACGAGTTTAATTTTTCCAATGCCAGATTTATAATTTATTTTTTAACATAGGGAATATTCTCTTTCTTTAAAATTAAGTTTATTGGAATGACATTGGTTAATGCAATTATATAATTTTCAGGTGTGCTTTATAAGTTGACATCTGTATATTCTATTGTGTGTTTACCACCCAAAGTCCAGTTTCCTTCAGCTACCATATATTTGATCCCCTTTACCCACTTCTCCCTCCCCTGACACCCCTGTATTTGACCCCTTTTAACCGTCTACCTACCCCTTCCTCCCCCGCCCCATATCCTCTGGTAACCACTAGTCTATAGTACATGTTCATGAGTCTCTGCTTGTTTGCCCTGTTCATGTGTTGCTCTTAGGTTTATATCCCACATATAAGTAATATGATGTGATTTTCAACTTTTTCTGTTTGGCTTATTTCACTTAGCATGATTATTTCGAGGTCCATCTATGTTGTTGCAAATAGCGGAATTTCATCTCTTCTTATGGCTGAGTAATATTCCATTGTATATATGTACCATAGCTTCTTTAGCCAAACATCTGTCATAGGACACTTCAGTTGATTCCATGTCCTGACCACTTTGAATAATACTGCTGTAACATCAGTGTGCAAATATCTTTTTGGATATGTGTTTTCAAGTCTTTGGGGAAAATAACGAGTAGAAGGATTTCTGGATCATATGATAGGTCAATTCTTAGTTTTTTTAAGGAACATCCATACTGTTTTCCATAATGGTGGTACAAATTCTCAGTTCCACCAGCAGTTTATGAGGGTTCCTTTTTCTCCGCATCCTCTCCAACATTTGTTATTACTTGTCTTGTTGATAATAGCTATTCTAACAGGTGTGAGATGGTATCTCATTGTGGTTTTGATTTGCATTTCCCTAATAGCTAGCAATGTTGAGCATCTTTTCAAATGTTTTTTGGCCATTTGTATGTCCTCTGGGGAAAAGTGTCTGTTCAGGTCCTCTGCCCATTTTTTGATTGGATCGTTTGTTTTATTGTTGTTATTGAGTTGTATGAGTTCTTTGTATATTTTGGCTATTAGGCCCTTTATCGGAGGTGTTGTCTGCAAACATATTTTCTGATTCAGATAGTCTCTTTACCTTGTTGACGATATCTTTTCCTGAGCAGAAGCTTTTTAATTTGATGTAGTCCTATTCATTTATTTTAGCTTTTACTTCCCTTGCTTTTGAGGTCAAATTCATAAAGTCCTCTTTAAGTCCAAGGTCCTTGAGTTTAGCTTCTATGTTTTCTTCTATTTGTTTAATTGTTTCAGGTCTTATATTCAGGTCCTTGATCCATTTCGAGTTAATTTTGGTGTGTGGTCATAGACAACAGTCTAGTTTCATTCTTTTGCAGGTGGCTTTCCAGTTTTCCCAGAGCCATTTATTGAAGAGGCTTTCCTTTCTCCACTGTATGTTTTTGTCTTCTTTGTCAAAAATTATTTGTTCATATAAATATGGGGTTACTTTTGGACTCTTGATTCTGTTCCACTGGTCCATGTGTCTGTTTTGCTGCCAATACCATGCCTTTTTGATTACTGTCACTTTGTAGTATAATTTGAAGTTGGGCAGAGTGATGCTTCCAGCCTCACTCTTTTTTCTAGGGATGGCTTTGGCTATTCGGGGTCTTTTGTGCTTCCATACAAATATGATGATTTTTTTGTTCTAATTCTTTTAAAAAAAAGCTAATGGGATTTTGATGGGGATTGCATTAAATCTGTATAATGCTTTCGGTAGTCTAGTTATTTTAACTAGGTTGATTCTTCCAATCCAAGAACATGGAATATCTTTTCATTTCTTTTATCTTCTTTGATTCCTTTTAATAGGGTCTTGTAGTTCTAATTATATAGGTCTTTCATATTTTTCATTAAATTTATTCCTAGGTATTTTATTCTTTTTGTTGTAATTGCAAAAGGAATTATTTTTTTCCAATTCTTTTTGTGATGCTTCATTATTAGAGTATAGGAATGCTATGGATTTTTGAACATTGATTTTGTATCCAGAAACTTTACTGTATTTGCCTATTGTTTCTAGTAGTGTTCTTGTGGAGTATTTAGGGTTTTCTATATAGAGAATCATGTCACCTGCAAATAGTGACCATTTGACTTCTTGGTTTCCTGTTTAGATGCCTTTTATATCTTCCTATTGTCTGATTGTACTTGTTTGGCATCCGACATTACATTGAATAACAGTGGTGATAGTGGACAGCCTTGTCTTGTTCCTGATCTTAGAGGTTTTTAGTCTTTCACCATTCAGTATAATGTCAGCTGAGGGTTTGCATAGATGACCTTTATTATGTTAAGGTACTTTCCTTCTATACCGATTTTGTTAAGAGTTTTGATCATAAATGGATGCTGTATCTTGTAGAAGGCTTTTTCTGCATCTATTGATATGATCATATGATTCTTATTTTTTAATTTGTTTCTGTGGTGTAGCACATTAATTGACTTGCGTATGTCAAACCATCCCTGTGCCCCTGGGATGAAGTCCACTTGATTGTGGTGTATAATCTTTTTAACATGTTGCTGAATTCGGTTTGCTAGTACCTTACTTAGAATTTTTGCGTCTGTGTTTATGAAAGGTATTATTCTGTAGTTTTCTTTTTTGTGTGTTATCCTTACCAGCTTTTGGTATGAGAGTAATATTGGCCTCATGTAATGAGTTGGAAAATATTGCTTCCTTTTTGATGTTTTGGAAGAGTTTGAGGAAAATAGGTATTAAATATTCTTTGAATGTGTGGTAGAATTTCCTGGTGAAGTCATCTGGTCCTGGACTTTTACTTTTTGGTAGATTTTTGATGATTGTTTCAATTTCCATACTGCTGATAGGTCTATTTAAATTTTCCAGTTCTTCTTGATTCAGTCTAGGAAGGTTTTATCCTTCAAAGTACTGGTCCATTTCTCCTAGGTTATTAAATTTGCTGTTATATACTTTTTCATTGTATTCTTGTATGATGCTTTATATTTCTGCCGTGTCTGTTGTAATTTCCCTTCTTTCATCTCTGCTTTTGTTTATTTGTGTCCTTTCTCTTCTTTCTTTAGTGAGTCTATCCAGGGGTTTGTCAATTGTATTAACCTTCTCAAAGTACGAGCTCTTTGAACTATTTATTTTTTCTATTTTTTTTTCAATTTCATTTGTTTCTGCTTTAATTTTGATTATTTCTTTTCTTCTATTGACTTTAGGCTTATTTGTTCTTCCTTTTCTACTTTTTAAAGATGAAGCTTTAGGTTGTTTCTTTGGTGTCATTCTTGTTTTTGGAGAAAGGCCTATAATGATATGAACTTTCCTCTTATGACCATTTTTGCTGTGTCCTAAAGGTTTTGATATGTTGTGTGATCATTATCATTTGTTTCTATGTATCTTTTGATCTCTCTTTTAATTTCTTCTCTGACCAAGTTATTCTTCAGTAGCATGTTGTTTAATCTACATGTATTTGTGTTTCTTCCTGATTTCTTTTTGCAGTTGATCTCAAGTTTCAAAGCGTTATGATCAAAGAATATGGTTGGTATGATTTCAACCCTCTTACATATGTTGAGGCTATCTCTGTGTCTCAGTATCTGGTCGATTCTTGAGAATGTTCCATGTGCACTAGAGAAGAATGTATAAGCAGCTGTTTGGGGATGGAAGGCTTTGTAAATGTCACTTATGTCCAGCTGTTCTAATGTGTCATTTAAGGATTTTATTTCCTTATTGATTTTCTGTTTGGATAATCTGTCCATATCTGACAGTGGGGTATTTAGGTCCCGTACTACAATAGTGTTTTGGTTTGTTTCTCCCTTTAGTTCTTCAGTAAATTGCTTTAGGGCTCCCTGATTGGGATCATAGATATTAATAAGTGTTATGTCTTCTTGGTGCATGATTCCCTTTATCATTATGAAGTGTCCCTCCATATCTTTCTTTACCTTTTTTATTTTGAAGTCTATTTAGTCCAATATTAGTACCACTACTCCTGCTTTTCTCTGAATGTCATTTGCTTGAAATGTCATTTTTCACCCTTTCACTCTGAGTGTATATTTGTCTTTCGAACTGAAATGTGTCTCCTGGAGGCAGAATATGGTTGGGTTTTTTTTTTTTTTTGATTCATTCTGCAACTCTGTGCCTTTTTATTGGTGAGTTCAGTCCATTTATATTTAGGGTGATTATTGAAGTATGAAGTCTTCTTATAGCCATTTTATCTTTTGTTTTCTGGTAGCTTGGTGTTTCCGTTGCTTTCTTGTCCTTGTGTTTCTGTTTTCTTTATTGTGGTTGGCTTTTGTGGGTTTTTCCTATGGTTCTTCTTGTTTTATGTTATATACCTCAGTTCTGAATCTTTGGAGTGTGGTTATCATTACAAATATGTAAAGGATAGTTATAAATATATGGTCGTCTGTTTTCTTCTGCACATGCCTTATCTCAATTCCCCTTTGCAAATTTGGATCCTTGAATCTTCCCCTTTTCAGTAATTGTTTTCTCAATTTGTCCCTATGTATGTTGAACGTTCATTACTATCTTGCTATAGCAATTCTTTTACTATTTAAGCTTATAATGTAATGTTCTTAGTAAGGGTTGCACTCTTCTGCTTCTATTTGCCTAGTTGTCACTTTACTCCTAATTATGTTTTGTTGTGTGGTTTTTTTTGGTCATTTTCTTTTAGGTGAGCTGACCGCTTTTAGTATATCCTGTACTTCAGGCCTCGTAGTGGAGAATTCGCTTGATTTTCTTATGTTTGGACAGGTCTTAATTTTTCCTTCATATCTAAAGGAGAGCTTAGCTGGATGCATTATTCTAGGCTCATAGTTCCTTTCAATTAATAGTTCAAATATTAGATTCCATTCCTTTCTGGCTCATAAGATCTGCGCTGAGAAGTCCGAGGATAATCTAATGGGTTTTCCTTCATAAGTTATTGTTTTCTTCTCCCTGTCTGCCCTGAGAATTCTTTGTTGTTGATTTTTGATAATTTTAATACAATGTGTCTTGGTGAAGGCTTTTTTGGGTTGAGGTAATTGGGTGTTCTGTTGACTTCTTGAATTCTAATCTCCAGCTCATTCCTTAGATTTGGGAAATTCTCATCAACTATTCATTTGAAAATGCTTTCTAATCCCTGTTCCTTTTCCTTGCCTTTGATAATGCCCATTATTCTTATGTTTTCTCTTCTCATGGTATCAGCTAGTTCTTGTCTTTCTCTTTTATTATTTTTCATCCTTCAATTTCTCTCTTCTTCCTTCTGGGTTATTTCTAGATTTCTGTCTTCGATATCACTGATTCTGTCCTCCGCTTGGTTGACTCTATTTCCCAAGCTTGCTATTTAATTTTTCTACTCTTGCAGTGTTTTTTTTTTTATTCCATAAGTTCTATTTGGTTCTTTTTGAGGGTTTCGATCTCCTTGCTCTGCTCATCTAGTTGTTTTTTCAATTCCTGAAATTGATGATAGGACTTGTTTCAGAACTCACTGAGTTTTTTCAGAAGTACCATCCTGAATTTTCTATCATTTATGTTGCATATTTCTATGTCTATAAGCTTATATTCTGGAGACTTTTCTCTTTCTTTCTGAGATGCCTTGTCACATTGGTTGTTGATGGTGTTTAATGGACTAGTTCTCCACCTGGGCTTTAATGGAAATGTATTCTGCTGTTTTTTTTTCCAGAAAGAAGATTTATTATATAAAGGTTTCTCTTTAGCTTGCTGCAAATAAGGTGCTTTTCTTTGGTTTCCAGTAGGTGGCATCTAAGCCTCTTGGATTTGTGCTTTATATAAAGCCTTAATAATGCTTTTATATAATGCTTTATTTTCTTGTAGATAGTTAATCACGCTTGCTACCCTCAGTTTCAGCCCCTGTCACTGTTAACAATAGTTTCGGTAGCATTTGCTCAGATTTCCCTTGGGTTCAGTGGTGATTGGTCTCGGTGGGTATGTGGGGAGGGGCCCTCTGCATTGGGAGTTGGGGGCTGTGGCTCAGCCTCGGTTTTGCAACTGTGGTCAGTAAAAATCAACTATTGTTTCTCTGCTGTCCACTTCTCTTCTTTCTGCCATGATGACTGGGCCCTGCCATTGGCTGTGTGGAACTCACAAATTCTCCCAGGCAGGGCTATTCAGGGAAGTTGCCAAACCTTCTCCTCTCCCTCTCCCCATACAGGTAGCTCTATTGGCTGTAAGAAGCTGCTTCTTTATTTCTCCCAGTCCACAGCCTGACATCAGGGTTCTGACCCAGGTGGTAGCTCTTATGCACAGATCCCACATTCAGATGTGCCGGTGTGCAGTTTGGGTGTTTTTTGTTGAATTTTCGATGTTTAGCTTATTGTTTCAAGCAGAAAGATCTGGGGATGTATATCACTCCTCCATGTTTTTCAGGAAGCTCACTCAAGTTTTAACACTGTACTTTGATAAGGAAAAGAGGAATGAGTAGAAAGACAAAAAGGAACAAAGGAAACAATGAGGAGTCAGGGACTCAACAGTATTTGTTAAACTGTACTTCAGACATATAGTTAGTTCCATAAGGCTTAAATCATTTGCTACATAACATGACTGATCTGTGTACTAAACCACTGTTGTTCAAATTAAAAATCTAATGTGGTCACAATATTGCTAGATATACCTTGTCACTACAAAGGAAATATCATCAGCACCACCTAGTTGTTTTCCTAAATAACTATCTTTCAGTGTCATTGTGCGGCAGGATATACCACCAAGCTGAAAGAGCCGATCCCCATTTTTCAAGCACTTTCTTCTTCATAGACCAACACACGGAATAAACATGGGGAAATTGCAAAGGTTGTGGAATTTTACACATCTAACAGTCAACTCTGGCATTCCCTCCCTTATTGATACGGCAAAGTTAAAAACAACAACAACAACAACAACAACAACAACAACAACAACAACGACAAATGGGGAACACATATTTGAAACTTTTCTACAAAAGACTAATTTCTTCATTATATAGGGGCCCCTAAAAGTTGATATTAAAAGACCATTCAGTGGAAAATTGAGCAAACGCTATGGAGAGACAGTTTAAAGAAATAGAAATACAAATGGCTCTTGAACATGTAAAAAGATATTTATTTTTAATAGAAATTAAAAAACCTAAACTGAGATATCTCTCATGTATTAGACTGGCAAAACAAAAATGTGATACTATACTGTAGTGTGTAAGGAAACAGGCATTCTTACATTACTGGTGGGAGTGTAAATCGGTATGACTTCCAGGGACAGCAGTTTAGTGATATCTACCAAATTACAGATGTTAAAAGCTTCTATTCCAGAAATATGACTTCTTAGAATTCATCCTAAAGATATACTCACATGTGCAAAACGATATATAAATAAAGTGATTCACTGCAGCATCGTTTGTAGGAGAAAATGACTGAAAACATTAACTAATGATCCTACAAGGGGATACTTACTATATGCAACTATAAAAAAGAATGAGGAACCTCTTTATATACTTACATGGAATGAGCTCCAATACATATTGTTAAATTAAAACAGCAAGATCCAAGACACACTATGGGGGAATTAAAATAAATATACACATTTGCTTGAATAAGTATACATTATCTGTTACAAGATATATTTAGCATTGGTTGCCTCCAGGGAGAAGAACTGGGTGGTTAGAGGGACACTTTTTACTATATTTCTTTTCTCTTTGTCTTTTAAATTTTGAATCACATGAATGTATTTCTTATTCAAAAAAAATTTTATTAAAAAATAAAATTTATCCCCACCTCACAATTCTGAACTCTGTACTAAAAAGTAGAGAGGTGTGATAGAAACCACTTCCAGGAATAAAAGTCCTATATTTCAACTACAATACTTTCAGATGCACAGTAGTCTCAAAGAGATTATTTATATCTAAGGACCTCAAGTAGGGCTGGGATAAGGGTGGGGTGAGTAAGGCACTTGCTTTGTATGCAAGGGGTTGGAGGGAGGTAGATAAGGGCATAGGGTTCGAATATATGGTGATGGAAGGAGATTTGACTTTGGGTGGTGACGCACAATGCAATATACAGATGATGTAATATACAATTGCACACTGGAAACTGATATAATTTTATTAACAAATGTCACCCTAATAAATTTAGTTAAAAAAATTTAAGGAGATGCCAAATATCTCAGTAATCCAGCTAAATGATATTTTATGCACTATTTTAAAATAAAAATTAATGCAAAAATTCATTATGAAAAAAGTATCAAAATTTTAAATAAATACAGTGCTATGCTGAGCCATACTGGAGCCTCAGGCAAAAGGAAAAATGTGGCCCCCATATACATGTTTTATGTATTCTTGAACAGTTAATTTTTCCCAGAACATTAAAGCAGTTGAAAAGTAGATTAAAATTCATAGCATTAAATTTAAAAATTTTATCTACACCAAAAGCAGAATTTATTACATTTTCCTTTCCTGGCTTTAATGGAGACAAATTCATAAATAATATTTTTGTTAAAACCAATAATATTTTCATTAACTATTTTCTTAGGCCTAATAAGAATACATAGAATTTGAGGGAAGTGATAGTAATCTGGTGCAACTTAAAATGCAAGGAAGATATTGGAGAGTCTCTAGAGAAGAGAATCATAAAGTAGACATGGACTATTTAGTTATGCCATGTCCTTAGAGTTTGGATTTTATTTTGAAGGTGATGGAAAACTTCTAAAGTATTTTAAGCATGTGTTTTAAGATTACAATTACACCAGCGTCAAAGACTGAAAAAGGATAAGACTGGGAGTAGAGATCTGACAGATTTTTAAGGTAGAAATGTAATCCTGAGGTATATAGACTAGATTTTGATGACTAAATAAAAGGATTAAAAGGGAAAATATCAGGATGACCAACCATTCAAGATTTGCCCATTTACAACCTGTTCTGTATCAGATTATATTACACATTTGTTTATGAAATGTGTGAAGGGAAATAAATTACTTTCTCCTTTCTAAGAAGTATGCCAAGTATCTTTTATTTTTGTAGCAGAGCTCGCCAAAAAAAAAAAGTTGAGAATCATAAATCTGATCAATTTCCTCATTAAAACAACTCATGTGTGTGTGTATGTGTATGTGTGTGTATGTATGTGTGTATGTATGTATGTGTGTGTGTATACGTATATATGTATATATACATATATATATGTATATATACACATATTTACATATGTGCGATGCATCCTCCTCACCCTCACTATAGTCCTTTTCAAAAAAGTTATTTTCGAGAAATGGGACCAAATCTGGTATTCTGCCAAATGTGCCAAGATTAGGATAAAAAATAAAAAGAGGCAACAGACCTCAGGTTACTGGTAGACTGACAGTTTAGTTTTCTTTCTTAGGTAAGCAAAAATATTTAAGATGATGGAATAGGCAGAAAAAAATCAATTAACATTCTTTTATGAAAGAAAGGAGGATAGCTTTTTAAATAAAGAATTAACATCTAAGCCAATGCTGCCTGCCATCCTAAGATTATTTTCCTTTAAAAATAAACTTCATTGCTCATTTCCAGTAACATGGTAGCCAAAATACACTGAAAGTCCTCCCACACTACAAAACACTTAGAAATACAGAGTAAAATATAAAATCCCTTTAAATGCACAGATGAATCTCTGAGTTAGTAAAGGAAATCACTAGGAGTCCAAACAAAAATGGAAAACCAGAGTGTTTAGTAGGAATTGAAAGTTTCAGCCGCTTTGATGGTGGCATGCAGTTGGCTTGGTTATCCGCTAAAGTTTAATGGCCATGTAGAGGCAGGAGACAGAACCTTGGGCCTAAATAAGGCAGGGGTTTGAAACAGAGACAACTGTCAAAAGTTGGGACTTTTAAAGGCCTTAGACTTTCAGTAAGGGTGAACTTGACAAAAATCTATTCATTAGCTTAGGGAGATGACCTGAGATCTGGGAAGGCAGAAATAGGGTCTCTCTATATGGATTTGTAACCTTAAACCTGCTTTCACATAGGTTTGGGATTCAAAATATATACATCTTGCAAGGTCCGGGAATCCTCCAGTTCAAAAAATTAGCATGAAGTGGTTCCTAGCTGTTGATATCCATGGAACTACCTGGCAGAAGCAACATAAAGCAGCTCTAGAGAGATAAATCCTCCATAAGACCCCCACAGGTAAAGCTGCACTGAACACAGTTTTACAGTACAAAATTACAAAGCACATGAAGAAACGTCCTACCACAAACCAGTATCTGAAGACATAATAGTAGGATTAGATGCCAAATCTTCAGATAATAGAATCATCTAACACACACTATAAAAACAATGTTTAAAATGATTAAAGACATAATTGAAACCATGAGAAAAGAACAGGACACCATTAAAAAAAGACCAAGTAGTTCTGAAAGAAAATTCTAGAAATGAAAAATAAAGTTTCAAAATTGAAAACTCAATGGACAGATTAAACCACAGATGGGCATAGCTAAAAAGTGGTAAACTGAGATATAGATATACAGAATACAGCACAAGATAAAGAGATAAAAATATGAAAAACGTTAATGAAACAGAGGATAAATGGGAAAAAAAATAATATTCAAAGAAGTAGTGGCTGAGAATGTTCCAGAACTGATTAATTAAAGATGCAAATTATCAAGTTCAGGAAGTATGAGTCGTGAGCAGAATAAATACAACGAAATCCACATTTTGACCATTTTGGTGAATTTTCAGAACATCAAAACAAATTATCATAATGATGATACTTTACATTCTATGTGCCAGGATTATTCTAAACACAACTCAAAATATAATTATTTCAATATATTCGAATATTTTCTTCCAGTTTTTTATTCATGCATGTTTATGTATATGTACAAAAATTTCAAAGCAAAATGGGAATAATACTGCACATATAATTTTGTATTCTACCTTTTTATTCAATATTTCTCCATAAGCATTTTCCTGTGTCATTAAGCAGCAGCAGCAGCAGCAGCAGCAATAGCATAAATAACAGCGAACATTTTAGTGTTGTGGTTATGAACATAGTTTTTGAAGTCAAACTTTCTGTGTTTGAATCCCAGCTCACCACTTGTTTATTAGCTGTATGACCTTGGGTAAGTGACTCATCGTCTCTCTGCTCCCATTTTCTTATCTGTAAAAACCTACATCTTAGAGTTATCATGAGTTACTATTTACTAAGCTGTCTGCCAGTCACTGTGCTAAACACATGAATTGTCTCATTTAATCCTCACACAACCTCTATGGGTTAAAATGGCTATTGCTCCTACTATACAGATGAGAAAAGAGAGCTTAGAAAGACTGTCGAGTGATTTGCCTAGAATCTCATAGCCAATGACAGTGCTCTGACTTGATTCAGATCTCTCTCCAAAAGCTATGTTCTTGATTTATTATGCTTCACTCCTCTTCTTCGATATCATTCGAATGGCTTCATGGTGTGTGCAAATCTTATATTACTATTACATATACTTAGAAAGCATACATACCTAGTAAGGCAAATTCTCCTTCAGTGTTCTTATTTTTCAGATTTGGCTACTATTTTATCCAATTCCCCCTAAAAATCTCACTGGGATTCTAACTGGAATTGCATTACACTTACATATTAATTTTAGGAGAATTAACATTTTTATAATATTCAAGAACACTGCATGTACTTTTTCATGAGCTCATGAGATTGTTTTATATTTATAAAACATCCATAATGAGATCTTATAGTTTTCTTCATATAAGTTCTGTGTCTTTCTGGTTAAATTTGTTCCAAACTATTTTATGTTCTTTTAAAATATTTTTCCACCTTTGAGGTGTACTTGAGAAATACAAATAGTATATATTTTTATATATACATATATGCATATATTGTGAAATTATTACCACAATCAAGCTAATTGACATATCTACCACCTCACAAATTTATGACATTTTTTGTGTGTGCTGAACACACTGAAGATTAACTTTCATATCAAATTTCAAGTATACAATACGATGAATATGTCCTGAAAATCTAAAGTACCATGCCGTACTTTAGATTTTCAGGACATATTCATCCTATGTAAATGAACCTTTGTATTTTTTGACCAACATCTCACCATTTCCTCAACCTCCTAGTCCCCGGGAACCACCATTCTACTCTCTGCTTTTATGAATTCTACCTTTTTAGATTCCACATACAAATGAAATTATGCATTATTTGTATTTTTTTTTGGCCTGGCTTATGAGTTCTTTTTTCTGCTATTGCAAATCTAATATTTTTCTCATTTTCATTTTTTAGTACATGTAGCTATAATATAGGAAATTATTTATTGTTGGGTATTTATCTTGAATCCAAATTCTCTTAATTATATATATATATATATATATATATATATATATATATTTTTTTTTTACTAAAGTCGGGTTTTCTATGTATATAAGCATACATTAACAAAAACATATAGATCATTTAATCTCATCTTTCACACGCTATATACAGATTATCTTATCTTACTTTATTCTCTAGAACTGCATTGCCCAGTAGAATTTCCTGTGATGATGGAAATGTTCTATAGCTGTGCTGTCTAATAGAAGCCACCAGATATATGTGGCTCTTGAGCACTTTAAATATGCCTAGTGAGACTGAAGAACTACATTTAAAATGTTATTTAATTTTAATTAATTTAAATGTAGATAACCATATGTGAATACTAGCTACAATATTGAACAGCACTAGTCTAGAATATAAAAAATGATGTCAAATAATAATAATAATAAGAAGAAGAAGAAGAAGAAGAAGAAGAATGTCTGAAAATACCCACTTTTAATCAAAATGGTTTTAGTTTTTTGCTACTTAGAATACTCTTCACTGTTGAATTTTGGTAAACAGACCATTTATTTAGAGATCTTTTTGTTCCTATAAACTTAGAGTTTTTATTAGGAATTCCTGCTGAATTTTTCAAATTTCTTTTCACTATTTATATATGTGATCATAGGGCTTTCTCCTTTAACTTGGTGATATAATGGATAGATTTTCTTATATCTAACCACCATCATTCCTGGAATAAACCATATTTGGTCATAGTCTAACTTGTTATTAACTGATTTTACAATAGAAACCAAAAAGTGATTTTTAACTAGAAATTATGTTCTAGCTTCTTCATCAATACCCGGATCTTTCTGTTTATTTGCCATCTGGGACTAGGCATGACTCTATTCCTCCTCCTGGGCATATACCACCATTATTTAGGATACAGTCATGTTCCCTTGCATACTGAATTACCCATTCAAAGAGTAAGAAGTTAAAATTGAACTGTAGAAAACAGATCAAAGGTAAATAAATCTAGAATTCTTTCTCCAGATATAGGTTAGGCAAGTCTAGGAATAATGATAAAAAAATGGTCAAGTTCATTATAATTTCCCTAAACAACACAGATTTTTTTCGAGTGTTTCAATAATAATAATAATAATGGCTGTTAATTTAACAAACAAAGTAAGAAGCAGCAAAGGACATATAAGGCAGACAAATTAAATTAAAGAAAACATATTGGAGAAGAAGCAGTTTAAGCAATGTTATAGTTGGTAGGCTTTATACGTGGGAAATATTCATTGAAATATATAGTATCTTTTAGATACTCTAAAAGTTAAAATTTCTCCTAAATAAAATGATAAGGGAAATAAAAAACCATTCTAGGTAAAAGTACAATATTATCAGAACTAATTTGGGGGTATAAGAATTAAAAATAAGAATGAGAAACCTAAGGTAAATATCATAGTGATACTAACAGAAGACCCAGATAAAGCACCTTATGCTTACCTGACTAATACACTCAGTGAACCCAGGAGCTGCTAAGGCAAAAGCAGAGGCTACAAAATTGGCAGCTTCTCCAATTACCACTACAAGGGGGGCACAAAGTTCATGGTTAAGTGAGGGAATGACTATATACAAAACTTGGCATATCTGTCCAACTTTTTTGCATATACTACATTTCTTAAAGTTAAGTCCAGGCCACATAAAGAATCAAAAGCTCTTACACATATACCTGTGCTGTATAAACTCTGAACTTCTACCGAATTTCAGTGTAGCATTACCTTTTTTTCCCAATTAAATAAATCCCAGCAGCTATGAAACAGGATAGTTCTTACTGATGCCCAAGTAGATTTTATCATTATTCCAGTGAGCCAAGATTGATAGTTGTTGTTTTTTTTTTTAGGTTGATAGCTTCTAATAGGTTATGACTCACTCTAATCAGTAAATGTGCACAAATGACTGGCAAATAAGGATCAAATGCATCATATTTTCCAAAGAAATGAGCAGCAGATAAGCATTTAATTTCTATTTTACTATGATTAAGAAAGCTCTACTTCTGCCAGAATGTAAGACCAAAAAGGAAGGATTTTATTGAAAGGCTCAAAGGCATTCCCAATTTCTAGAGTCTGACATCAACTTTATCCTTGTCTCTTTCTATTAATTGTTCTCAGGATGCCCCTCTCATTTGGATAATTTTCCTGGGGATATAGCTTCCCTATAGTGCAGGCTTTGAACAGTGAGATCCAACTGTAACTCTAGGCCAAGGTAATGAGAGCTGAAGTGAAATTTGCTTTTGACTTAGCCACACAGAAATGGATCTGAATGTAGGGGAAAAAATAAACAAAAATATACCTGAGATACTTTTTTATTATAGGAAAGTAAGTAAAAATGTATTTACACTTATGTAACTATGTCTGTGTATGCGAGTGTACATGTAATTATTGGAGGAAATGAGATTTTACCAAAAATATCTAGGAAAAGGAGAAACCCTGAAATGCTTGTTGGCTTATTCTAAACCTGATTGTGATCCATGAAAAAACAAATTGTTTTTTAGTAGAACATTGAGTTAAATATAATTTCAATAGGTTGTAAGTTGAAGAGCACTTACTGAATATTAGTCCAACCCACCAGAACCATTCCTTCAGGTATGTATGACCATCATGACCTAAAGAAAAGCAGAAAATTTTATTAATCTATCCATTCCAGAACACTGTAATATAATAAAGTAATACAATTATCTATATATTTTTTTCTCCAGGTGAAAAGATAATTTAAAAATGTAATTGTTCTTCATGAGCTTTAGTAAGGAGCTTGAATTTTTTCCTCCGACATTTTCCTGTTTTGAAAAGGCTTGATTTTTTAATCATAAAATTAACATGTGTGTTAACCACAAAAAAAAAATCAGAAAATACAGAAAAGTAAAAGGCAGAAAATGTGCTAATGGAAATAAAAGCAAGAGGAAGAGAATAAAAGATAGAAATCAATTTGTTTTTTAAAGGTAGAGATTATTCTAATAGAACTTCTGCTGGTTATTTTAAAAAGGCCTATCTTCTTTAAGATAAAGTTTTCTCCAATGAAAATGCTGCAACTGAGAGACAAGACTATGCCAATGTAGAAGCTAAGTGGCCAGACATTGTTTCTTTCCAGCAATTATTCTCTGGTTGGATAAAATATTAAGATGGACAATTTGCCCAAAATTCCTATATTTATGTGACATCAGAGAAAATGGCAGAGTAGAAAATTCCAAAATTCCTTCCCTTCACAAAAGTAGCAAATAAAGCTTCAAAATCAATTTTATAAGAACTCTGGAAACTAATCAAAGGCTTACAGAAACTATGTTTGTCAATGGACATCACCAAAAATGGCTATCATCATACCCAATAGTAAAAGACTGAAAACTCTTCCCCTAAGGTCAGAAACAAGATAAGGATATTCCCTTTAACACTTTTATTTAACCTGGTATTGGAAGTTCTAGCTAAAACAGTGAGGTCAGGAAAAAAAAAGTCATTCAGATTGAAAAGAAAGAAGTAAATTTATCTCTGTTCATAGATCATCTGATCTATATGTAGAAGACCATAAAGCTTACACACACACACACACACACACACACAAACTGTTAGAGCTAATAAACTCATCAATGTTGTAGGATATGAAATCGACACTCAAAAATCAGTTGCATTTCTATACAATAACCATGAATGATATGAAAAGAAAATTAAGAAAACAGTTCCATTTATAATAGCATCAAAAAGAATAAAATACCTATGAATAAATTTAAGAAGGCAAAAGCTTATACACTGAAAATTATAAATATTGATGAAAGAAATTAAAGAAGACATATACATTAACAAAAGACATCCTGTGTTCGTGGATTGAAAGACTTAATATTGTTAAGATGGAAGTACTATCCAAAGTGATCTATAGATTCAATGCAATCTCTATCAAGATTTCAATGGCAGTTTTGCAGAAATAGAAAATTCCTCCTAAAATTTATATGGAATCTCAAGGAACCCTTAAATAGCCAAAACAATCTTGAAAAAGAAGAATAAATCAAAACTTATCACAAACCTACAGTAATCAAAAAAGTGTGGTATTAGAATAAGGACAGACATATAGATCAATGGAATAAAGAGCTCAGAAATAAATCTTCATATATATGGTATTTGATTTTTCACAAAGATGCCAAGTCTATTCAATAAGGGAAAGGACAATATCTTCAACAAATGGTTTTGGGAAAACTGGATAGGATATCCACATACACAAGAATGAATTTGGACTCTTATACCATATAGAAAAAATTAACTTAAATTGGGTCAAAGACCTAAATGTAAGACCTATAACTATAAATTTTAGAAGAAAAAATAAAGGAAATCTTCATGATATTGGTTTTAGCAATGATTTCTTGAAAATAACATCAAAGTTACAGGAAACAAAAGAAAAAAGATAAATGGATGCCATCGAAACTAAAGCTTTTGTGCATCAAAGAATATTATCAAGATTATGAGGAAAAAAATCTATAGACCGGGAGAAAATGTTTTCAAGGCATATATCTGATAAGGAGTTAGTTTCTAGAATATATAAACAATTCTTACAACTCGACTATAGCAAAAAATTAAAACCAACCAACTCCATTTTAAAAATAGGCAAAAGGATTCCAGTCAAGATGGTGTAGTAGGTAAATGCTGTGCTTGCAACCTCTCACGACCACATCAAAATTACAACTAAAGTACAGCACAATCATTGATAATCACCTGAAGTCTAGCCGAACACAAGTCCTATTGCTAAGGACATACAAAAAAGGTCACCTCGAGACTGGTAGGAAGGGAGAAGATGCAGAATGAGCTGATCCTACATCCATGGTGTGGCAGTTAAAAACTGAGAGGGACATCTTGGCCGCAGCTCTACCTAACACCAGGTTCCCAAGCCCAGGGCTCCAGTGCTGGGAGGTCTCCAAAACTTCTTGTTGTGAAAACCAGCTGAGATTGTGGCTGCATGAGATGGGGGACAGCTGGATTCCCAGACATTCTTCTTAAAGGGTCCAAACATCGACTTGCTTACTGATGGTGTCACTTGGCCTGAGCTCCAGTGCTGGGGCAGCAGCTTGAAATGTGCCAGAGACAAACAAGGAGGAACTGAATTGCCTGGCTTCAGGGTGAGGGCCGAAGGGGCAGCTTTCTGCCAGAGAGAAGTGGTGGCAGAAACCATTGTTTCTTTGTTGAGCCCTCCCCCCACCTAGCCAACATGCAAAGGTGGGTCTACCTGAGTCTCCATTAACCTAGCTAACACTGTTAGTCCCACTCTGGTGATTCTCTAAGATTCTGCCACGCCCAATTTGCAGGCCCACACAAACCACTACGAGAGGTTTTTCCATACAAATGACCTGTCTTGGCTCAGGGTGAGGAATTTCCTAAAATCTTTCAAAGTTTCACAAACCCAAAACAAACAGCTTCTGGCCTCCGTGTGCTCTGTTCCAGTTGATAAGAAGCTCTAAACCCAACACTAGTGGCAGCCGGCCTTGGTTCTCGGCATAGCCTCTCCAACACACCTCTGAGTCCAGCACAAGTGTCAATCATCTGAAAATCACTTTGTAGCTCATATTAAGTGATCTCAGGCAGGGCACAGACAGTAGCTGACCTTGGCCTGCAACAGAGGCACTCCTAAAAGGCTCCAGAACCAGCACACCTGATGGCCAGCTTCAGACCACACCAGAGCACTACCCAAACACCTGCACGAAAGACATACTCAAAGAACAGACTGAGCCAGCCCCAGAGTCTTGCCGAAGCAAATTCTGTTCCTTAGGGTCAGCTTTTCCACAATAGCTCCTCCACTGTTGTTATGGGACAATTTTCACAACCAATCAGCATTAGGGTCAATCCTTTCCATTGATGTGCAAGTAGCAACCAAGACTCAACTACAACAGGAAGGCACACACGACCCACACAAGGGACATAACTGGAGCACCGAGCTCAGGTGACAAGAAAGACTGCACTTCTGGGCCCCAGAGGACCCCTACTACTTAAGGCTACTCTTCTAAGACCAGGAGACATAGCAGCTCCACCTAACACAAAAATAAACACAATGAGGCAGCAAAAATGGAGAGACAAAGAAACATGTCCCAGATGTAAGAACAGAAAAATACTCCAGAAAATAACTAAACAAAATGGAGACAAGCAATCTACCAGATTCAGAGTTCAAAACACTGGTTATAAGGATGCTCAATGATTGCAGTGAGAACTTCAACAAAGAGATAGGAAAGATAGAAACAGAGATAGATAGAAAACATAAAAAAGAACCAGTCAGAGATGAAGAGTACAATAATTAAAATGAAGAATACGTTAGAGCAGGGGTCCCCAACCCCCAGCTGCAGACCAGTACCAGCCTGTGGCCTGTTAAGAACCAGGCTGCACAGCAGGAGGTAAGTGGCACATGAGCTAGCAAAGCTTCATCTGTATTTGAAGCCGCTCCCTAGCACTATCAACATTGCCTCAGCTCCACCTCAGATCATCAGGCATTAGATTCACATAGAAGCATCAGTCCCTGGTACCAAAAAGATTGGGGACCTCTGCATTAGAGGGAATCAACAGTGAATTAGATGAAGCAGAGGATCAAATCAGCCATTTGGAAGGTAAGGGAGCAGAAAACACCCAGTCAGAATAGCAACAAGAAAACATAATCTAAAAAAAAAACAAAGATAGTTTAAGGGACCTCTGGAACAAACAACACCTAGCATACCAACAATTGTATCATAGGGGTACCAAAAGGAGAAGAGAGAGAGTGAGGAATTGAAAACCTATTACAAGAAACAATGACAGAAAACTCCCCTAACCTGGTGAAGGAAACAGACACAGAAGCCCAAGAAGCACAGAGTCCCAAACAAGATGAACCCAAGGAGGCCTGCACCAAGACGCCATAATTCAAATGCCAAATGTTAAATTCAAAGAGAGAATCTTAAAAGCAGCAAAAGAAAAGCAGTTAGTTAACTACAAGGGAGCTCTCCTAAGACAGTCAGCTGCTTTCTCAATAGAAACTTTGCAGGCCAGAAGGGATTGGCAGGAAATATTTAAAGTGATGAAAAGCAAGGATTCACAATCAAGACTACTCTTCTACCCAGCAAAGCTGTCATTTAGAATCGAAGGACAAATAAAGAGCTTTTCAGACAAGAGAAAGCTAAAAGAGTTCATCACTACCAAACTAGTATTAAAAGAAGTGTTAAAATGAGGGGGAGAAGAAGGAGGAGGAGGAGGAAGAGAAGGAGAAGAAGAAGAGATAAAAATATGAATAATAAAATGGCAACAACTATCTATTTATCAATAATTAAATAAAATGGTTAAATGCTCCAATCAAAAGACATAGGGTAGCTAAATGGATAAGAAAAGAAAATCCTTACATATGCTGCTTACAAGAGACTCACTTCAGATTGAGAGACACACAGACTGAAAGTAAAGGGATGGAAAAATATTTAATGGAAATGGAAATGAAAAAAAAAGCTGGGGTCGCGATACTTATATTAGACAAAATAGATTTCAAAATAAAGGAGACAAAGAAGTACCCAGTAATCCCATCCCTGGATGTTTATTCAAGAAACCCAAAACACTACTTTGCAGGGACATTCGCATCCATATGTTCATTGCAACATTATTTACAACAGCCAAAACATGGGGCAACCTGGGTGTCTATCAATGGATGAATGAATAAAGAGGTGGTACATATATACAATGGAATTTTACTCAGCCATAAAAAAGAATGAAACCTTTCCATCTGCAGCAACACAGATTAACCTAGAGAGTATTATGCTAAGTGGAGTAAGTCAGACAAAGACAAATGCCATATGATTTCACTTATATGTGGAATCCAAAGAATAAAATAAATAAACAAGCAAAACAGAAACAAACTCATACAAACTCATAGATACAGAGAACATTTTGATGGTTGCCAAATAGGAGGTGGGTTGGGTGGATGGGTGAAAAAGTGGAAGGGATTAAAAAGTACAAATTGGTAGCTACAAAACAGTCATGGGGATGCAAAGTATAGCATAGGGAATATAGTCAATAATGTACTATGTATGGTGTCAGATGGGTAATAGATTTATTGGGGTGATCACTTTGTAAGTTATATAAATATCAAATCACTATGTTGTACACCTGAAACTAATATATTGTATATCAACTGTAATTGAAAAAATTAAATATATATATAGTAAATTTTTTAATGTGCAAAAGGACTTGAATGGATATTTTTCCAAAGAAGTTATACAAATTGTTCTATTATGAAAGATGTTCATCAACACTCACTATTAGGGAACTGGAAACCAAAACCACAATGATAATGATGTCTATATGAGTGTTCTGTGCAAGCTATTTTGACAAGAGTGTTATTTCAGGGATTGAATGTGATCACTCTCCTGTAATGTTTTCGGGATTTGTTAATAAAATACATATAATAAAAATGTATATGAGTGCTAAAACAAACAAACAAACAAAAAAACAAGAAGATACCACTACATACCCATTAGGATAGCTCTTATTTTTATAAATTAGAAAATAATAAGTGTTGGTGAGGATATGGAGAAATTAGAACTCTGTTCATTGTTAGTGGGATGTGAAATGGTGCTGCCACTATGAAAACGATTTGGTGGTTCCTCAAAAAATTAAATATAGATTTACCATATGATCCAGCAATTCCACTTCTAGGTATATACCCCAAACAATTATAAGCCGGGACTCAAACAGATACTTGTACACCAAAGTTCATAGCAACTTTATTCACAATAGCTAAAAAGTGTAAACATTCCAAATATCCATTGGACAGATGGATAAACAAAATGTTGTATATGCATACGATAGAATATTATTCAGCCTTTAGAAGAAATGAAATTCCGATACATGGATAAACCTTGAAAACATTATGCTAAGTGAAATATAAAACAGATACAAAAGGATGAATATTGTATAATTCCACTTATATGAGGTACCTAGAATAGGCAAATTCATAGAGACAGAAAGTAGAGTAGAAGTTGCCAGGGACTAGGGGGTTTGGGGACTAGGGGAACGGTTGCGCATCTTATTGTGTAGGGGAGGTTTGAGCATGCAGACATACATACAGAGTCAAATGGACCTGGGCTTAAATTAAGTATTGGCTCTGCCATTTACTAGATGTGTGACATGGGTCAAGTTAATTAACTTTTTAAAATTTCAGTTTACTAATCTGAAAAAAAGAAAAAAACCCAGGATCACAATCACACCAAACTCACCCAGCAATTGTGAGGATTAAATGAGATAATGCATATAGAGCACTTAGCAAAGAGCTTAGAACCTAATAAGTGCTAGATGAATTTTACCTATTATTAATCTTAGAACAATTCTTGCCATAAAACTCAAGAAATTTCTGTTAAAGAAATGCTTGCAACTGCATATTTGTTATAATAATGAAACTGATTGAAGCTTTAGTTAGGGGAGGGGGAAGAGGACTTTAGAAGGGGTAGGTCCAGAAGGACTTATTGGAAAGACAGCAATGTGACAGAACGGAACCCAGTAATATACTCTGTAGGTATTTGACAACATGGTAATATGCATATGACAGGTTTTTATTTGTATATCAGTGCTACTTCTGGCATCAGGTCTCTTCCACCAAGAAAAATCATAATTCATGTCCTTTCTTTGTTTGCACTCTTCATTCCCTTCTTCCTTAAGAAGGGGCTGAAAATCTGGCAATAAAGGAAAAATTACATGTGTATGCCTGTATGTTAATCTTTGCCTCCTTCCTTGAAACTCATCAGATTTTATGCATTTGATATATACTTCAAATCAAGCCTAGCACATTAGATTCTCAATTAAAATTTGTCAGATAACTGAATTTATAAGTGAGTATTTACTCATTATGTTCCTCTCCTCCACCCATAGGGCTGCTTCCTATGACTCTATTTTTATTTATCTAATGTTTATATCTGATTCTCTTTTTTAAAGGTTTTGAAGCAGCTTTCAGTATTACTTATCACACAAGGTAAAAATAATCAGAGAATTGGGAGAGACTATGGTAATTTAAGATAAGTGAAATATCAACATATACCAATAAGGTTCACAGTTGTTAGAGGTGGGCTGCAAAATGGTTTCTGAGTGTTCCAGCAGCCATCACGAGAAAATTTAATTACATAGTTCATATCGTCTATATGTTTCAAAACACACAATTACTCTGATATTTCAGTTACTAAAAATGGAATACTTTTCTTTGCATTTTTATTAAATAATTATTTTTGATGAAGTAAATGCCTTCAAGAATATTATACAGTCAAAGAAAACTGAATTTCATTGGTCTATTTGTATTAAAATCCTCAATGTAGCCCCGCGACAAAACGCCAAAGGAAGAAGATAGATTCTAAAAGGGTCCGAAATGATTTTGTCTAGGTCTGAAGCTCTGGTAGTTTAGCTTCCCTGAATGAAAAAAAATCACTTATCCAGAAAAAAAATATTGTATAATAGTCTTCCAAAAATATATATTTTTTACAATTAATTTTAGATAAGTGTTAGGCAATAGATACTTCGCGGGTAAAATCTCTAATAGTCACCCGTACTGTCATTAATATTATCCCTATGTCTTTAAGGAGGATACCTTTGACATCATTTTTACGAAAGTTCTAGAACCTTTCTGGTCACATGACTGAACCGGGAGCCATTTTACGACCCCAACGAGGTAGATTATGGAGTACCCTGAGGGACAGCTCCCTGAACTCTCAGCAAGTGATTCAACACTAACAACTTCAACATCAGCAGTAATGAGCTTCCAAGATCTCAAAATTCCTGTCGACTACGGAGCTGAAACTGCCGATGATCCAAGTGCCAAAACTGCCGGTGACCAAGGCACCCAAACTCCTGCCGACCATGGCGCCCAAGCTGATGCCGGCAACGGCACCCAGGCTGCAGCCAGAACTATGGGAGTCTTACTGGAAAGGACAGGTAAGTGTCTTTACATCCCCGTCACTGCCCTCCCGCCCCCCCCCCCCAAAAAAAAAGTTAAGGATTTTTTTTTTGAAGAAACAAACTGCTAGTATATATAAACTGTGTGACACCCCTTTAGGATAAATAAGTGGTGTAACTTGTGTTCCTCTCCCAAAAATGTAAAATAATGACTGTGGAGGAGAGGTAGTGGCTAATGTTAGAGTAGCTTGAGTGCGGATTCTAGTCATTTAATAGGTTTGAGCGATGGTGTGTTTGTCACCAGGCGAGGTCGCCTCACCGAGACAAATCGCTCCAACTTAAATGATTTGAGGAGTAACCAGACGTGGCCCTCTTTACAAATATCACTGTGCACTGGTGAATGCTCTATGGCTGCCCCGAAGGCTGGCTCTGTGTCAAGGGAATTTGTTCGGAAGCCTTGTTCCGGGAGGTCTCCGAGTGGCCGCGTCCGCGTCACGCAAAGCGCCCCTCGAGCCTTGCCGTCTGGGCACGCGGCGACCTCACCGCCGCCTCGAGGCGATTAGCCTGTCTGCTCTGCTCTGCAGCCGTGGAGGCGTGGCGAGGCGGGGAGGGGCGGTGCGCGCTGCCCCTACCTGTCGCTGCACAGTCCACCCGCTGCCTGCCGTCCGACTCCACGGCTCGCCGCCCAGGAGCCCCCGCACGTCCCCGCCGGAACCCCCAGGGCAGATAGGTAGGTCCCCCCACCTGCGCGGCCTTTCCGGTGCTGGCGCGACTCAGCGGAGTTGCGGGTGAGTAGGGGGCGAGGGAGGGGGACGGATGGGGAGGACTCCCGGGGCGGGTCAGCGCCCTGCGCCAGCGCACCTTGCTTCCCTTCCTTGCCCACCTTAATAGCGAGGCTGGGACCCCTTAATTTTCCTGGGAAATGGGATCAAAGCCTAGGAGCTGGACCCTTCCCTTGGAAGCTTAGTGTGCCCCTGGAATAAGGATGGAGTGGCTATTGCCTCCAAACTGCAGCCAGCGGCTATGAACTTGAGAAAAATGCCTCTTTCGGCTGGTGCTGACTTGTGCTGCTTGGAGCATACTGTCAAGCGCCTTCCAGCTAACTATAATTCTAATTACAAATCTAATTCCACCGACGCGAGATGGAACTGGAGCGGGGGTGAAAGTAGAGAGCAGTCCTGTTAATTTAATTAGGTATTAAAGAGTGCTTGCTGGAAAAAAAAGTGCATGCCTTTTCTTAAATACAGTACAACCTGTTCATTGGCTAAATGCAGGTAACAAATTTAAATATATATATAAAACTAATTTCAGGTAGTGTTGTCCACCTTCTCCGAAATAGTTTCAGTTTTAAATTCTTTCATGGGAGAGGAGTTTCCAGAAAGGCATTGAAATGAAGAAAAAATGCCCTAGTCTTAATTCTGCTGAGAAATCTAAAAGTTACTACTGATGTGATAAAATCTTGTTTAGCAGCTCGTTCTCCAAATAATCTGTATTTCTCTTTCAAGTCTTAAATGTTTGTTACTCTTTGTTCTGTTATGCAATGTTCCCAGCCCTCAATTTTTATTTAATTTGCTTTATTTTAATTAACTATCCCTCGTATGTTCGCATTGTGCATGTGTGTGTGTGTGTGTGTGTGTGTGTGTGTGTAATTGCTGTCTGCTTTTCTACTGCTGGCCTCTCTTGTGTTTTCTATGATTTTCTTGTAGTTTCTGAAGTCATACTAAGGGACTGAAATCAAAATTGGTGAGTGATTTCACCATAAGAGGGTCTCAGACTTATGTATATGTGTTATTTAAAATGATTTCACTGTTCTTAAGTGATATCCAAATTTAAAACTCAGAACCCAGTAAATAGTTTACAGAATTAGGAGCTGTACATTAATCTAACTTAAGGTATAAGATTTTATAACTTGATGCATAGTATAGTATTATGTCCTTAAAACATTTAAAAAAATGTCAAGTTTCATATATGTACAGTGCTTTCTTTCTCCTTTTGAGAGAAAAAGTCCTCAGAAGTGTGGGCCCCAAAACCTAAAATGCAAATCACTTCAGATATATCCTAAATAGATGGGAAATAAGATGAAAAATAAAGATTAACTTGGAGGGAATTATTCACTTTACAGAAGGTGAAATATATAAATAGTTTTTAGGGGTATTTAAAATAAATGGTGGTTGTGAGGATTAAACGAAATAATAGACCTAACACACTCAGCGTAGTGGCTGCACATAGAATGCATGAAATAAATGTTAATAACGAATAAATCAAATGTGATTTTATGTTCTTTCCTATCACCTTTCAGGAATGTGGCAGTCCCATGAAATTAGGTGTACTCATATAGATACCCTAGCCATAAGAACAGAACTTTTCCCAAAGTAGCTCTGAGCTGTTTATGCTGGCTCTAGAGTCGTAAAAAGCTGCCTGCTCTCACATGGGCTTGTTAATTCCTACCAATCCATTAAAGTAAATGAAATATTGAAAATTAAGTTCTTGTTTTCCTTCTAATCATCATAGAACATTTTTGCCAGTGGTTTTAGGGTTGATTTCGGCCTTTGGTTGGCACACTTTCCTGCAGAGGTATGTAGTTTGCTTCAGTAGCCCCCACTGTGTTGATGAATTGCAGTCCTTTACCTGAGAGTCACTAAATATCATTAAAAAGACTAAGTCATGTTTCATAATAGCTCTGACTTCATTTGTTATCATGGTTTTTAGATTAATTTTGGAAATCTGCACATATTGGAGAGAAGATAAAGTGACTTTTAGAAATTATAATAAAGTTATGTCAAATGTATTTCAGAAGAGTTCACACACCATTCCAGTGAGGATTATGGGCAAGATTTTGTAATTTAACCAGTACTACCAGATATGGTCAGCAAAGGAAGTAAGAGGAGTTTTTGGTGACTTTCTGTCATTTTGTTTTTGTTTTCATGAACTCAAAAACAAGAGATGAGTAAAAGCCAGCATGAACCTCCTTATGAACTTGAGAACCAGTTTATATTGCGTCTGCCTCCGGTAAGAAACCCTTGTGTCTCAGAACAAATATCTTCAGTGCATAAGTATTTGATCTGCGTAGATTCTGTAGCATTTCTATTTTAGGTAGGCTATAAAAACTGAGAGCATTTGTTTCTCAGGAGTCATGTTCTATTAAGAAGTCAGCCTAGTGTGTGCTCTTTTAGCAGCATTTCTTTTGTCCCATACATACCACCTATTGTGTAGGTTGATTTCTTGACAAACAGCTGTGACAATGATGGATTCAGTCACTTATCACAGATGCTAACAGCCTGATCACTGGACACCCAAAATAAGGCTCTTCTAAAATCCTTACTGTCACCTCAAAAGGGGCAGTGAGAAGGACCAGCACTGTGTCCTGCAAATTCATCACCATGCAAGGCTGTTGAAGTCCATCTCAATATTGTGTTAGATCCTCTTCCCCCTTTGAGACTTGTATCCAACTATTATTTAGTCTATGAAAGCTATATTAAGTATGGGCTTCAGAAAGCTACTTCTCCAATTAGGGTTAATTAATATACTCAGTAAACCGCAGCTAAGCCTTTTCTTCCTTAGCAACTACAAATGAAGGGCAGCAGTAAGTGGCAGGAATATAGAGCTAGGAGAAGTCATTAACTGTATCTACTAAAAGACAGAAATGAGATTAGAGTCAGTCTTATCCGAACTTGACTTCCACGATGTATGGTATCTCATGGCACATGGCATTGTTTCAAAAGTGTGGGAGGTTTAGGTTTTATTTAAGAGGCACTGTCTCTGACATATCAATTCTATTAGCTTCCAAATAGATAATTCATCCTTCCGATTTTTCAATTTACCTCCTTTTTAGGAGCATGCTTCTGCTGTCAGGGAGATGGTGCATTCTGGAAGTGCTGCCATGAAGGATAAACTAAAAATTAACTTATCTCGTAAGTAGTTAATATCCATTCACTATACACTGAACAGTAATTTCTTAAGAGATTGCTACACGTCAGGCACTATACTTGACACTATGGATGTGACAGAGTAAAATGTGGTCTCTGTCTTATGGATTCTAAGAGAGGCTTAAGTCACTCCCATCTCTTCTTTTAAAATGAAAGGAAGTAGATATTATGCGACTTGTAATTGTTGTAGTGTATATAAGGAAGAACTTGGGGGTCAGCTGTGGGATTTGCATACTGCTGATTGTCTTGTCCATACAAGCTTTGTGACTTCTGACTAAGGGAACGATGAATATACTGTTCTTTGTTTGCAAAGGTGACATAGCTTTCTTTCATTCCAGTAACATTTTTTTAGGTTTTGATGGAGTGACATAAATGGGAAAAAGAGCTTTATATACTCTGCCTTCTTTTCTCTGGGGAATTACTAATTGCATACACAGTTGTGGTATTATAAAAATAGCAGATTTCATTAAAAGATTAGTTTGTCCCACAGAAGTCTTCATTATTCAAACCCTAGGAGGGTTAAGAGTACATTGGGAAGATGTCAACTTTAATCTTTTCTGCTTCTCTTTAGCTGATGGACGTCATGCAGTTGTTGAGGTGGAAGATGTCTCACTAAATGCGAAGCTGGTTGACTTGCCTTGTGTTATCGGAAGCCTGAAAACTATTGACAACAAAACCTTTTATAAAACAGCAGATATTTCCCAGGTATGGACTAGTTTTCTTAATATTCTAGCTCTCACATCCTTGCAGGTATCCCTTTCTCCCTCCTTTTCTCTTTATTTCACTTCTCCTTTCCACTTCGTGAATGGCTATCTGTCATTTCTAATTTCCAGCTCCATTGCATAGGAATATAGTGGCATGTTCTGGTTTGGTGTTTGATCCATAACTTTTCACTACTTTATTTTATCCAAATAGCTCTTAGAGCCTCCTGTTTGTCATTTATAGTGACTTGAATTATTTGAACGTTATGAGCATCTGGGATTTACTTCTGAACTTTCTGCTAAAGCAGTATGCTGTTAACTGTGAAGGTTAACACTGATTCTTATTCACCATCTCTATTGTTGAGTTCTTGTTTCCTTTCTAAATCAAAATGCTAAGATATATTTATTTTCAAAACATTCCTTCTGCAGTAGTAAGCACCCAAGCTAATAAAGCACTCAGAGTCTGCATACAGTGCTGCCAAGACAGAAAGAGAATGAATATGAATGTATATAATACTTGGTTTTCTGGAAATGCCAACTAACATTCTCCTTACTTCAATGCTCCAGGATTTCTGGTGGTAAGAATGATCACGATTCATTACTAACTTGAGATTTATGGCCATAGTTAACCTCTTTGTCTTCATTAAATGTAGATGCTTGTGTGCACTGCTGATGGTGAACTCCACTCTTCTCCAGAAGAACAAGTTACCTCTACTGATATTAAAGTAATAGGGGAAAATGAAAAGGAAAGACAGAAAAAATATGTCTGGAAGCATGGCAGTAAGTCACCAGCCCCCTACTCATTCTGGCTGACTATATTTATCTGCTGAATCCTAATTACTTGTGATCCAGGGACCCGTTTACCGCACTTAAGTGTTTGGTTCATTAGGCATCCAGACACTCTTTTTAAAGGAATGTCATGAGCCAGTAGTTTATGACATGACCTTTTTCCTTATCAGATTCAGACAGATATGTGACTATCATCAGTCTTATATTAATTTTACCATGTTGAATTTATTTTAGTTACTCCACCACTTAAGAATGTCAGAAAGAAAAGGTTCCGCAAAACAACAAAAAAGGTTAGTTGCATGCTATTTCTGTGTCTACTGGGTGTATTGGAAAAGGATGATGAATGTGGAGAAAGGGAGACAGTCAGTTGGAGATTAATTTGTTCATTCATTTATATGTTCAATAAACGTTCACTGAGTGTGAGCTAAGTGCCAGGAACTATGTGCTAACAAATGGTAATGTATAGTGCAAAATCTAGCTTTAAAGTGAACCCATCCAGAACCCGAGAATTGGGAATTGTGGTTATGTTCCTAACCTTACCTCAGACTTGTGGAGCCTTGGGTAAGCTACAAAAGTACTGTGGCTTGGCTTCTTTTCTTAATTAAACTTTTTTATTTTGAAATAATTGTAGATTCCCGTGCAATTGTAAGAAATAAAAGAGAGATACTGTGTACCTTTACTCAATTTTTACCATCGTAACTTTTTTGCAAAATTATAGTACAATTTTGCAAGCAGGAAATTAACTTTATTATCATTCACCAATCTTATTCAGATTTCTTCAGTTTTACTTGTACTCCTTTGTGTGTGTGCGTGTGTGTGTGTGTGTGTGTGTGTTTATTTCTGTGCAGTTTTTTCCTATGTGTATTTTTATGTAGCCACTTAGAGTCAAGATACTAAACATTTCTGTTATCAGAAATGTCTCTCATCTTGCCCTTTTATAGCTATATTCACCTCCCACCTACCCTATGGCCCTAGTCTCTAACCCCTGGCAATCTCTAACATGTTCTCTATCTCTGTAATTTTGTCTATAATGTCATGTAAATGGAATCATACAATGTATAACATTTGAAACTGGCTTTTTTTCACTCAGCATAATTTCCTTAATATCTGTGCAAGTTGTTGCATGTATCAAGAGTTCATACCATTTTATTCCATGGTATGAATGTACCACAGTTTGTTTAACTGTTCACTGATTGAAGGACATCTGTGTTGTTTCCAGCTTTTGATAATTATGAATAAAGCTGTGAGCAGGTTTTTGTGTGAATAGAAGTATTCATTTCTTTGGGATAAATGCCCAGGAGTGCAATTGCTGTGTTACATGTTCATCACATATTTAGTTTTATAAGAAACTACCAGACTGCTTTCCAGAGTGGCTATACTATTTTACATTCTCACCAGCAATGTATGTTGATCTAATTTCTCTATATTCTCACCAGCATTAGGTGTCATTGCTATTTTTTACTTTAGCCATTCTGATAGATGTGTCACTATTCATTATGGTATCAATTTTCATTTCTCTGATGGATAATGATGTTGAACATCTTCTCATGTGCTTATTTGCCACCTGTATATTCACTCAGTGAAATGTCTGTTCATACTTTTTGCCTATTTTCTAAATGGATTTATTTTAATTATTGAGTTTTGAGAATTCTTTCTATGTTTTAAATACTAGTCCTTTGTCATATATCTGGTTTGAAAATATTTTCTCCCAGTCTGTAACTGGTCTTTTCATCTTTTTTCACAGGGTCTTTCAGAGAGCAAAAGTTTTTGTTTGATGAGATCCAGTTTATTGATTTTTTCCTGTTAAGGAGCTGGCTTTTTGTGTCAAATCTATGAACTTTTTGCCTAGCTCAGATCTTGAAGATTTTCTATTTCTTTCTTTTATAAAAGTTTTACATTTTACATTTAAACCTGCGATTCATCTTTGAGTTAATTTTGTAAAAGATGTGAGGTTTAATGCAAGATCATTCATTCATTCATTCATTCATTTGTTCATTTGCCTTTGCATGTCCAGTTGCTTTAGCTCCATTTGTTAAAAAAGGCTGTCCTTTCATTGTATTCCTTTCGTGCCCAAAAATAGGTTGGGCATATTTGTGTTAGCCTTCTTCTGGGTTCCCTGTTCTGTTCCATTAACATATGTGTTGCTCTCTCTACTGATATCACAATGTAGTGATACAGTAAGTCTTGAAATCAGGAAGGCTGTTCTCACTTTATTTTCTTTGTCAAAATTGTTTTAACTATTCTAGAGCCTGTACCTTTCCATATAAATTTTAAAATAAGTTTGTTTATAGAAAACCTTGTTGGAATTTTGGTAAGAATTGCATTAAACTTAGAGATTAATTTAGGGAGAATTGACATCTTTACTATGTTGTCTTTTAGTCTGTGAACACAGTTGCCTTGGCTTTCATACTGTCAGTCAACAGCATTCATTGAGTGACTACTAAATGTAAACTTAAGTAAGAATGTTTTTAGAACTATTTAAGCTTTAGTGAAGTAGGACATTCATAGTATAACTTCATTGTTTATTGTGATTTATTTTTAGGAGGTTGATTTCAACCAAGTCGAAGAAGTCAGCTTTACTGAGGTAGAGTGGTCATTATATAACTTTACTGTTTGCCTTTAGTGTGTTTTATTTCATAGCTCATTAATTTCAAACAAATTAAAGAAATCATAAAGGTTACTTTCAAGCTTTCTTTCCTACCTTTAACCCCCACTCCCATACACATACACTAAATTTGATTTACTGAAGAATGAATTCATTGTTTAATGTCTGATAACTCCTAGTGGAAAAGATACATCATGGTCAGTGACCATGGGTATTCTAATCTGCTTTTATTCTGTGACATGTATTTATAAAGCCTTTTCTTGGAAGCTAGGGTTCACTTTTACCAGCAGTTGTTTGCAACTGCTTATTCCCCATCAAAATTCCAATTTCTATTTGTGGCAGGATGAATTGGTTGCTGTGGAGATAATTGTCTACAACTGGATTTAAGGGAGAATACATAGCTAAGACCCACTTTTTATAGGAAAATCTCTAATAATAAAGATGCGGGGAAGTGGAATCTGGGAATTTGTATCTTTATACCAAATTACTTCTAAAAAAAAAAACAAATAAAGAATTATAGTTCTTTACCAATGTGGGTCAGGGCAAATAATTAATAACTGAGGCCTAAGGGCTGCACCTCTGAGAGAGGTCTTTAACATAGAGTTGCAGATTGGAAAGATTAAATGTCACAAGTAATTTGATTGGGAAAAAAAACTAATCTTATTGTACAAATCTAGATTCTGGTCAAAGATTCCTTCATATTTAGCATTACTTGAAGTAGAAATTTGGCTGGGTGGATATCTTAAAGAAGGCTAATTATTTGAATTAATTTGTATGTAGGAAAAGGGCATTTCTGCAAAACTTAAGGTAATAAATGACATGACTGATATTCTCCCTTCCCCCACTCTGATTCAGTACATTGACTCTCCTGATGTGGAAAAAGAAGTGAAAAGACTACTGTGTTCAGATGCTGAAGCTGTCAGTGCCCGTATCCTTTTATACTAAATGTGTTCTGTATAGTCTGTTCCACTCCATACGCACTAGATGACAAGCTCTCACTTCTGGTATTTGCATGCCAATTTTGATACGTAGAACTTAAGCTTTTTGGAAATGTTTTTTTTTTCTATCTGGGAACAGTAAATTCACATAATATAAATTTATTTACTTGTGTAATTCAATATAAGGCACTTCTCCATACTGGGAATCCAGATACGAATGGCCTGAAGTTGGACTAAATTAAATAGCATTTTTAGCCAGAGAGCCTTTTCCCTTTCAATGGGGCTTTCTTCTTTCCTTCTGCTTTTTCCTTGACTCCCCCTTCTTTCAGGATGGGAAGTCATTGCTGAAGGTGAAACCAAGGAAATAGAAAGTCAAGGTTCCATTCCAGATGCAAGTGGCTATAAACAGGGTCATAGCTCATCAGGTACATTAATAAAAGCCAAGTAGGAGCTTCAAAGAGGATAGGTGTTGACTGTGTGTAAGACAATTCTCCATAGACGTACGGGCCAATCACAGAAAAAGGATGCCTTTGTCCTCTTTTCTCTTATTGGTCCCTCAGTATTTTAGAGTTTCTAATCTCCCATCAATCCCTGGTATTCTAAATTCCTAGGATCCCTTAGATTCTCTAAATATATTCATCATTGAGTATATGAATGAACGTTATGGTGTTTTGCATTTTCTGTCCTTGTTTTTTGAAGGGAATAATCTTTCTACAAGAAAAAAAAATATTTATAAATTTCATTGGCTGCCTGGGAAATTTTAAGGGAAGGAGTATAATTGCAGCTAGAGTGGGAATCATTGAAAAGTTTCAGATAGTTTCACCTTCCTCTTGCTTAAAACCAGTAGAATATGATATGTTTCGGGAGAAGCTCAGTGATTCTAACAGCAGCGATGATGAGGATGAGGACGATGATGGTGAGAGTGATGATGATGATGGTGGTGATGATGATGATGATGATGATGATGAAGAGGAGGAGGATGACACTGATGATGAGGATGAAGAGGAGGAAGATTATTATGAAGAGAATCTGCAAAGAGAGCTACAGGCCAAGTTAATTGGATCTGGCCACTATGAGGCAAAGGAAGGAGCCAGTTCAATAGGTAAATTAGAAGAAAAATAAAGGGATGGTACAGAGTGGGTGGCATTGATGAAGACTGACTCTAAATATACATTAGATGCAAGAAAGAGTTTGAGAAGTTATTGCTTGGATGTGTAGTGGACTTTTAGTTGGTTTGAAAATTGTTCCAATAGTTCGGAGTATGTTTAGATACGTAAAGTTCTGTCTATCTCTGTTAGTCATGGAAATTCAGAAGCAGATTCATTACTTGGAGAAAAAGCTCCGAGAGGTTCAATGCAGAGCACAAAGACAGAAGGAACTCATCATGAAAGTGGAAAACCTGACACTCAAGGTAAATTCTTGGCTGTTATAAAGATATTTTGGCATCTTTCAAAATTACATCTTTGTGTTTCCACTCATGTCATCTCTTTGCAGCATTCTCATTCACTTGTGAACTTAAACAATCTCTTAGAAACCCCTAATAATAGATATCCCTATTTTCTTTTACCTGAGTGATTTTGACCATCTCATATAAGCAGTTTTGGGAAAGGGAACAGGAGACTTGAGATAATTGCCAATATCGAGCATTTCTTATGTGAAAGAGCTAAGCATTTTAAATGAATCATCTCATTTCATCTTCATATCCCTGAATATATGTATGGTTACTATTCCAATTTTATAGATAAGGAATTGAAATTCAAAGAGATTAAGTAAATTGCCAAAGACCACAGTAAGTGCTAGAGCATAGATTTAACCCTGTTGTTTGTACCAAAATGTATTCACTGCAGTCAAAGAGAATTAACTAAATTTATTTTGAAAAATTTTTTTAAATAAATTTATTTATTTAAATTAGTTTCAAGTATACAGTATATTGGTTAGACATCTATAACGCTCATAAAACAATCCCCCCAATGGCTCCCTCCCTCTCCTGGCCCTCCACTTAGCCATCATATTAATGTTAACTGCATTCCCTCTTCCATGTTCCCTGTGCCCAACTATCAACTACAAATTTGTACTTTTTTAACCCTTCACTCCATTCTCCCAGCCTCCAAACCCCGCTCCCTTCTGTCCATCACCAAATTGTCCACTATATTTGTGAGTCTGTTTTTGATTAGTTTGTTCTTTTTGTTCCTTAAATACTGCATATAAATGAAATCATATGGTATCTATCTTTCTCTGTCTGACTTATTTCACTCAGCATAATAACCTCTAGGTCCATCCATGTTATTGCAAATGGTAGAATTTCATTTTTTTATTGGCTGAGTTAATATTCCATTGTATATATGAACCTTAATTTCTTTATCCAATCATCTGTTGTTGGGCATTTAGGTTGCTTCCATATCTCGCCTATTGTAAATTGTGCTGCCATGAATATTGGGGTGCATAGATCTTTATAAATTATTTGTTTTTGTTTTCTTTGGATCAATACCCAGAAGTGCAATTGCTGGGTTAAAATATATATCCATTTTTAATTTTTTGAGGAACCTCCATACTATTTTCCATAGCAGCTATAGCAATTTGCAATCCCACCAACAATTAGGAGGGTTCTCTTTTCTCCTCATCCTCACCAACACTTGCTCTTTTTTGATTTATTGATGATAGCCATTCTGACTTGTGTGAGGTGATATCTCATTGTGATTTTAATTTACATTTCTATGATGATTAGTGACCTTGAGTATCTTTTCATATGTCTGTTAGCCATCTGTATTTCCTCTTTGGGGAAATACCCGTTCAGGTCTTCTGCCCATTTTTTAATTGGACTGTTTTTTTTTTATTTTTAAATTTTATGATGCATGCTTGAACAAAAATAAATATCTTGCTTTATTTTTATTAAGACATATCAACAAAAGGAAAAATGTATTTTTATTCCATGTTTGCTTTCCTCCTTATAGTGAGGGAAATTCTGAAGCATCTGGATAATTTCTTACCAGATTTCATATTCTTTAGAGCTATAGTCATTGAAGAAGAGAAACTTGACATGAAACTATACCTATTTAAAGTGTTGTCTTTTAGAATAACCAAGTGAGATAATAGATATGGACATACTTTGAAAGATACAGACATATAATATTGTTGCGATTGTTGTTGCATGCAGTACTAGTTAGGAATAGTAATATTCTGCCCTAGTCCAGAGAAGTGAAGGAATCAGCACTAAATTCCAAGCTAGCTTTTTTAAATAGTTCACCACAGTTAAAGGATTTGTGCTAAACTAGAAAAAGGCATTTCAACCATTTATTTTAGGACAAGAAAAAAATGCTGTATAGGGTGTATAAAATCAAGTTGATGGTCTTGTAGTTAGAAGGTGCTGTTTTTATACTCTAAATCCTTTTTTAAAAAGTGTCCTTTTCTTGCACCTAAGGCCAAACTCTTTGTCTCTCTTGGTTCTTTTTTTTTTGAGGCTCAGAATTCATCATTAATACAATTTGTTTTCCAGACTCATTTATACTCGGTGCTGGAACAGCTTAAGTTAGAGGAAAAACAAAAAAATGAGCAGGTAAGAAGTGTGTTTTCAAATCAACCAGAAAACATTTGATATAAAGAATAGCCCACCCTACCCTCAATCTTGTTTCTGGCACTTCTTTACAGGAATTGTAGTGGCCAAATCTTCTAAACAAGTGTAGCAAGCTGTAACAAGGTCTTTGTGAAAATTTACTTATTTAACAGATATTGAATGCCTATTACATGAAAAGCCCTGGATGTACATACAGTATTGAATAAGACAGATACAATACTTGTCCTTATGGAGCTAACAGTCTAGCAGGGAAGATAGACAGTAAACAAATTATCATACAGATTTAAAGGTGTGAATCGTGAAGAAGTGCTGTGAAGGAGAAAAAGTCAATGGTGCTATTTGAATAGAGTCTTGAATTAAATTGGGGAGAGGAGTCATGATCAGCCTTTCTGAGGATGTTATATTTAGGCCGAGACCTGAAGTGTAAGTGCAGAGAAAGAGGGAATGAAGAGCTTCTTGGATAGAGCCTGTGCCAGGTACCACATTGGGAAAGAACTTGGCCTCTTTGAGGACCTCTGTAGTTATTTAAAACAAGTACAAGGTTGGAGAGGTAGGCAGAAGCCATATTGTATGGTCCCTTGCAGGCCATGATAAAGGGTTTTATTCTTAAGTGCAATTGGAAGCCCTTGAAGGGTTCTAAGTAGGAGACACACATTTAAGTTAAACTTTTAAAAGATCACTGGTCCTTATCTGGAGAATGGATTGTAGGAGGGCAGGACTAGAAAGAAGGCCAGTTAGGAGGCTAGACAGTAGTCTAATAAGAGATCATGATAATTTGGACTAAGGTGGTGGGAATAGAGCTAGAGCTAGAAAGGATATATGTTTTTAACTGCAATAAAATGGGTTTATAACAGTTTTTTGAGATATAATTTACATACTCTACAATTTACCCATTTAAATTGCATAATTCAATGGCTTTTAGTTTATTCACAGAATTGTGCAACCATCACCACAGTCAATTTTAGAACATTTTCATTACCCCAAAGAAAACTCTACCCATTAGCATTCATTTCCCGTTTCTTCTGGATCACTCTCACCCCACCCCGAGGCAACCACTAATCTACTTTCTACTAGTCTACTTTGCCTATTATGGCTATTCTGTATAAAAGAAAACATATATAGTCTTTCATGTCTCACTTCTTTCACTGAGCATAATGTTTTCAAGATTAATCCATGTTGTGATATGTATCAGTACTTCATTGTATGGCTGAATAATATTTCACTTATGGATATACCACATTTTGTTTATCCACCCATCCATTGATGGACATTTGGGTTGTGTCCACATTTTGACAATCATAAATAATGCTGTTACAAACATTCGTATGTGAGAGAATGCATTTTAAAGGTAGGATTGATGAGACTTGCGTCAGTTACTGGGTGTCGAAGGAGAAGGAAATGTTAAGGTTGTGTGCTATTATTTAAATAATGGCTATTATTTAAAGTCGCAAGGTAGTGAACAGAGTAAAAAGAGAACAGGGAAATGTGTGATGATAAGTGAGGGTCAAGTAGCTGTATAGAAAATGTATGCCGACTCCAGCCTTATGCTGTTGAGGGTAACAATTTTATAGAGACTGGAGGTTGTATTATGAATATGGGCTTAGCACGGGTCTCTTAAGGTAGAGATAATGCTGTACCCTATTCCCATCCTCATCCAGCAAGGCCAGGGGAATTCTTAAGTTCTGTATATTCCCTTCCCCTCAGCAAATGACATATCCAAGTACTGTTTATAAATAACCATGTGAACAGTTAATGCCAAGATTGCTTTAACACCCACTAAATATCTTTGTTATCATCAATGTAAGTAGTTAGTATTGGGGAGTGCTATTATCAACATAGAAAGATAGCTGTAAACTTTATTCACTCAGAGCCCTTTATGTTAGCTCATTTATTCAATGAAGATTTATTGGGTGCTCCTTTAAGCTAGGTTATGCAGGAAGCTACAAAATATTTGCAACGCAGTCTCTGCCTCCAATTGGGGAGAGATCCGTGAAAGGGATAGGAATTTAAAGGAATGAGAGCTCACTCTTGCCCATGGAAATTAGGAAAGATTTCATGGAGAGATGGTGTTTGACTGGGGTCTTAAAAGATAAGTAGGATTTTAATAAGGAGATAGAGAAAGGAGGACATTCCATACAGAAAGTTGCAAACACAGTGGCTCAGAGGTGGTGATGCCAGGCTAAAGAGTTTAGATTTTTGATGTAGTTCATAATGAACCATCACAGTTTTTTTTTTTACCTGGGTAATAACTCAGGAAGATTTCTCTGCCAGAAGCATATAGGATAAATTTGAATGGAGAAAGACTAGAGGAAGATGCAAGTAATAGAAGGAATTAGAACTCAACGATTGATTGGATTCATAGGACAAAAAGGGGAACAAAGAGGAGTCCAAAGCCTGGGCAACTAGAAAATGGTGCGCCAGTAATTGAAATGAAGACAACAGGAAAATAATTATTGGGGATAGGGAATGGAGAAAATGATGAGTTGAATTGGCAGCATTTTGACTTGGAAGTACTCGAAAATGGGAGTTTGGAGAATGGCTCATGTGTAGAAATGATCACTGAAGTTGCAGGGACAGATGAAGTAGCCAGGTTGACTGTTCAGCAATTAGTCTGAACACAGAAAATTTTCCCTTTAGAGGGTGCTGGGAGGAGAAAGAGCCCGTGAAAGATAAAGAATTGGAGCAGTCAGTGGTTGTAATCGTGGTCAGAATCCAGGGGCAAAAAACCTCTAAATTACTGCAGGTGGGAATTATAACAGTTTTCAGTAGGTAGTGTGCAGTATAGGATCATTCTGTAATGCTCCATTCTTTCTGTTTCACAGAATGAAAATCCACACTGGTATGGAACTATATAAATTGAATAACATTCAAAAACTATCTTTGTCCCAAAGACAGTATACCTCTCTGAGTGTCATTGATCATTTTTCTATTTCAAGTAAAAAGGAAAATAAATCCTACTATATCATGAAAGGTTCAGGGCTTCTTACTCAGAAAGCATCAAGATAAGTAGGACACTGTAAGGCTTCTGACTGGTCAAGACTCTGAACCGGTTTCCAAGTATCTTATAATGTTGCAAACAGCAGCAGCTAAGACCCCATGTGTTTACTGAGATGAGAGGCTCTCCCAATGCCCTTATCTTCTGACTCTTAGAATATAGCTGCAGTGATCCTATCCCAACTTCCCCTACACTGAGCTGTGACCCCTGTACACTCTTCCAAGAAGTACAAATTCTTAACAGCAAGCATATTTAATTTTTTAGCATATTCAATTTTAAAGATTCCTTTGATAAGTTTGGCATAATAAAGGACAATATCATGGCCACAACATTGAGTATGCATTCTTGACTGTGGCACTGTTCTTTGGAACACCACGAGACTAAGATTAACTTATAAATTACAGTAGTTCTTTTTGGTTCATATAAATAAATTCTAGATTGATAATGGAGCTTAAGATTTCAGATGATTTTTTTTTGCCTCTCCCTACAGATTATTTCCCTACAGGAAAAACTGAAATACTTTCTGAAGAAGTGATGAGAGCCTTCAGCCTGGCACATAAACCTTGGATTCCCCATCCAGACTGAAGAGTTCATGAAACTGTTATGTTTCTATTTATTTCATTCCCTTATGTTGAATCATTTTTATTTGTTGCTCTGGGCCTTCTTTTGCTAATTACATTTGAAGTTTGTAGTCATGTAGAAAGGAACAGAATATAAAAAAGTAGTAGACCTAAAGAACCAACTCAACTATGGGACTTTGCTTCTCTTTATCAATTTGAGAATTACTTATATTGTTCTGTTCTATGGTGCCTTCAGATGATTCAGCCATGCTTGCCAAAGACAGACTAGCCTGAAGCCCATATAGCTGGTTTGCATATTTTTTTAGCATTTTCGTCTTCTGTTTGCTTTAAATATTTCCTAAAACATAGAACAAATCAAGTCATTTCTACCAAGGGCTAGGATTGGCCACAGTGAATTTAAATGCCTACCTCGTGGCAGCTAATAGGTTGTGTCCTGTCTCTGCTCAGCTAACAGGGGCTGCTTTCCTGCTCAGGGATTATTTCTTGCTGCTGCTCTTTGTTTTGCTGTTGTATTCTTAAGACTATGACTGGTTATTTGCCAGCTATGGGACTACTTAGAGCAGAGGTGGAATTCTGAGCTGCTGTTCTTATTCTGAGCCACTTCATCCTAACCCTCATCAGAAAAGGTTGGGAAAAACCAGATGCCTGTGAAAACTCCCGAAAATCCCTGGGCAGGCTTGTTTTTTCAGCTATATTGTTAAGGTTTTCCACTCTGTATTCTTTAAGCAATAAATACATTCCTTATTTTAAATGGATTGTTGTCACTTTATTAAACTACTCACACAATCAGTGCGCTCATATCTACACTGGAGACAAGCAGTGAACTCCAAGATTAGGAAATGCCACAATACGCTGTCAGTAAAGGAGCTCCTTCTAAAGAGCTGTATTAGCCATAAGAAAAGATGAAACATTGCCATTTGTGACAACATGGTGGATCTTGAGATAATCATGCTAAATGAAATAAGCCAGACAAGAAGTTGAGAACCGTATGATTTCACCCATATGTGGGATATAAAAAAAAGCAACAAATGAACAAGACAAAAACTCATAGATACAGACAACAGTTTAGTGGTTACCAGATGGAAAGGGGGTGGGGGGTAGATAAGAGTAAATGGGGTCAAATACATGGTGACAGAAGGAGATTTGACTTTGGGTGGTGAACACAATGCAATATACAGATGATGTATAATAGAATTGTACACTTGAAATCTATAATTTTATTAACCAATGTCGCCTTAATAAATTGAATTAAAAAGTAAAAAAATATTTAACTAATATTAAAAAATATAAAGAACTCCTAGGATAATTCCTAATGAACTAAGCAAATCATCTCATAATACCCATACAGCATTAGGATTTTGAGAGAGGGCAGAGAGAAGTGATAAAAACGGCAGCTTCAGTATTTACATTGAATTCTCTCGTGATGGGGAAAACAGGTTAGAGTCCCAGCTCTGCCACTCACCTTGGGCAAGTCCCTACACCTCTTAGGGCCTCTATTTCCTCATCTAGAAATCAAGGGTGATAACAATATTACCAAGAGACATCTGAGAGTTTTCTAGAACTAGTCTAGCTACACCCAGGTATGGTTCTAATTGATGAAGTTGGTATTGCCCTAGGAAATGTGCTCCCAAATTTTCTCTGCAACATTTAGTGCCCCCATTCCATGTCGAAGTTAATAATCCAAGGGCAGAGAAGAGGAGGTTAATATGTATGGGCAGGGCCTATGGAGGAGGGATGAAGAGAAGGAATGCTTGGGGTTAATGCAGGGAAGAATTGGGGCTAAGGGAGATAGACATGTTAAGGGCAAACAAAATAAAGATAAGATTAACTGAGAAGTTAGAGGACAGCTTGAAAACCAAGATGATATAAAAAAGATTTCCACCGTGGAGAACCAGAATTTAAAAGAGAAGAAAGAGAATGGGGAAAAGGAATTGATTGTCAGAGGCAGAAGGTGGGAGGAGAGGCAGAGTTTGAAAAGATGAAGTAAGGCAGAGGACTGGAACAGAAACAGATAAAAAGTACCCGGGGGACATGGCTGGAGAGACTGAGGCCAGCGAGGGTGGCATATATGCTACAGGTGGCAACCAGGGGTGACAGAGGTAGAAGAGCCCTATCTAGCCTCTGTCTAATGCTGCTGCTGAAGAGCAGCTTGAGCTCTGCGGAGAGGTATGAGGGAAAGGAAACAACAGGAAGGGGCAAGGTCAAATTCATGTCTGCTGTATCCTTCCATTCCATGCTACCATGTCTCATTGTAACCCAAGATAACTGCTTCAGCACTGTCTTCTGATCCCCCAAGGCTTATTACTGCCCTGACTCTCTACCCCAACACACATACACATATGATACCTCGTAAAGTTTTATTTTTCTATTGCCCAGTGATTCTGACTTTTGCTTGTCAATAGACCTGCACTGTCCAATATGGTATCCACTAGCCACACATTACTTTTGAGCACTTGACATATGGCTAGTCTGAATTGAGATGTGTGGTAAGTATAAAATATACACTGGGTTTCTGTAGGGGGACTGCTCTGTGCCAGGGCTCTGACAGTCTTGAACTATCCTCATAGGCCACGTAGTTAAGGCTCAACTGCAGGCTGCCTTGGGCATTGGTGGAATGCCCTGTAATCCTCCTGGAACATGAGAAGATAGGCAATCTCATGAAGAGCTTCTACAAGACCATTCCCACTCACCTACCTATCTTGAGGGAGGCTGCCATGAGGCAATCTCTTATCCAACCCCCTCATCCTGGTGAAGCGTGAGACTTTCTGCGTGGCCCCCACCCCGGCCCCAAAAGGAGCATCTGCAGGCCATATAACTGCTTAAGTGCAGTGTGGAATTGGCTAGTCAGCAACAGGGTGTCCCATCATCCATGATGCATATCATTGGGTCTCTTTTGTTTCATTGTTGTTTATGGGACAAAGGACTCAGGGAGCCGATACCATTTCTGTTCTTGCCTTTGCCATCTCTATAAGTAATAAAGTGTCCAGATCTATGTATCTTGTTTCTTTACCAGCAGAATATTTCAGGCTGTTTGAAAATTTCTAAGACTTATTTTTAAAGGAATATAAAATATCTCATTAATAATTGTTTTATACTGATTATATGTTGAAATGATAATATTTTGGATAAAATAAATTATCCAAATAAATATATTATCTAAATAGATGTTATCCAGTAAAATATATTATTAAAATTAATTTCACATGTTTGTTTTTACTTTTTAATATGGTTGCTAGAAAATTTTAAATTGCATATGTGGCTCACATATTTCTATTGGACAGTGCTGTTATAGATTGGTGAGAAAAGAAAAATTGGTGGTAGGGAAGAGGGACTGACAGTTTTATTTTGCTAGAAAATAGCACTTGTAAAAAACTATCACTACCAATTCATAGGGATGTTGTATATATCCATAATCTAAATCTAAGAGATAGACCTTTAAATCGAATAAATGTTACTTTATGGAAACTCACTGCATTCTTCTTTTTCCAATATGTTTCAGGCTGGTAAAAAAAAATCCTCAGATTGAGGATGGTATTAAAGCGCTATTGCCATAAAGAGCTCATTCCATGAGGGGTTAACTAGCTAATTTGTGTAAGGTCTTGAGAGGTAACCACTCCAGGTAACTGTGGCAGATGCAGCTAGTGGGGTGTCTTTTTGGTCCAGTAGGTGTTGGACAAGAGAGGGATATGAAATATCAGAGTCAAAGACTATAACCAGAGGACCCAAAGTAAACAAATACAAATTTATTCTTTTCAAAGCAGAATTTAAGAGAAAGGGTAAAAGCACCCCAGTGAGTGGCAATCAAAGTTAACCAATTTGTTCCCAGTCCCGCCCCTTTGTCTCAAACTTTTCTAGACTTATGTGCCACCCTTGCTACCTCCCCTGAATCCCTTCCCCAGCTCCCACCCTCATAACCCATTCTTGTAGCCAGCAAGGAGCATAGCGAGCTTCAGCCTGGCCTCAATACTGCCCTGGGGACAGCAAGGACATTTAGCAGCCCCCCTCACCCCTAACCAAATGCAGCAGCTGTGAGAGGAGATGGAGGCTGGGAGCTGAGCCCTGGCCTTGAGCCTTTCCCTCTCCCACAGAGTTGGTATTAAAAGAGTAAGAAAAGAGCTGAAGTATTCCTTTGTTCCTAGGGCTGGATTTTGGCAGGGAGGCCCAAAGATAAAAGTACCCACTGAGCAGCTAAGTCTCCATACCCTTTGGGCAAATACCCCAGTTTCTCTCCCAGGGCTGTTCTTAGGAAGCTACTTTCTTGGTTATCTGTCACCTATGTTAAGGGAACCATGATGAGATTCTTGGCCTGAAATTGTCTCAGAGGCCATAAGTCTGCCACTGAGAATGTGTATTGAAGGAACACTCTAGTCTGAAGCTGGATGTGGATCCCAAATCCCAAACGCACACCTCAGGCAGTACAGGTATTCCTTAAAATGAATCTGGAGGCAAAACATCCCCCAGGATTGGCCTCTGCCTGGCCCCAGGGTTTCTCATTATTGCAGTATGCCAGCCCAGTTCCTGGAGCACAAGAACTCAAACAAGTTTCTCTGAAAGAAAACATTTCCAAACTTTGGGTCTTGAAGGGAATGGGTACTTGAGAGCTTTGATTTCAGTCTTTCTGCTCTGGAGGGAAGTACACATGTCATTCTGGGTAGGGCTCTCCCTAGGGAACTATACAGCCTGACGTCCTCCAGCCAATCAGCCTTCCTTAACAATTTCCCAGTCAACATGACTCCACTCTGCTCTTGCTTCAAGCAGAGGCATTCTTATGATGGCTTTTTGGCCTCTATTGGATTCTGTCAAGAATAAGTCTTCTATCAGTCCTAACTGTTCCCTGATACTATTTGACTACAACCTCAGCAAACACTCACATTCCTTATCACAGATGATAATCACAAGTCAGAGGTTTTCCTCAGGCTGCCTACCCATCAACTGCCCCCACCATAGTTCCAGTACAGGACCATAAACTACGCAGCATCACATACAATACCTCTAGGAGACATGACACATACCAGATGCCTAACGACATGCAACACTTCTCAGTAAATCCCACCCTAATTTGGATTGATAGCACCCAAGGAACCATTTACCTTACTGCGGGCAAAGAGCCCACACATGCTGCAGTAATTGCCACTGGACCCTTGAGCGATACACAGGCATACCTCAGAGATATTTTTAATACGGTTCCAGACCACCGCAATAAAGCGGGTTGTAATATTTTTGCTGGTGAAGGGTCTTGCCTTCAATTTGTAAAAAAACGCAACATCTGTGAAGTGCAATAACATGAGGTATGCCTGAACTTACCTTGGGCATTAAGGTAAACACAAGACCACAAAGTGTCAGTGACCTCTTTAGTAAAAATTTAACTCTTGACCTGCTGCCTCGGTCCACCTACAGCGCAAATCCTACATAACGAGATCTACATCTTCCTACCATGCCTGGCCCAGTGCAGATTCCACAGGCTCTCAGCAGCCCAAGATCTATTGAGTGGAGTGGGGGTTATGCAAAGAATTTTCCAGGACTTTCCTGGTACAAGATTGTTTTATAACATCTACCCTCCTAAGGCTGAGGCAGGTATACACTTCAAAGACCTTGAGCTCTCTCTTTTATAGCAAATTTCTTCTATCCCATTTCTGTCCACTATCTAGGACCCTACAAATGCAGCTTCCCCCCATTCATGAATAGATGCCCAGGTTCTGTGTTTGATGTCCTATGACCTGCTCATCATATACCCAGATACCCAAGTCCTCCTGCCCAGAGACCTCTTGAGCACTAAAACAGACACTGTGATGAGATCTGATACCCTGGACATGTGGCTTAGTGTCCCCCTCGTAATTCCAGAAGAAGGCAATCCTAGGCTTTTGGACCCAAGCTGCTGCCTTCTCTCCCCTGCAGCAGATAAATCTAGCTTCTCTGCAGTTCTACCCACTGACCCACTGCTTGATTATAGCATAGTGCCCCAACTGTCTGATACCCTCCTGACCTCAGTGGCAACCACGGCTTTCTTTAAGACCCTGAGCCAGACTTAAAAACTGGAATGAGCTAGAAGATATACTCTTTGCCTTAGCCTGACAAAAGCTAATAAAACCTTATTTGTTCTTTCTTTTCTGGTTGGGGTGAGTAAAGCTGAAATTTTTTCTGCTTTGGTACCTGAACCATTGTTTAGAGGAGCCCTGGAAAATTCATCCAGGGCCTAGGTCTCAAAGCAAGATTTGGAGTGAGTGAAGAGAAGAAAGTGAACCTGTTAGATTCCTCTGTGGCCACAGGCTTCTGTTGCTTTGGTCTTGATGACAGCTCACCCTAAACACGAATGGAGAGATATCCTAGGGGGAGCAGCCAGGACACATCTATCTGTTCAACCAGAGGCTTAGGCTAACAAAGAGTAAGGCAGAACATTAATGCTTCAAGAGGTATTAGAATTTAATGTGTGAGTGAGGCCAAGGAAGTACTGATGTACAGTACATAGGTAGGATAGATATGTAAGCATATATACTTAGGCAAATGAGGTTGACTGCAGGGTTCTAGGTTATAAAGCGCCTTTTGAAAGAAAGCTGCCTAAGTGGGCTCTGACTCTGTTCAAAGTTCCCAAGCACACCATGCTACCCCTGCTATCTATTCTAAACAGTTTCTGGAAAAAGGAATCATGGTATATGTTGCTTAGGAATAGCTCAGTTTGAGGATTGGGTTCACATCCCAGAGTTAGAACAGTTTTATACAAAAGGTCTTGCTACTGTCTGGGTGGAAAGTTGCCAGTAGCTCCTGGGAAGGGGCCACTATTCTAAGTGGCCCATTGCATCTACCTTATGATTAGCTAGGGAAAATCAGCTACCTCATATGATTCAGTCTAAAAGAAACAAGGGTGTTGGGCAGTCACATTCTTCCAGGTTAATAGATGGCTTCTCTTTCCTCAGCCAAGGAGAGCAAGAACCCCTTGCTGAGCAAGCTGCTGGCCCTCCCCCAGGGCTTTATAGGGCAGACTCAGAAGAGCCAAGAGTGGCTTCAGCTGGATTCTCAGAGCAACTCAGCGGGTCTCTCAGGACGCTAAGGCCATCAGGAAAGAGGAGGATCGGGGGGAAAATATCTAAGCTCATAAGTATTTCTTTAATGTTTCCACATGTGAGATGGAAGTAGGAATCAGAATGAACTGTTCCTGCCTTGAGGAAGGTCTGTCAAGGACTGAGGCAGAGGAACTGAAGATATTTGAGGAGGAAACAACATCTAGGTAGCAGTAGGATGGCTAAAAATATGCCCTCAAGCTAAAGTAATATGACACATGCTGCCCAGAATTTTTCAGGGGCACTTTGCTAGCAAGGGGACATCTTGGGAATACCCTTTTACCTCCCTGAGTTGGGCCAGAGAGTAGGGCTAACTCTTGTGGATTCATAATGCCGGAACCCTGGGGTCATTAGGCTTCCCTATCTCCATAATTCCATGGAGCAGGAAGGATGTCAGTGGGCACTGCTTAACTCTGCAAGGGAGTTTCTCTCTTCCCCATCTGAATGGCTTCCGAGTGCCATTTCCCTGGGTTGCAACAGAAGCATACTTAAGGGACTGGTCTCAAACTTGAAGGTTAGAGGGCAGATTTCTAGTGTCAAAGGAATCATGCCTCTCCCTTCCCCGGCCCCCACACACCCACCTCATATCGCACCAGGTCCTTGCTGCTGCCCAGAGCCCAAATAACTCTGGCTGAGGAATGCGGGGCCAGTGGGAACTGGAAAGGTTGGGTAAAGGCTGGGGGAAGGCTTTCACCAGAACGGGGAGAAGACTATGGACCACAGGATGGGAATCTGGCTCCATCAAGAGGCCAGCAGGGTGTTGGCAGTCACATCAGAGCTTCGCACACTGGGGAAGGCATGGCGGAGCTTCTCCATGATGTCCTCCAAGCACAGGCTGACATCTTGGCTCTTTGACCCCAAATCATCTGCATTAGAAAATAGAAATTTAGGAAGTGAGCTAGATAAGTGTCCCTGATGATGCCAAGGGGCTGAGGTAGGATGTGGCCAGCTGAAGGGCAAGTCCAATGCATTTGTGTCTTCGCAGCACAATGCACAGTATATGGAAGGTGCTCAAAATATATGTGTAGAATAGACAAATGAATGAATCAGTCAATAAGCCAATCATGCCTGATGCTAAGCTCAAAGCCATGAGGAGAAACTAGTCCCAGATCTAGCAGAACCTTAGGCAGGAGATTTTGGGCAGGGCAAAAGCATGGAGGTAGGGACTGGGAGGGGCTAGAAGAACTTACCTGCGGCCTCAGTATCTGGAGTAGTCAGTCCCTTCTCTTGGGGGTGACTGCCTTCTGACTGCTGTGGAGATGAAGCTAGGGACGAGCTTGCAGAGCCATTGCCATCTGATTCAGAGGGTGGCTAGCAAGAGGTAATGCATGACTTAAGTGGCTTTGCCTTCCTGAACTTACTTTGATAGACTCCTGAGCTTAAAAGGGGCCTTAGAGATCTCATGCCCATCCTTTTGCCCTTGGACTTTAAGAAATTTTCATAGTGCCCTAAATGGTGGCTTCTCCTTTAAGGAAACTTCTTAGAATATGTCTTCTTCCTTCAACAACATGTGTCAAAGTTTCCTATATTATTAGAGTGGCATTGCACCTAAATGTCTCTTGCTGTCATTTTAGCTACAATTAAGCTATTTAAAACCCAGTTATCTCTGGAAATGCAGAGTTATTGCACACTTGATCCTCAGTTTATCTATCATATGTTAGAGACCTCCAGGCATCTAGAAGCTATCCTTTGGAGAGTCTGGGGAAATGTCAGGGGTAGTATCATCTGGTATGTATGACAACAATAATAGATAACATTTATAAAATGTTTACTATATTGCTGGCATCATACTAAATTCTTTAAATACATTATCTCACTTTATGTTCACCATAATTCCATGAAGTTGGTATATTATTCCTGTTTGACAGATGAGAATACTGGAGCTTAGTGAAGCTAAGTAATTTTCCTAACACCCTACAGCCACTAACTGGCAGAGCCACATTCAAGTCTAGGGCTGTCTGACTCCAGAGCTACACAACATCATATACACTACCTCTCAAAGAAGAAAAGTACAAAAAGTGACAAGAGCTTCCTTCACAGCAAAAATCTTTCTCTTGTCAAGCATGTCCAAAATTGCTTCTATCCAGCAAACATCATAATAGTAGAATCAATGTTTTGGATGATTCTTTGAACTTTATTCTTTTAATACTGAGTTCAAAGTGTTGTAGGGATGTGAGCCTTCAGAAGTCCTCCCTTTGCCCTAGGCCCCACAGTGACTTGAGAGTAACACATAAGGGTGGAGTGGAAGCTAGGTGGAAGAGAATTGGCCAAGAAATGAGACATACCAGCCCCTTCCTTCTGCCACCTTCCCCAGTTTTCAAACCAGTTCTCTTCAGAAGGTCATCTAACAGCCACTGCCAAGGAGCTCTTTCTTTTCTCTTCACTGCCATACTCCCCAGCTCCCAATCTCTCCTTACTGTGCTCAGGTCCTTTCTCTGGCTCCAGCCTTACCTGCAGGAGCAGCTCCCTTAAGCGATGCAACTGGGACTCTAGTTGCTTGTTGTGGTCTTCAAGGATCTGCATACGTGTCTCCAGGCGGCTTTTGTGCTGCCGAAGGATCCGGGCCTCAGCCAGAAGCTCCTCATTGCGGTGGTCTTGTGACACTTCAGCAGAGCCCTCAGCCAAGGTAGGCGCCTCAGCAGCCTCCTCATGCTGCCATTTCAGCCGTCTCAACTCTCCCTGGAGAATCCTGACAGAGACAGAAAAGCCAAGACCTATAGCCTTAATGAGATGTTGACTGTCCAGGTCCCAGATGCCCCCTCATACCTAGGTGTCAGCAATCCTTTCGCTCTTCCATCTCCATCCCCACCCCAGCCATGTTCTTGCTGGAATGGCCATATCCACTCTCTCTCCAGTACATATGTCATTTATTCTGCCATTCTTGGGCCTCAGAGCAGAGAGAGTTGACATTTCCTATGTCTCTGGGCATTGATGTGCTGTCTTGGGGATTAATTCTGACCTTAAAATCAGGCAGAAACACAGTCTGCAAATACGAGGCATTAGGACCACTGACTCACTTACTCCATTTTAAGATTTTTAGATTCTAGGGAAAGATAACATAAACAAAAGATAATCCATTTTGCCTCTTCTATCAACTGCCCTCCTCTGTGGCCTACTTTGAACACCCATGTTGACTCATCAAGAAAACCAATTCCAAAAAGATGGTCTACTTTGGAGGATGTTACTATTTTTTTTCCACAACAGATTACTCTCTCCCCAATATTTTCCAGGGCCTGCCCACTGCTATTCTAATGCAGTGTTTCTCAAACTATCCATTGTGAACACTTATTGGGGTGATCACTTAGTAAGTTATATACATGTCTAATCACTATGTTGTACACCTGAAACTAATATATCATTGTATGTCACTGGTAATTGAAAAAAAAGTTTTTTAACTATCCATAGTAATAAAAAAAATTAACTATCCATAGTGAAAAACAATAGTGGATTTTTCAATTCATTGTGGACTGATATGTAGTCCAAATGCACATAGCTAGTACACAGCTCATACCACATGTGACTTGCCACTCAAGTTCGACAAAACTCAAACTGGTCTATATCCTATTCAATGAAGACAAATCCACTAATTATGTGCTGGGATGTCATGACAATGTCAAATTGATATACAAGTTTCTAAAAGATTACTTTCTATTTATGTATTTACCTTGCTTTCAACCAGTAAAGAACACCTCACAGACTGGCCCTGTTCTAAGGGCTTGATACTCCTAGTACAGTCTGTGGGCTAGCATCATGGATACGTCCTCGAAGCTGGTTAGAAGTGTAAGCACTCAGACCCCACCCCAAACCTGTGAATCACAATCTGCATCTTATCAAACTCCCCAAGTGACTTGTATGCACACTAATGTTTGCAAAGCACTGTTCTGAAGGATGTTACAGATTCTACTACATGTCCACAAAGTGGTTTGGACCCTCCTTAGGCCCCTGCTGCCACTGGTACTTTATGGAGATTAATGCCATCCCCTGTCATCTTCTTTACCTTCCCTCATCCAGGCCTCAAATGGGCTATGCAGTGTTACCTTCCTCTTCTTTTATTACTTTCACTAAATGCTAAGTATCTCTTTCCATTCCAATCCTGACAGTTCCTTGAGGGCAGAGACATGTATACTCTTTTGTATTCTCTGGATTCGTGTTTTTCTGTTTATATCTAGTGAGTACTTGAAATTATTTGGGTTGAATTAAAAAGATGCAAATAATTACTAGAATAGCTAGCATTTATTGAACACTTACTGTAAGCCAGTTACTGGCCAACACATTATATGCCTGATCGTTTGATCTTCCCAAGTGCCTCTAGGAGGGAGGTATTATTATCATCATTCCTATTTTACAGATGAGGAAAGGGAGGATCACAGAATATAAGAAACTTGTTTTAGGCCACATAGCTAGGCTGTGGAAATGGCAGGACTTGAATTCAAGCTGTTTGACTCTAGAACCCGTACAGAACTGTGTCATTACCACACCCACCTGTTCTCATCCTCTAGGTGGGCCAGGATCTTCTCTAGCTCCCCCTTGCTTTCTGTGACCATGCTGCATGGAGATTGCTGTCCAAAGCCTGGTTCCCGGTCTGTAATGGGGCTGGAGTGCCGCAATAGGTATTGATCCTCATCTCTGCATGGGTATGGGGAGAGTAAAGGAGGTGGCCAAGCACTGAGCTGAGAAACAATTCAGGGCATGAGTTCTTAGCTCTCAGCTCAGGCCTCAGGAGATGCATGTGAAGGATTTGCTTCTAAGACATGTAGAGAAGGGAAGGCCTTAGAGGAATCAAAGTGTTCAAAGGTAGAAGAGTCATGGTTGTGGGTACTAGGAGAGAGTGTTTTCAGGATGCTGGGGCTTCTGGGTTCTACTAAAAGCTCCTGGGAAACAATGAGCAAATCACTCCCTATTTTGTGCCATTCCCCTACTCTTTACTTTTTCACTCCCAGGAAGGGATCACAGCCTGCCTGAATCCCAGTCAGGGCCAGATTGATCCATGTAACCAGAAGCTCCTAGGCCTCTGAGCAGGCCGGGTACCTCCCTGGAGATGAAGGGCCACACTTTAGTCAAGTCCCTGGTGTCTCCCCAGGATCGATGTGGCACTAGATGGGGCTTTGGCATCCTGGTCATGAGATAATGGCTCACTTCTATAACTGTAGATGAGAGCATATTATTTTTCTCTCAAAGTTGGGCACAGAAGGATGGGATCTTGCAACAGGAAGGGATCTGGGCAGATGGCAGAGAATAGTGCATTATTAATTCCCCAAGTTGGTTAATAGAGGGCAGACTGCCTCTCTTACTAAACATTGTGCCCAGAAATCATCCTTCTTTCCTTAGGGCATCAAGGACCCTAACCACCACACCTCCCTCCCCTTGAGGATATACCCTATCCAAACGGTGACAGCGGGATCCTAAAGAGAGCTATTCCAGAAAAGAAGTAGCTGTGGAAACTCACATGCTGTCATCTGGGGACAAGCTGTCATTAAAGAAGGTGCAATTTTGACTTTCCATCTCAGCAAGCCTGGGAAAAAATGATCACGAACAGAAGGGAAAACAGGATGTGAGGCCTGCTTTCATCTCAAGGACTCTAATCCCACAATAGGATCGATTAGCAGCTTTGGAGGCCGCCTCAACCACCCGTAAGTGTTGGGTCTTGCTGGCTGCCATGTACCCCACTGTGCATGCTCCCATAGCCCTGACTCCATTCTCTTTGCCTCAACTGAAAACCCCTTCCACGTGAGACTCCTTACAATCCCTCTCCCCCAAACCTGGTAGTACCTGCTGGCAAAATGCTCAATGCGGGAGTGTGTGTCAGCATGTGGCAGCCTTGGGGAAGAAGCCGGCCTAGAGGAAGGAAGCAAAGACTCAAAGGACCAAAGACTGGGTAGCTGGGCAGCCTGTTTCCTTGCCGCCACCCTCCCTGCCCCCTGTTACCACATTAGGGAGATGGACAAGAGTTCATGGGAACAGGATACTGAGACTAGATTTACAGGGTCTATTTCTCAGGCCAGATTCCTGGTCATGTCTAGGTTGAACTGCCTCGTCACTAGTCAGGTTTGCCCTGGAACATACCCCTACCCACGTGGGACTCAAACCCTTCACATCCCCGGGCTCAGCCAGGCTGCCTTCAGCTCCTGCCCAGCCACTGGTACTCACGTCTCACTATAGTCGGCCTCCAGCACTGATTGAACAGGCAGATAACCTCGCTGAGGGTGTTTGTTGAAATAATGCTTTGAGCGGAATTTGTTCTTTAAGGTTATGGCAAAATCCCTCATGTTCTCACTGGATGTGGTCTGAGAGGAAACAGGGTAGAGGGACTCACCTTAATGGCTTCGGGATATTCTGGGGGAGCTGTGGCTGTTTCCCTAGAGTAGGTAATGTGACTGGTAATCCACTTTTGTTCATGTCCACCATACCCTGCTCCTAGAAAAAGGTCTCCAAGGACACATGCCAAACTGTGAACATTGATTGCCCCTGAGAAGTTGGACCAGAAGGGTGTGGGCCAGGCTGAAGACAGAGGAGGACTTTCCTTTTATACTTTAAACACCTCTATGTAATTTGGACCTTTTACAATGAGCACATATTTGTTCATTTTTAAAATATCATTTGTATAAATTCTAGGGATGTAGAAGATAAGCCGAAGGTAAAGGATTACCCATTTACCATCTTGAGCCAGTTTTCATGACTTTTATAATGTTTACTTCAAAATGATAATGAAAGAAAAATAAAGGGCAAGGTCTCTGCTCCCACTGGGTCACACATGTTTCTGTGCCAAGAGAATTTAGAGAAGAGATGACATCTTGGAGGGTGGACTATGAGGAAACAGGTTGAAAGATGGAGAGGTAGGGTAGGAGAGTTAGTTCAGGCAGCAAAGCCTGAAGCTGTGGATCCTGAGCACACCAGTGGAGAAATTCTGTGGTTGGAATTCAGGGATGCTGACCAACCTGGACTCAGGTGGCTATGAAGTGTATGGTTGCCAGTGAAAACCAGGTGGAATTAGGGACCTAGGTAAAGAACACCCCCAGCCCTCGCCCAGAGACTGAGTAATTAATTTGAGTACAAACTTTGGTATTGACTGGAAGGGATGGAAACAATGATAAAGCAGCAGATGAAGGCCAGGTGATAGGAGCAATACAGAAAACTAGGCTGGAAAAAATACATTGAGCAATGAAAGGTTCATTCCCTGGAACTGCCTTTCTCTACTTTTTCCTGAGACTTCTTTCTAAAAATAGTGAGCGCCTTTTAAATGGCTGAGCATATTCTGGGCTTCTATAGCCAGCTGCCACTCTAGTGAGAGAGAAGGTTTGCTGGAAGAACAGAGAGGCCTGAAAACCTTGAACTGGTAAATCACCAGGACAGTTTGGAGAGTGCTCCCCAGAGGAGAGTAGAATACAAATAGCTTGTGCATGGCCAAGTAGGTCAAGGGCCCAGAACCTGAGATCTGTCTCACCCTCCCACCCAGCCCAGAGGCTTCATACCGGGGTGTAATACTCCATGATGGGGTAGTGCAGCTTGTTGCCTTTGCTGGCCCTGCCTGTCAAGAAGCAAGTCTGGCAGATGTCCACATTAAACTGTTTCAGACTCCGGTACCTTGGGGAGAGGACAGAGGATCCAATGTACCATAATGACCTCCCTGTTTCCCTAGCATCCAAATATACACACACATTAGAAGGGGGTGAGGCATGGAGCCATAACATACTCAACCTCCTATGCATAGCAGTGACTGAGTCTTCACTAAATGACTAGCCTTATCTTAGAGACCATAAATCTCCATGAAATCACATCCTCAGACTCCAAGAAGTGTTGGAAATAGCATTGTCTCACCATCTTTTTTAAAAGGAAGGGGTAGCAGGAGTAAAGAGATCATGACAGCAAATAGCTTTCTAAACAAAAATGGCCCCAAAGGATCCAGTCTCACAGGTACCACCACCTACACTGGAGAAGTTACTCTTTCAATACAAAGTGGGTTCTTCTACCAGCCCTGAGCAAGTGGCTAAAAGTTATTTCCAAAAGTCATTTATAATAATAACTCTATTATTACCCAATATGAATTAGCTCTTCAGATCCAGGTCCAAAGCCAAGCTGAGCTGCCCAGACCTAGTAGTGTAGAATGGTGAAACACTTGGAGAAGTCAGAGGATCCAACATCTGCTCCTGGATCTACACTTTATCTACATTATCCAGCTGTATGAACTTGGGAAAGTCACATTCCACCTCTATGCCTCATTTGCTCATAAAAAGCAGGGTGATTGCAAAAAGTGTGTTAGTGCTTTAAATAGTTATTTAAAAAATGAGCATTTTTATGATGAAAGCCAAATTGAGGATAGTGGTTACCCCTGTGGAAGGAGGTGGAGAATGTAATCAGAGGAACTTCAAATGTATTATAATAATTTTTTACTTCTCAAGCTTGGTGGTGTGCACACTCTATGGGGTGTTGAAGCTGGCTCATCACAGCTCATGGGAGCCAGTTGTTAAAATTTCAAGGATTTTCCAAGTTGGCTGTTAAATTGAGCCATTATTTTTAAAGAAATAAATTACATAAATTCACAATTAAGTGAATTCTTTTAAAAACAGAAGTAATAAATACTCAAGACTCATCACCTCATAATTAATTTACTATTATCTATGCTCTCGAGGGTTACATCTATTGGATCTACATGGTGGAAATAAGTGTGTAACTGCATATCTCTTCCCAACCTTCTATGGGTAGCCAGACATCGGCCACAGTGGGAGTATTTACATCATGGAAATCAACAAATGCTGCAAATTAGGTTTCTTTCTTGCTTTCTGGAGAGTTGGTTGTGAACCATTTGCCAGCATACTATTTGGTACATAGGTATTCTTATGTCAGGATGCTGGGGCTTCTGGGTTCTACTTAATGATTCCTGGGAAAACAAGAGCAAATTATTTCTCTTTCTATGATATTCCCTCACCCTTTCCCTTTTGCTTCTCTATACATTTTTGTAGGTCTAGAATATTTCATAATACAACTAAAACAAAAGAAAATATTTCATTATTTCCAATTTTTTAAAAAATTTAAATATTCTACAATAGATAGGATTACGATAATATATAACAATGTATAATAGATTAGGTGTAATGATATAATTTTTTAATATGTGATTTATATGCAACACAGACTATTTATTATTATTATCATTCTATCAGGTATTGTTTTCCCTACCTGAAGCCCTTGATGGGGCACTGCCTACAAATAGAGCACTTGGTCTGATGCTTCACTTGCTCAGCAATGGTGACCCGATGCAGAACAGCCAGCCACACCATGGACTGAGGCTCCAAGTTGACCCACTCTAGGAACTGTGAAGCTTCAATGACTGGCTTCCCAGTGCTCTAGGGAAACAAGAAGCCCAATGGCAATGATTGAGGCCCAAAGTGTCTTGTGCTTAGAATTGCAGCCCTCAGAGGAGCAAGAGAACCATCAAAACCTGGGTTGGCCTATTCTCCAGAGGTATCTACCTTCTGCCCTCTCCTAGGTGAGCTGGAGCCTCCTCTAGCAGTACTCTGACCCTAAAAGCCCAGAGAACCCTCTGCCCTGTTGTTCCATTCCAACAAACTCCCTTACATCTGAGTAGTTCAGATCAGAAGCTTAGCTCTTAGTCCGTCCTCTCTTCTTTCCACCCTCCTTCCCACCATCCCTCCCTTCTACCCTCTCCAGTTCCATACTCACAAAACGGAAGCAACTACGGACACTGGGCTCCACGTTGCTGCCCCCAAAGGCTGCTACTTCCCCCAGCTGACGAGGAACCTGAATGGCCTCATGAAGCAGGACACCAAGGTGGCGTTGGTCACACTGGCTGCCTGAGTTGGCAACTTGGCTGAAGAGATCTGCTGGCCCCACCATAAGTTGTAGCCAACCCAGATGCAGAAATGGCCAGAGAATGGTATCAGGAGATAACAGAAAAAAATAAGATAAAGAAAGATCATACAGACTTAGCTAATGATTTTTGAAATTGGAATACTTAGAGGTTCATCCCTGACCTTCTAGTAGCCCAGGAGTTCTAAAAAGAGAATTCTCTGAGTTCATAGAGAAAAACTGAGGCAGACATGAAAAGGGGGAGAGAGAGAGAGAGAGAGAAATGAAGAGGGGGAGAGAGAGATGAAGACAAAGAGTGAGCTGTGTGTGAGAACAGTGCCAGACACAGATATAATACTGTTGGGGAAACAGATTCTCAAGAAGCAAGATGTGGGAGAGAGGCTCAGGGGTACCTGAACATGAGTCACACTCAATCTGCTCTATCCTCTCCTATTTATATAGTTTATATAGTCTGATACTGCAGTAATCTCTCAATTATCCACATAAATGGAAAGAAACTCTGGCATGGATAATACAAAAAGAGGAGATAATTCAAAGCATTTGATCATCTAAGTATGAGTTCTAAGTAATTGTGGAATAGACTGTGGTACTTATATTTGAATATGGCTAAAACCTGCCCTTTTGGGAACTCTCCCATCCTACCCCAATCTTACAAAAACTTCTCCAGAGATTATTGTCTGTCTGCTTCATACTTCACCTAAGGCTTAGAAAACACACAAATGTAGAAGGCAGAGAGCCCAGATTTTAGTTCTGGATCCATTACTGACTAGCTTTAGAAACTTGGGTAAGTCATGAATCTCTCTATGCTGCAGTTTACTTACTCGTAAATTGAGGATAAATAATCATTGTCAATCCCAACTTAAAGGAATGTTGAGAGAGATAAATAATATCACAGCTATGGATATGCTTTGAAATGTAAAATTTTCCCAGACTGCTGTCATCTCTCTTCTGTGATCTGATGTAGTACATATCCTTTGCCATTTCAATTAGTCTAATTAGTGCTTTGTAAAAATGTTTTCTTCATACTTCTATCTCCTACTCTGGACTGTAAACTACTTGAGACAGGGACCATGTCTAATTGAACCTAGTACTCACCACATTTAGCACAGTGGTAAACACAAAGTAAGCACTTGACAACTAATGATGTTGCTGCAGAAAAGTACAAAATGCTGTACACAGATGGAAGATGAAGAGGAAAGCAAAGGTACTACACTCCAGAGAGGTTAAAAACTACAGAATGATATACTGTCCACCTCCCAGTAATGGATTATTGTGCCATGGCTATGTAATCACATAGGAAGTCTCCAGTAGATTGTGACATGCCTGAGCTCCAAACTGGGAGAGGGCTAAGCCTGATAAGTCGTGGGGGAATGAAAACAGAAAGTCTGAGTCCTGGGTACCCTAGGCTGCCAACTCAGATCCTTGCCAAGTAATTACATCAAATCTGAAGGAACTAAACCCCTTGCAGTGACACAGGAAATAATAGCAGGCCTCAGGTCCATCTTAGCCTTTGGCTATTCTGGGTTCTTTGCAAAAGCCTGGACCAGGAAGCCTCACAGGGTAGTCCAAGTAGCCCTCTGCTGAGTCATAAGATCTACCTTTTGCTTGTCTTATACCCCACACCTCTCCCTCCACCCAGCTCCACTCTAGACTTTGGAGTTGTACTCACACTGTAGTTTCTCCTTCACTTCTGTGCCACACAGGCATGCAATGCCAGTCTTAAAGGACAATGCCCGCATCTTTCCACTGCGACCACTAGGTTTAAAAGAAGAGACTGAGAACATGAATATATGGAAAGGGTTAACATCGTGGCAGCCATTTTCCTCACAGAGTTGATCCCAGCAGGGCTCTGTGCCAATGATGTCCCAAGCTGAGCTGGGTCCAACTTTCCCACCAGGTCTACTCCAGATGCCCCATTGAATTTCATACTTGGGGCTGCCGGGGCTGCAAGCCCTTACCTATCGAAAACATTGAGAAGCCAGTTGAGGCTCATGTCCACACAGAGCGGCACATTGACTAAGATTCCTCTTTCCTCTTCCAGCCGTTCATATAAGGCAGTCAGGCAGTGAATGACCTCCACCACATCCATCACATGTTCACTGGCCTGCAGATCATGCTCATTGAAGATCTCCAGGGCTGTGGTTAAAGTTACCAGGTCCACTGAAATAAAGAGGGAGAAAGTATAGCCAAAAGAAGAACCCCAGGGGCTAGACAAGGAGATAAGGCTGCCAGCTTCACCAAATTTGACAATCTCCAGACCAACTGTATGATACAAGCTTGCCCTTTACAGAGCTGCTCATACCAAGGAGGGAGGCAGCAAAAGGTCCCCTAAATTAATCCAAAATGTTTCTATACCCATATGTTCTTTGACATTAGTTTCAAAAAGATGGTGGGATGTGAGTAAACTCTCCTTTGTTGTGTTAACTCCCAAGAGGTCAAATCTCATTTTAAATTTATCTGTCTTTACACACATTTCAACTGCAAATAGGTTTGTCCATAAACCTTGTTCTGAGAACCTACACACCAGTTGTGAGGGCTCAGGTGCACCTGGGTAAATGTGACATACCTCAGTAGGACTTTTAAATTGTTCCCAATGCTGGAATTAGTGAAGGCAGACACAACAAGAAGATTAAATGAACAGCATCTCTGAGATAGGCCAGAAGGCACATTATATCTGCAACCATGTTGTCCTGTAACCACTGGCATTTGTTTCAACAGTTCTGCTGCTACATGCAATAACCCCAAGATGGCAAAAGAACACATGCTCCCAGTGGCTCCAAATCATCAGCTAAGATACTTCCTGCCATAAAACAGTTGCTTGATTATCCATGTTGGGCAGAGAAGGGACAAGGAAGAAGATAGCTATGGGTTAATTTGGAAACAATTCTGGAGCTTGGGGAGAATGGAAGGGCCCTGAAAAGTGCAGGTTTCCACAGCTAGTATATCCCAGCCTTTGGAGGATTCCCATAAAGCCAATCAACAACCCTGGTCAAGGTGGGATGAAAGTGGGAAATATCCGACAGATGAGGAAGAGTCAGAGTGGGTAGAAGGCCTTAAAGGAAGTGCAATGGGAGACTTACAGCGCAGTGCCTTCTGGACTCTGCGTAGCTTCATGGCAGTGCGGTAGGCTGAGAACTTAATGTTGTTGAGGTCGGCTGCAAAGAATGGAAAGAAACCCACTCAGATCAGGGAAATGCAAATTAAATCCATACAGGATACCATTGTATAACCACCAGATTGGCAAAAAATAAAAATCCGACAATAAGAAGTGTCAGAAAAGATGTGAGTGAATGAGAACTGCTGTTAGAAGTGTAAACTGATACTATCACCTTGGAACACAAATGTGCTATTACCTAGTAAAATTGAACATTTATGTATCCTACAATCCAACCAGTTATTATCCCAGAGTAGTGATTTTCAAATATTTGTTGACTAAGATGCGTAGTAAGAAATTCATTCTACATCACTGTCCGATATACATATACTCATGTGTGCATGTATAAATAACTGAATTAAACATTTCAGGAAACAATAACTTACTAGATTTGATAAAGTAAAAACATAACAAAACTAATATCAAATATGACTTTTGCTAAGGATATGTTGCACTTTCATATTTCCTAGTCTATTTCGATTTTTTAAAATGCTGTCATAACACGTTGAAACAATGTTAGATCTGTAGACTGAAAAACATGCACACATGCACCAGAAGATATATACAAGAGCTCTTTAGCAGCATTGTTCTTATTAACTCCAAACTAGAAACAACCTAAATGTCCATCAACAGTAGACTGAATGAAGAAACTGTGGTATACACAATGAAAGATTACAGCAGTGAAATTAATGAACTATATTTGCCTACATCAACATGGACAAAATTAATTTGCAACCTAATGGTTAGTGTCTCTTAGTAGCCAAAGATAGGGCACGTGAGAATCACATTCATTGCATTCTGGACAGTGTCTTTTAAAGCAGATCTGATTCTCATCTATAAGTATAATTCCCTAATGTGATGGTTAAATGGTCCAGGGGAAATGTAGAGTCTCCGGTTGAGGGAGGTGCAGACAGGATATGAAAGAAGGCTGCTAGGGGACAAGGCACTCACTTTCATTCCCACCTGTTTGTTGAATGGGATTCCCTTCTGTTCTTATAGAAAAAAGGCAGATCTCCACCCTATACAGGAACCCCACATTCTTACCCAGGGTTTGGTATAACTCAGTCATCTTGGGATGGTCCCAGCATGTGGTCTGAGCCTGGTGGCTACAAATAAAAGCATCAATAGCATGATGGTCCACACTACCATTCCCCCCACACATATGCATGCACCACTCAGTGATAGGTTGGATGCAAAGAGCTGTAGGATCTGGGGGTGAACCTTGAAGATCTCAAAGCACAAGGGTTCACCTTCGCCCAGGCAGAATCTTGAGCTCTTGAGATGAGTAGGAGGAAAAACTGGACTAAATGGAAGAATGCCAACAGATAAAGAGCAACAGGGAAAGGAAAAAAAACAAAGGCAAGGGAGTGTGTAGGCAGGTGACTGACCCGCTTCTGATTCAGATGGTCACTCACTTGATGTAGTAGGGAACTTTGTTGGGTGAAATTGCTCTCTCCCAGGGAACCTGGACAGAGGCTGGTAGGGAAGAACAGAAAGAGAGATAAGCTGGCTACTATTGCTCTTCAGGCCCCTAGTGACTCCCCTGGTATATCCTCCCAAGTAGAAGTCAAGCCCAAAAGGGGATGCCTGACTCTCATTGCCAGCTCTTAACAGCTCCTGAAGGTGTGGAAAAACTAATGAACACACTACTCTCCCTTAGGGTAAGGGAAGGAGAAGAGGTCGTTACTGATATGCTCATGTGCCAGAGACAGGGCAAGGGCAGGAACAGGAATATCTGGCCTCTACCACTATTACGATCTTCTTGAACAGGCTGCTATTTCTATCCATTCAACTGCAGGAAGCTGGAGTGCTGCTGTGGATATGAAGTGGACTCCACTCTCCTCCTGGGGCTTAAAGCCCTTCCCCTAGAAGTTCAAGCTTCTCAGTTTTATGGGACAATGGGGACTGGCACTGTCCATTTCTCCCTGGTGAGGAACTCTGGAAAAGGATGCCCCTCTCTGCTTCATGTCTTTATCTTCCAGATCCTCTAGGAGAAGCTCAGTTACCTGGCCAACTGCCTCATTGCAGTTTCCCTGGGTACAAGAGCTCTCTGCAGGTATAGTTGCATACCAGTGATTATAATAGCAATGGTTCTAACTGCCATTAACGTTTATTGAGTTCTTACTATGTGCCAGATACTCTGTTAAATGCTTTGTGTACATGTCTAATTTTCAGATCTATGTATTGCTACCATCTCCACTGCTGCCGCCCTGATCTGAGTCACCACAGTCCCTCACCTGGATCATTATAAGATGCTTTCAAATAGGTCTCCCTGCTCCCACTCTTGCCCCCCAATACTCTGACTCTGTTGAAACATAAGTTAGATCATGTCATCCTTCTGTTCCTACCCCTCCAAAGGTTCTGCATTCTATTCAGAACAAAATCTCAAGTCCTTACCCTAGCCTATAAGGCACTCTGTGTTCTGGCCTCCTGCCACTACTCTGACCTCCTGCTCTCTTTCTTCCTTGCTCATTTCTACACAGGCCTCCTTGCTGGTCCTCAGGCATGTTCCTGCCTTAAGGTCCTGGAAACTGCTGTCCCCTCTCCCTGGTATGCTCATCCCTCAGAAATCCACATGGCTCATTCCCTCACCTCCTCTCCATTGCAACACTCTAAGTGACACCTTTCTTGACCACGCTATTCAGAATTATGTTGCCGCCCCCCCTTAAGTCCAGCTTTCCTTAGTTATGCCTCCCTTGCTTTACTTTTTTCCATAGCACTTGTCCCAATTTACCTTATATATCTTATACTTATTTGCCTATGGTCTGGCTTCCCTCACTATCATATAAGCTCAACAGGTCTAAAGACTTTTATTCACTGATGTAGCCTCAGTGTTTAGAATACCTGGCCACAATAGGTCCTCAATAAATATTGTTGAAAAAATGAAGTCATTTAATACTCATAACACTGTGAGATAGGTAATTTTTTTTCCTTCTTTTTTTTACATATGGCAAAACTGAGGTTCAGAAAGTTTAAGCTATTTTTTTTTCAAGCTTGCACAGCTATTAAGTCAAGGAGCTGTGACTCAGATCCAGGTCTCTGATTTAAGAGCCTGTCCTTTAAACCATTATACCACACTGCTTTATCTTTACTATGTCTTGCATGCCAAGGTATACTGGGCTCCCACTAGGCCCCCAAGAGACAACAGTAGACTCTCTTGGAAGGTGGCTGAGTTTCTGCTAAGTGAGGTCCAGTTTGTCTCACGTACAGGAAAGGAAGTGTTGTGACCCAGGCCCAAAGTCCCGGTGGGCATCCTGGAGCTGCTTAAGCCTCTCACCAACTGATACCTGTGGAAAGAACAGGAAGGAAGTTAACAGATTCATTCCAGATATTTAGTGTGGAATTTCAAGGTACCTCCAGGAATCTTTATGAACTCCCTCATTGGCTGGTTCTTCTTCGATTCCAGCTCCTCTCACCATCACCCAACTGCTAGTCCTCCCACAACATTCCCAAGGGTAAAAGAAGAATACTATTAATTCCAGGCCACAGTCACTCTTCAACTGTCCCTGTCTATCCCATGTGCCCATATTTAGACAGGACCCTTTCAGATCTTCATTTCAATTATTACCCGGTGGCTTAGAGGTTGAGAAGCCTTTTCCTTGGCCCCAAATTCTCTACTATTCATCATTTCGATCCCATTTCAATGCCCCTTTACTTCCTTTTAGCCTGAAAAAGCTTTCCCTAAGCCTAATTATATTGAGGCTCTTCAGCATGACTCATTCCAGGCTTCTCTACCTGCAACTGTTTCCACCGGATGTTGATCTGCTCCAGGGCCCGAGAATTCTCCATTGACAAGTGCACATCAGAAATGGCAAGTTGATGGGCCAGATCATTCACCAACTTCATTCCATCTTTCACGGGGGAGATTTCTTCTTTGAATAGCTGTAGAAACAGGGCCCAAGTCCCATAGGAGACAGGGAGTGGGAAAGAGGAAACATTAATCATTCACTGAAACTCCTCCCTCTTCACTCAGAGATTTTGTCTCAAAAGTACAACCTAGGTGCTTGCCTATTAGGGCAACAGGACTAAGATGTGGGTGGCTACTATCTTTATCCTCTTCCTTTCCTACTCTCAGAAAACATCAGAGAAAGAGAAGACAGTAGAATGACAGAGGCGACTCTAGCTAAACCAGCCCACAAGTTCAGAACATAAACTGATAGGCACAATTGTAGTACATGTCAACAATGGAGTCTCATCAGCAGGAACATTGTTAAGGTCTGGGAAGAGTTTCAGGTCTCAGGGTGGACTGTAGCCAGGTGAGGGTATCTGCATACCTTAAGAGTCTGGATGTGGTCAGGGAGTGAATCAATGAAGAGATCCCCAATGGGCTCCCAACTGGCTCTGACTCCCTCAGCCTGGGTCAGAGTAGTGCTTAATTCCTCCATTGCCCCTTGGATCTCCAACAGCTGCTCTAGAGTGCGCTCAATATGGCGGTGCTGATCCACACAGCGGGCTGTCAGCTTTTCCCATAGTTCACTAGCCACTGTTGCCTGCTTCCACACAAAGCGGCTAAGATTCTGGATCCGCTGTCTGGGAGAGGTCTCTGCAAGGGCAGGCAGGAAGCCAGGTCAGGCCAACCATGCAGCGGGATCCCAGGAAAAGACAGGGACAAAGACAGCTCTTTGTAAGATGTGCATGTGTGTGTGCATGTGTGTGTATTTGTGCATATATTTATATACATGCAAATACATATTTTTCCATGGTTGAACTCCTTTTGCACATTCAGGGTTTTTTTTTCAAAAAATCAGCTTTTTATTTTGAGATCATTATAGATTCATATACAATTGTAAGAAACAATACAGAGATCTCATGTACTCTTTACCCCATTTCCCCGAATGATAGCATCTTGCAAAAGTATAGTACAATATCATAACCAGGATATGGACATTGATGTTATCCACTTATTTTGTTCAGAGTTCCCCAGTGTTACCCATACTTATGTGTGTGTATTTAGATCTATGAGATTTTTTCACATGTGTAGGTTCATGGATTCACTATCATAGCTAAGAGATCATGTTGTTTTCCATCTATTATATCATAGATTTCCACATGTTCTTAAAAAATGAGTAAGGTATATAGTGAGTAAAATATTTTAAGAGGCACAGTGATACAAATCATTCAGAGTCCTATTCACATGACCCTGGAATGTGATTTTGCATTAGTGTCTGCAGCTCACTTCCATCCAAAGAAGGGGTGCAAAGAAGGTGTGAAGACCCAGCCAAGGAGAGGTTAGTATAGCTTGACCAGTTTTTCCACCTAGGTTCCTAAACTATAGGTTACCTCTTCCTACCTAAGACCTCCCCTCCTCAGAGGTAGATTTAGAGTCCTAAAACTCCAGGATATTTGGAACTGTCCTGCTGTCTCTTGAGCTTGTCCTATCTGAGGCCTATTGGGCAGTAAATTGTGTACCAGCCTCCTTTTGAGGGACTCAAGGTAAATGAGAGGTTCAACAGCATTGACAAAGGGTTCAATTAACACAAGGCTATTCATAGCCAATCTAGGAGAATTGAAGACTCTTCTGGAAAAGAGGGCTTGGTGGGCCACCACTCAGACCTAATCACCACGGAACCCAGCTGCCTTATGTGAATCTAGACCTAGAGTAGCCACTCTATTGGGGGGGGGGGATGGAAGCGGCCAGAAGTCATCAGGGTCAGTATCAGTATTTACTTATCAAACATCACCACCTACCTTTTTAGATTTTAAAAAGTTTTTTTTTTAGTTCCGGGTTCATTAGAGCATTGCCACATGTCTCTATGTTGGAATAAAGTAGTATGTTCTTAAAAGACATATTAATAGTTTGATTCACTGAGCCAGTTCAATGCATTTCAATCTTTTGTTTATTCTTTTTCATGCCTCATTAGAAGACCACACATGATGCTCCAGAGCCACATACAGCTTTGGGTCACACACTAGTCTCCTCTGCTCCACCCTCTAATCTCTTTACTTTTTCTTGCAGTATGAATCTTGCTCCTCGCCAGCTTTGGACTCCTAGGAGAAAACTATCCTCCTAGATAACAGCTGAGAAAATGAGTTGGGAGAGGGCAGGAAGGTGTTTAACAGTTCAGAGTTCAAGAAGGGGAAAGAGAGAAAGACCACCCACCTTTGCTCTCCAAACGAGGCTCCTCTAATTCCTCAAATGGGTGCTGGGACAGAAAGGCCTGAGCTGACTCCAGCACAGAGTAGATATAGGGGCCTCGAGACTTGACATCTTCCATAAAGGCCTGTGAAGTTTAGCAACATGGTCAACAAGGAAAAAAAGTCTTTCAATCACTTTAAATTCCATCCTGCAATGGACAATCTTTCTTCTCCTAAGTGTAACTTGATCCTTTGGCATTATCATGTATCTTTGGGTTACCCAGACAAAAAGAGGTACAATATTCCCTATGGGCAGAATAATTCTGACACTGGGATGTCTATGTAGTTTTAACTGGGTCTGTCTATGCCACAGGGTAAAGAGAAATGTGGGATTTGGGGCTGGAGATCTTGCTTCTCTGCAAGACTCAGAAAGTCCCCTGTAAGGGGCTTAGAGAAATCAAAATGAGAATGGGCAGGATTTATATTAAAATTTTAATTAAATTTTTTTGTTGAAATGCACATAGAAAAAAAGTACAAAAAAATGTACAGCTCAATGAATTTCCATAAAGTGATTCCATCTCTGCAACCAGTACTGAGATCAGGAGACAGAACTACACCAGCATCCCACAAGTCTCCCTCATGGCTCCTTCTGTTCATAATCTCATCCCCTCTACTCCCCCAGTAATCACTATCTTGACTTGTAATACCGCTGATTAGTTTTTTCATTTTTGAATATTATATAAATGGAATCATACCATATATATTATTTTTGTATCTTTTTTTTTGCACTCAACATACTGTCTTTAAGATTCATCTGTGCTGTGGCATGTAATTATAGTTTATTTTCTTGTTATATTATATTCTATCCTGTATGAATTTTAATTGTGATATGATTGTCATATAACCTTGTATAATTTTAAGGTATATGACATATTCATTTGATATGTTTATATTGCAATATGATTGTCATTGTAGCATTAGCTAACATCTCTGTCATTCCAGGGCATTCTTTATTTATTTTTAAGAAACATATATTGTTTTTTTCTGATTATAGAGGTGACATATGTCATAGAAATCTTAGTAATTTCAGAAAAGTATGAAAAAAATTAAACAATTTCATCACCTAGAGTTAACTACTGTGAGTATTTTGATATAGTAACTTCTTATATTTTTATATGTATGTATAAACATCTATATAGATTTTTAAATCTACCTGTATATGGTTTTATACCCTGTATTTTTTCTTAATATTACATTATGTTCATTTTCCCATGTTCCTATTAAAAATCAGGGCAAGATTTTAAGGGAGGCCAATATTTGATGGGAGGAATAGAAAGGAAAGTTTAACTTTTTCCGTGAAGTACTATCCATAGACTAAAGAGACTGTACATAGCTTCCTGTTACTTTAAGTGTCTAAACAGAAGCTGGGTGTCCATCTGTCAGGGTATCACAAAAGAGATTAGAAACTATACACCACGGCCTCCATGATTCTAACCTACCACATGTGTCTCCTTCTCCTGTTGCACCAGGGCCACATCCCCTTGTAGTGGCAGCTGAGCTGACAATTCCTCATCCTTTTGGCTGAGCCAGTCAATAATCTCTTGGAGAGGGAGCTGAAGCTTTCCACTGTGGTCTGAAAAGGCCTCTAGGCGAGCACTGCATACAATGGGTAAGACCAGTGATTTTCAATCTTCTTAAGTGGTAAAACATTTTTTTCCAAACAAATAACTTATGTGGAACGTTAACATATAAAACATATTAAAGAGGAACTGTGCTAGTTGAAGTGGGAGGAAGTCCGGAGCCCTCCCTCCTACCGACTCACAGAGACACCTTCCCCTGGTGCTCAGTGCTAAAATCAATGGGTAGGACCATGAGTGGGGAGGTATCCCAAACTTAACCACTTAACATGTCACTTTGTGGACATCAGTTAACACAGTTGGGTGCCCAGCATCACGCTGGGAAGGGCAGGAAACTGAGCAAGGCATTAGAGGTGATGGCTGTCTGCTTGCCCTCTTGCCCAGGAGGAACTCCAGTCATGCCAAACTGCTCTTCCTCAGAGGCTTCTCCTCTGAGCAGGAGAGGACACAGTAAGCGGAAAGGGCAAGTCTAGGGATTGAGTGTGGCACACATAGGAGGAAGCACACAAAAATAAGAAGACCAAGGGTTCCAAAGGATGATAGCAACAAAGGTTAGAGGTTTAACATATGAAATGTGAAAAATGTGTACTGTATAATCATCCTTCTCTGCCTCACCTGATAAATGAATTATGAGCTGAGGTCCAAGTGGTAAGATAGGCTATGTGCAGCCATTGAGCTCATTCCCCTTAGATGACAATAATAATTATTCATTGTCTCCCTACCACCTGGGCCAAGCCGTTTAGCTACATTTTTGCTTCCACTAATTTTTAGAGCAACCTTATGAGGTAAGCACTACTATTGCTCAGAGAAGTTAAGTAATTTGCCCAAGGTTACACAGTTAAGTCATTGATAGAGCTATGATTTTAACTTGGGTTTGTCCAATGCCAGAGTCTGCATTCTTTCAACTTCTTCACATTGCTTCATCCCAACTAGAGCCTACCAGAAGCCAGGGGTTAGGCTTTGATAATAGAGAGTGGAGAGAAAAAGTATATGTGTGTAAGGAGGGGGAGGTTATACAGAGGGGTACAGAAAAGAGGAACAACTGATATAGAAACTGTCTTCCAGCTCTTACTGACTTGTCCTTAGTATGGGAGAGGGGTGGGTGGGTTATATAACCAATGAATAGGAATAGAAGGATGAATGGATGGGAGAGAGAGCAGATGAGATCTACTAAGATAGAGGACAGTTATGAGAACAAGAGGAAGAGAGTAATCATGTGCTTCATTTATACACCAGTGCTTTTCATATCAGAGAACATTTTCGTATCTTATTTGAATATTCACAACAACACTGTGAGGTAGTTAAGACAGTTATTATTATTATACTCCTTGAAAAAACATCCAAACAAATGGGAGCTAAAATTCAGATAACCCAAACCACTTATCCAAGGTGATACAGCTAATTAAAACTGAAGCTCAAGTTCAAATCTCCTGACTTCTGATCCAAGGTTATTTCCCTAGCACCAGAGAAGGAAAGGGAGGAAAAGGGAATGGTGAGGCTGATGAGATGGTGACACATAGGCTGAGAGGAGATTGGCAAGCTACAGCAGCAAAAGGAGCCCAACGCCTTCAGAGCATGGTCCCTAGGTCCTGTTTGTAGAGGCCCGGCCTTACCGGAGATTGTGAGACTTCTTCTTGATTTCATTCCAACACAGATTCATGGCTGGTGATTTCAAGGGTCCAGTGGCACCAACAAACCCGTTAAACAGCTTTGGGCTTAGGCAGGAAACCCCAGCACCATCCTGAGGAGGTGCAGGGGAGGTGGCAGCAGCTCTAACCTGGACAGAAACACAGACATCCTGTGATCCCTGGTGTATGCCACACCCTGCTCTGCACCAAGCCAAGAGTGAGAAAAGTATGAAGAAGGGGAGAGAATGGCTTGTCCCATGGTGTATTCGGGAGTGAGATAAAGGAAGACTTAGTGGCTCTGTTCATTATAAGATCCTTTCTTGGTATAGGTCGGTCACATACAGCTGTTGACTACTATCATTATTACTCCTGTTATTGTAAGTTATGCCAGGACTGCTGCCTGAATAGAATCCTGGAAGTCCTCGCATTAGGTAAGAGCTGTTCAGAATTGCCCAAACACTGGCAACCACAGCATTCAAGGTGAGCTATAGGCTCCTATTTTAGGGTCCCATAGTTTATTCGACCTTCTGGAAAAGAAAGCTGAGGGGCTGCCCCATAAAAATTCAGAGAGAGAGAGACAGAGAGAGAGAGAGAGAGAGAGAGAGAGAGAGAGAGAGAGAGAAAGGCAAGTGCAGACCAGCTAGAAAGAGCAATTTGTAGTAGATGTCCTACTCCCTCAATAAATCTAGTCCTTGATGTCCCCTCTACCTCTACTCAGCCTGCATTTCCCATCACAGTCAGGAAGCCTGGAAATTATCCTAAAGAGTATTGTTTATCTTCGAGGGATTGAGAAAGGGCTAAAGCAGCATTTTGGATCCTGATCTCCAAAGGACTCTGACCAGAGTTGGCAGTTAAGAGGACCAGCCATGGAGCCTGCCAAAGTCTTGCTTTGGGCCCTCAAGCTCAGAGCCCATCACTTGCTCACCTTGTTGGGTAACGTGGGATTTGAGAAGTTAGCTATCTCCAGCACAGTGCCAGGACTGCACAGCTGAGATGGGGGACAGTCAAGGGTAGAGGGAGGGACAGTGTGGAGGAGGATATCTCAGCTGAATTGCTCCATGTAAATCTGGGGAAACCCACCAGCATGCCTACCTGTCCCCATGCTTGCCTTCTGTGGAAAGAACATGGTCCTATTGGTAGCTGAGACTCTCCAGTCTCCCTTTCCCCCAAGACTTCTTTCCTATACAAGACTTCTGCCCCACAGGCAATTTAGGAAACTGATAATCCCATTAAAACCACAGCTTGCAGCAACATACTGAAAGGGAAGTAAGGGAGTAGATAGGCTCTGGAGCAAAGCTCTGAACTTAGTCACCCTGTGTTCCCATGAGTTAATCTTACCTGTGCTGCCTGGGTACTCCATTGCAAGATTGAGTAGCTCCATAATTATCCCTCAGCATGAATCTGAACCCAGAGCCTGGTGAGCCACAGGCAGAGTCCTGACAGGCTCTGGGCAGGCTCCCTCAGAGGAAAGGAAGAGCTGGTCCAGGCCAGGAGGCAGGAGCTGTCACCCTGTTTGTTTACTGACTTCCCAGGAATCTGGAGGGGGCGGCTATGTCAGGGCTTAGCCCCTGAATCAGAGCTTTGTCTGTGGAGAATTCTGGCTTGCTCCCAACTGGGCCCGCCACACCGGGGCCTGGAGGGCCCTCCTAGGCTGGCAAGGTTGGCAGGAGTGGGACTGGGCATTCCATGGTGCTGAGGAGGGTATGCGGAGGGCAGCTTCTGTTGATTTATTTTCCCTTGCTATGGAAGACACAAAGGACTCACTCTGCCTCCAGGCCCGCCCTTCCCTGTGTGGAGGAAAGGATCAGACCACTTTGATGACAAACCTCTAGTATGTCATTTCCCCAAGAACTGGCAGAATGATGGCCTTGGAAACAAGCCTTGTCTTTGACTAAGTAAGTGTCCTCAGAGGCAGTGAAGGATGTGTGTGGCACACCTGAGGACTGAGTCACGGGATAGCAGGATCAGGTTGTTGGGCAGCAGATTTATCTGAGCCTATGGTAAAAATGTGGGGGTGCTCTGTCCCGCCATTAGGAGGCAGACACAGTGGAGGTAGTATCATATCCTCCCAGACCTCTCACTGCACCCTAAGGCCAGGGGAAAACAGATAATCTATGGGCATCCCCTTGGACCTCTCCAGGGGAGGGAGAGAGCAAAATGGAAACAGTAGTTTCATATGGGGATCCACTGTCAGGGAAGCTCCTGTGCCTTGCCTGTGCTGCCCTGGACCCACTGATCAGCGGGGCAGGGCCCCTTCTTGAAGCAACCATCTCTTCCAGCTGACTTGCCTGGGTAAAGGTTAACATTCTCAAACTGGGCCTCCACCCCTCAGCACTGAGGGAAATACTTCATTTTTACCAAAAAGGATTCTGTTTCCACCCTCATTTATCTCCCACAGAGTCTTCTGGACTTTCCACAATTCCACATTGTTTTCATGTTGAAGCCAACCTACAGGAATAGTTGGAGCAGCTGCCTGACCCTTTCTGAGGGTCTGGGGTGGATGGGGGATGGCAGTGGATGGCAGGCCAAGAACAGGGAGTGGCTCTAGCTCTGAGTCACAGCTTTGCTTATGCTGGGATAACTGGGTTCAAGCCAATCTCATGGAGTTCTTAGACTAGGAATGCCCCAGATTTAGAAACCGCCCCTTGTGACCAACTTGCCACAACCAACTTGTCCTGGTTCAGAAGGAAGCACCCATGTTGAGCTGATTCTGCCCATGTTAGCTTTTCATTCCCTCCAATCTTCTTCTTAGTTTCCAAAACCGCACTTAACTCCCTTACTATGTCCCTTCACCATGTTTTCCCCTCCTTGTTCCCCCTTCTACTCACAAGTCCCCCTAGCAGAGCCAGGCACATAATAGGCAAATAATGAACTGTAATTGTTTTCTTTCCCTATCGATGGCCTATATCTAGTCAAGATGTTTGCTTCTCGGCCCCACTCCACACAGGGCTCTCTCTTCATCTCTTTAAACTTTAAGATAAAGTCAGGGCTTTGGTGAAATAAGAGAAGTAGCTGAACAGTGCCAAAGGAGAAAGTTTGGTTCCACTATTCTCAATCACAAAATAAAGCCCTCAGGTCCCTGTGCTTAGGCTGTTAAGTTTGGAGGGGCAGACAAAGAGCAAGGCGAGCCTTTTGAAAGGGCCTAGGTTTCTCAATTCCATGATCCTATGAAAGTCCCACTCTGAGGAAGGGGTAGGTACACCAAGGGTCTCTAAGTTATCACTGGCTTTGAGAATATGTTAGGGTCAGCACTTTCTCTCTGGGTAGATGTGGGAAAACAGCTCAGGAGGATTTCAGTCTTATCTTTAGACCTTGACTCTCTCTCTCTTTATTTTCTTCATATATTCAGCTGCTGACTGTACTCCCAGCAGGGACTCAGCACCACAGCCCTTCTGTGAGATACTAGGAAACGTAGTACTTTCTCACACCTCCATGGCCTCTGGATCCCAAATATTGTAGGGCAAGGCAAAATATGCTTATGCTTCTTCTTTGTCCACTCAACTTTCCTGTAGACCTCTTTATTGTTAGGAAAGGAGGCTGCCCTCTTGGGATTACTACCTCTTACACATTCTCTGCCCACCCATCAACATATACAGGCAGGCACACACAGCACCACCTCTCCAATCCTAGAACAGAGAGAGAGGAGAGGCAGGTATGAAGCTCAGGAGATTCTTAGTGGGGCTGAGTTGGGAGCTTCAAGTCAAACTAGGAACTTGAGAGGAATAAGTGGAAGTAGAGAGAATATTCTACAGATACAGAACATGAGATACACCAAAGAGAAGCCAAGGCAAAAGAAGGTCCTACTTTGCCTAGGCCATGTTCTGAAGGATCACGCTCTTCTGGGACCCCAACTTGGGAAGTTAACATGGAAGCCATCCCCCTCTCGCTCAGGTGGACCTTTTGGCTTGCCCAGCTCAACATGCTTCCTTGCCCCATGCCCTCCATAAAAGGCCTCACAAGTGACAATGGATGGGCCAGAAAGAAACCCCATGCTATCCAAAGGTTTTATGTATATCGAGTATCCCTGAACCCTAGAAAGCATAGACACCCACAAGAACATACACGGATCTCATGTTCACCCTTTCTCCACACATCTTTCTTTTGTTGTTGGCCTCTTACCTGAAGCTGAGGACAGGCACTTCGGAGGCTGCTGTTATGATGGAACTGGTCAGCTTCCCGCCAATCATGACATCTTGGGAAGGTGTAAGGGCATCCCTGCATGACCATAGGTTATGTCAGGACCAAGGCTCATGGGGGGTGAGTATGGGTAGTGCACCAACCGTTGCACATAAGCACCTGGAAGAGTAACAAGGAGAAATTTAGAGTTGAGACCTATAAAAAGCTTATGAATTCAGCACTTACCCAGAGGAGCCTTGATCAGTTATGTAAATAAGTATTCAAAGCTTACTAATTTATCCCATAGTTTTTTCCGGGCCATCATGTAACATAACAGACTTTAATTATTGATCAATAAAGTATTTATTGTTTATCTATTGTACTTTGTGCTAGAAACACAAAGATAATTTGCTGTTTGAAATCTCATAGCCTATGGATGGGGGCAGGGGAGATACAGGGGCAGACATGTAAGCTGATAATTTTTAAAAACCCATTTATGTGGCAAATGCTATAATCAAGGTTTGACCAGCAGGCAAGGGGAGAATAGAGTGGAGAGCAACTAACTCTATCTGAGAATGTAGAAAGATTTCAGAGAGACTGCATTTGAAATGACTCTTGAAGCATGAGCAGATATTTGTCTTTGCAGAGAAGGGGAAAAAAGAAGAACAGTCCCTGTTCAAGGGTAAATGTCACAAAAGATTTAGAATGTTCAGAGAACAGTATATTCATTATGGCTAGAGTTTAAGAGGCACAGAGATGAAAAAGACATGCTGCCTGCTCCTGAGGAGTTCACATACAGAGAGAACAGATACGGGGAAAATTGGACCATAAAGTGTCACTTGCATTAATGACAGAAGTATTGATGTGATGGAGTGAAGGGATAGATGAAGTGAGTTCTACCTGGTTATGTCAAGAAAAGTCTCCCTAGAAAAAATGTACTTGAGGTGAGTCATGAATGAGAAATTGGATTGTTATTAGACAGATAAAACGAACAGAAAAAAAAAGACATTAAAAACAACAGCACAGAAGTAAAATGTGTAATGTGACCAGATTATAAGGTAGGTGCCTTGTAGGGAGTAGCAAATGAGGTTGGAAAATGAGACTGTGGCCAGATTGAGTCATGCCTTGAATGACAAGCAGAGGATCCTAGGCTTTCTCTTGTAGACAACAGGGAGGCACTGAAGAATTTAAGCTGGAGAGTGACATGACCAGATTTGCATTTTAGAAAAGGCCCTCTGGTTGCCTTGTGAAGTGATTCTCCCAGGGGAAGAACCCATTGAGTAGCTGTTATAATAGGGAGGCTGTTGTGGTAAGGATGGAGCAAAGAGCATGGCTATGAGATACACTGAAGAGGTAAAATACATTGGGCTTGCTGATCAGTTAGATGTGAAATGAAGGGTAGAGAATGTTGCCAACAGCAAGAGAGAAGAGGCAGGAGAAAGAGAAAATTTGGTGAGGCAGGGGATGTAATAAGCTATACTTGAAACATAGATTTATATTATTTTATTTTTAGAGTCATGAAAATATAGTTTGAGCATAGCAATTTTATTTTTATTACTTTATTTTTAATTGATTTATTTAATTCTCTAATGTCACCACATATTTGACCCCTTTTATCTCATCTACCTCCCTCCTTCTCCCTCCCTCTCACCCTCTGTTAACCACTAGTCTATTGTCCATGTCCATGATTCTCTGTTTGTTTGTCCTGTTCGTTGGTTGCTTTTAGGTTTATATCCCACATATAAGTGTTATCATCTGATTTTCAACTTTTTCTGTCTGGCTCATTTCACTTAGCATGATTATCTCGAGGTCCATCCATGTTGTTGCAAATGGCAGTTTTTCATCTCTTTTTATGGCTGAGGAATATTCCATTGCATATATGCACCACCGCTTCTTTAGCCAAGTGTCGTAGGACACTTCAGTTGCTTCCATTCCTGGCCACGGTGAATAATGTTGCTATGAATATCAGTGTGCAGATAGCTTTCCAGATATGAGTTTTCAAGTCTTTGGGGTAAATACCCAGTAGAGGTAGATCAATTCTTAGTTTTTTGAGGAACCTCCACACTGTTTTCTATAGTGGCTATACCAATTTGCAGTCCCACCAGCAGTGTATGAGGGTTCCTATTTCTCTGCATCCTCTCCAGCACTCGTTTTTACTTGTCCTGTTGATAACGTTATTCTAACAAGTGTGAGATGATATCTCATCATGGTTTTGAATTGTATTTCCCTAATAGCTAGCAACAATGAGCATCTTTTCATATGTTTGTTGGCCATTTGTATGTCTTCTTGGGAGAGGGGTCTGTTCAGATCCTCTGCCCACTTTTTGATTGGATCGTTTGTTTTTTTTTTGTTGTTACTGAGTTGTATGAGTTCTTTGTATATTTTGGATATTAGGCGCTTATCGGAGGCTTTGCTTGCAAATACATTCTCCATTTCAGATGGTTGTCTCTACCTTGTTGATGGTTTTTTTCACCGTGCAGAGCCTTTTAGTTGGATGTAGTCCCATTCATTTATTTCTGCTTTTACTCCCCTTGCCTTTGAGGTCAAATTCATAAAATCCTCTTTAGGTCCAAGGTCCATGAGTTTAGTTCCTATGTTTTTTTTTTTCTATGCACTTTATTGTTTCAGGAGACATAGCTTTAGATATAAAGAGCTAAGCTTAAAAGGAAGATATGAGTGAAAAGTTACATTTTCAAACCAATCGACGGCATAGTGAATATACACAAGTATGATGGGAATGGAAAGCAAAGACAACACTTTCAAATAATAAAAGTGACACCTTTTAGTGCTAGGCAAAAACACGCAAACCCTGATCCAAAGGGTAGAAAGTGAACATCTCTGACTCCTGATTCTGATGATTAAATAGCTACCACTGTTTCAGTGGTTCCCAACACTTTAGGTATAAAGGCCCCTTCTTAAGATTAAAATAAAAATCTCACTTCACCCACTCATACCTACAATAGATGTCCTTTTAGTACTTACGGACTGAGAAAAACACTTATTCATTTAAAGATCTGTAGACTCCTTGCATTAAATACCTTTCCCTCCTCTTCAGGGGTCCGTGGTCCAAAGAGTGGAAACTATTACAGATCATGGAGGTGCAAGAGTTCATGGACACTTTATTGTAGCCAAAGCCCCTATAGATTACACGGCTACATATCTCCTCATCTGCAAAACAGATTCCCAAAGAGTGCCCGAAAAGGTGGCTTCCCTCTGATCCAACATCCATACAAAAGAATTGGTACCTCTGATAAAAAGTATTGGTATGGGTGTGTTATAAGCATGAAGGCTACAAAAGGCTTGCTTTCAGACACCTTTTTATATTAACATTTTGATTTTTGCTGATTATTCAAATAGTGTATGTCCTTTACAGAAAAACTGGAAAATACAAAAAATCGTAAGGATGAAAATAAAACTAGCCTATAATACTACCACCTAGAGATAATCATTACTAATAGGTTAGAAGCCTTACATAGTTCTTCTATGAAAAAACACACTTTTAAAATAAAATTTTCATCATATATGCATCATTCTGTATTATGCATTTTTCATTTGCCACTTATATCACAGTTATTTTAGAATGTCACTAACTATTACTCTAAAACATAATTTCTAATGGCTGCAAAGGTGATAGAGAGCTATGGTTGAGGCCATGGGCTTTGGCATCTGACAGACCTGGACTCAAATGCATACTATTCACCTATTAGCAGTGTGGCCTGGGACAAGTTAACCTCTCTGAACTTTGGAGTCCTCATCTGCAAAAGGAGATGACAACAGTACTACTCTCATAGAATTGTTCTAATGATTAAAATTAATAATATATTTAAATAACTTAGGATAGTGTCTGGAAATAGTATACTGCTCAATAAATGTTAGCTACGATCATTGTTGTATACTATGCCATTAATGAATATATCATAATTTAACAATCAGACATAAGTCACACTGTAATAAATAGCCTTTTGCACATTCATAATTTTTTCCTTAGGATAATTTCCTAGAAGGGAGAATTCCTGGATCAAAGTGTATAAACCAACTTCAAGCTTGTAATTGGACACTTCTAAATTGCCCTAGAAAAGAAGTTAGATCACTTTATACTACCACTAGCAATGTATGAGAGTGCCAGTTTCCCAGCACATTTTCCAACAGTGAAATAATCTTATTTTAAAAATATCTTTGCCAAATTTGTAAATGAAAATGGCATCTTGAGGATTACTTTGTAGTTCCTTAATTACTAGAGATGCTTAATTTTCCCCTACATTTTTAGTGAACAAGTGTATTTCTTCTTTCATGAGCCATCTATTTTTATCTTTTGAGATTCACCTCTCTACAGATTGCCTTCCTCACCTGATGTTAAATTGATGGTTCACAAACAAAAATAAAACAAACTCAGGTGTCAGAGAACTTGGATCTTCAAATCTCAATATAGGCAGAAAAGGAATAAACTCCTTCTAGTCCTAGCATGACTATCTTCTGCTATTTTCAGACTGTCACTGACTGTGACTTCAAGTCATTTCACCTCTGTAGACCTTGGCTTGCTGATCTGTAAAATGTTCATCTTTAAGAGTTGCCACACATCAAAACCTGAGCACTCCCTACATTTGTATAGCATGCTTTTGTATCCTGTTGTATTAGTTTTTCCTGATCCTCAGTGCAACCTGGTAAGGTTGTCCCAGTCAGAATTATGATTCCATCTGACAAATGAAGATGCTAAGAAACAAGTGAACCTGGGCTTTCTGACTGCTGACTAGTGGTCTTTATTCTACACAGAGATTCTCCTTTCTGCTTCTCTACCCCCAACTTGTCCCAAATTACCATATGTATATACTGAATCTCTTCCTATTCCTCCTTCTAATTTGCAGAGGCTGTGAAGAATTGGAGATGAATCCAATTTGGTCCCCAACTGGTCAGGTATAGGAAATAAGACATATAAACAAAAGAAATATAACTTAAGGGAGAAAATTATTTACATGGCAAGTGGGATATAGAAATCATACTGTGAGAGCCTTCACCTTAAGCTAGAGGGATTTAGGATATATTTATCGCAGAGATGCTTTAGAGCTAAGGTGAGAAAGAATATATGGACACATGGAGTAGTGTGGAGGATGCTTTTGGGATGGAGCTAACTCTTCTGTGCTCTCCTCTAGGGTTCCTGATGAATATTGAGCTGTGGCTGTTTGTCAGTAGGAATACACTTTTCCTGGTTCTCAATGCCACACACACACCTTTCCAGGAAGACTGGTGGTGGGGGTGGGGGTGGTGGAGAGACATTGTGTCTCTTGGGCAAAGATAAAAGCTTTAAAAACCCATGAGATACCAGGATTCCAGCAGAAGGGCAAGATTATTGGCTCATGGAGGACAAGGTCCATGCCCAATATTTATTTCTATCCCGCATATTTTTAACACAGTGCAAGGCACAGTTGATTTATTGAATTGAAGTCCAGTTAGGTAAGTGTATAGGATTTCAACTTTGTAGGTACAAACCCCAGGAGACATGAAGAAAAAGACTTTGGATTTGTGTGTGTGTGTGTGTGTATAAAATTTCCTTGCATTTCTGTGAAATGATGTATGCAGAATGTTAGCATTTGAAGCAAGGTTTGAAATGGGGGGAGTGTGGGGGGGAACTCTGCAAACAACCTAAATGTCCATTACTAGAGGACTAGTTAAGTAAATAATTGTAAACCCATATAATGGAATTTCATACAGCTATTAAAAACAGAATTAAGAACTCTTTATATGCCAATATGAAGTGACTTCTTAAGATATATTTTAATTAAAAAAAGAAGTGATTAATTTATACTTGTGTTAAAAAAAGAGGAAAATATGTGCTGATATATACAATAAAATATCTTTGGTAATATTACAAAAGAACCTTTTAACATTGATTGCTTTTGGAAAAGGGAAGGAAGTGGCTACTAGACAGAGGTAGGAGAATTCTTTCTATCCCTTTGGGAATTTTCCTTATTTTCCCTCTTTTTAAAACTGATAAATATGATTATTAAAAAGTCCATAATACATACATGTAAAATATAGTGAATTATTATAAAGCAAATCCTAAATATAATCACTGCTCAGATTGAAAAATAGAATAATAACCCACATCCACAAAAGCTCCATGTCGCCAATAAGATATGTAGTTTTTACAAAATATCCTCTTGTTCCTTTTGAATATTCAACCATGTGAACATATTAACTATTTAACAGCTACTTCCTCCCTCTCCCCCTCCTTCCCTTCCTCCCTTTGCACTCCTCACCAAAATGCCATGGACATCTTCAACTGTTTTTTTGAGGACTGGTGTAGCAGCTTATCTATAGCCAAATAAATAATAACAATTAAACTGACTGTATTCCATATTTTATATATATTAACTAATCAATCTACATACATCAAGCTATTTAACTCTATAAAGCAGTTGCTATTGTTGTCTTCATTGTATAGATAAGAACATGGAGGCACAAGGGTAGTAAGTAACTTGTTCAAAGTGATATTGTGAACATGAGATGAGGAGCTGGGCAGGTGTGTCCCAGAATTCAAGCTCTTTGCTGTTATACTATTCTGCCTCTGTAAATTCTAGAACCCATGGTCTGAGACATTGTAGTCACTGACCCCTAGCAAATAGAGAAGATTTTGGCTATGGGCTACCAGGGGGGTGCCCAAGTGCTGACTCAGTCATGCCCTACCCAGGCAAAGACAGGAGAAATTGAGAAAAAAAACCAGAATGCAGTGAGTCTGGAGTCTAGAGTATCATGCAGCTGACAAATCCTACAGAGCATTTAAATGACCTTCCTAGGACATATGAGAAGTTAAATTCTGTTCAGCTCTCTTAGTATGACCTGAGAGCTTCCCCAGTATCTTAAATCTTAGTAAATATTTTTGAATGAATGAATAAGCTCTTTCCACCTATAAACTGGACAAGTCTAGGAACCTGTCCTACAGAAATACCTGCAGAAGTGGACAAGAATGTACACTGCAATATTGTTTGTAATTAGCAAAACTCTACAATCAACTCAAATGTCCATTCACAGAGAGCTAGTTAAGTGAACTATGTCAGAGATGCAACACAACATGAGTTAAGGGTATGGGCTCTGAGCCAGGATGCTTAGGTTTGCATCCTGGCTCCGCCACTTCAGTACAAGTTTGGACAAGCTCCCTGACTCTACTGTGCATCATTCTCCACATCTGTAAAACAGGGATAACAAAAAGGCCTACCTCATAGCCTTGTTGCATGAAGTTAATTCATAGTTTTTGACATGGAGTAAATGTTCTAATCCTATCTATTATTGTAGGCACTCACACAATGCAATATTGTGTAGCTGTTAAAAAGAAAGAGGTAGATCTGTATGCGCCGATTTGAATAGATGTCTGTTAGGTCCAGGAGGGCTCTAGACTCCTCTCTTAGCTTTGTGTGGGAACCAGACCTTGTATCCGGGTTGGCAACACTACATGCTCACCTCACGTTTCACTGGACTTTTCTCCCTTCCCTGCCAATTTACCCACCTAAAATATTCCCACCAAAAAAGCCCTCCTCAAGCCCCATGTATGTTTCAGGACCCCTTGCACTCGGGGCTGACGCCATCTTTGGCTCAGCCCAGCTGTCACTCTGCTCCAATAAACCTTGCTTAATCCCTTTGGCAAACCTAACAATGTCAGATATATTTTTTTAGGTAAAAGAAAACAAGTGTAAGAATAACATGTACAGTAGAACTCCAATTTTATAAAAAACCTTTTGAAAAAAAATCTATGTATGTGTGTATACACAGAGAGAAAGCCTGTGAGGATACATAAAACTGATTAGCAACATTACTTCTGGAAAATTGTATGAAAGGGATTCCCCTTTGACTTTTCAACTTTATGCACTTTGTGTGTGTGTATGTATGTGTGTATGTGTATATATATATATATATATATATGCACATACATATGTGTGTGTATGTGTGTGTGTATATGTATATATGTGTGTGTGTATATATGTGTGTGTGTGTGTATCTCAAGCATTTATTATTCTTGGAAGAAATAAAGAAATAGGGAAGACTTCTAAATTATGAGCAGCCCAGGAAAGAACAGGGCAGTGGAAAGAAGGATCCCTTCCCATAGATTGTAGATTTGTCTTTCCAATCCAAGGTAATGCTGCATTATGGCCTTCTAACAGCACTGCTTTTCTACCTGACAGCACGGAAGTAAGAGATGAGACACACATATCATTGGTACTGAATCTTATTGTGTGTTTCTAATATAATTCCTGTGGTGTAGTCAAAGACCAAGGTTCCGCTTCAGATGCTCTCACTTAATGAATAAATCATGGAAACTCAGATTGTCAAGCTGGAAGGGATGTTAGAGATTATCTAGGCCAACCTCCTCCTTTACAAACAGAAACAATAAAATATGTTCCCGAGAAGTTATTAGTTGTCAAGCAATTTTGAAAAATAAAATTTATTTTCCAGTGATAAAATCAGAGACTCATCCCATGGGCAGATGTTATTCTAAGAGCCAATTAATGCACTGCATCTGAAACCTTTAAATACTGCTGGTGGGATTGTAAGTTGGTAAACAATTTGGGAGAGCAATTTGATGGTAACCCCCAAAGGCAAAGATTCTTACACCCTGCGATGGGACAATTCCCTCCTAGATATATACCTGATAGCAACAGTCACATAAGAATATCTACACAAGAATGGTCATAGTAGTCCCATGAACCAAACACTGGAAATAGCCTAGATGTCCATAAACAATAGAATGGATAAATAAATCGTGGTACATTCATCAAATAAAATGCTATCTGATAGTGAAAAAAATAAACTAGAGCCATATGTCACAATGTGAATGAATTTCACAAATATAGCACTGAACAGAAAAAAAAATTGAGGAAGTCATACCATTAATATAAATGTTTAAGACATATAAAGCAGCGGGGTGTGCTATTTAAATACACAGATATATATAATAAAAGTATAAATAAATGCACGAGAATAATAAACACCCAATCCAGGAAAGGGTTACTCTGGAAGGAGGGAGAAAGGAAGAGAAGGAGAGAGCTTTAATTACAGACGGATAGACAGAGGGTTTCAACTCTACTGGTAATTTTTTTTTCTTAAGCTGGGTGATGGATAATCTGATTTTCATTATATTATTCTTTATACCTCTTCGAATATATACAAATTTTCATAACACATTGTTTAAAAGAATGCAACAAATCCCATGATGAAAGGATAATACATAGTTTTCAGATATGACAAAATACTAAAAAGAAATGGATACAATATAAATGTTGTACTCAGAATGACAGGATTTTTCCTTAAATCTGCTTCATTTTCCTGTGACTAGTTTCACCAGAAGGAACCTGCTAGAGAAGCAGCAGTTGGGCACAATGAACTAAGAACTAGGAGGTTCCACTCTCTCAGATACTCATTGGCTATATGAAGGAGAGCAATTTGATTAACTTCTCAATCTTTTTCGCATTTAAAAAATGCAGTATTGGACTATATCATCTTACAAGTTTTTTTTCTATGTGACAATTTCTCCCAGCTTTTTCGTTTGTTTTTGAGCAACAATTCCCAAAACTGTCTACAAGATGCTAAACTGTTTCACATGTAGAGAAGTGTTCCCTGGTCAAATCGGTTTGGGATATATTGGGTTAAACAAAATGAAACATTTATTTATAGCAGTGTTTCTCAGAACCTTTAATATGCTTATATACAGTGTGATTCTCCAAGAGAATTTAGTTTTAAAGCATTTTCAAAAAATTATTGGACTATAGACTGCACCCTGCATTACCACCACCACCACTCCTTATTTTAAAACAGAATCTATTAACATTCTCTCAGAACAGTGTTCTGTAGAACATTGGCTTGGTAAATGCTGTCCTCGAAGGATTTATCTCACTTGCTATTTTAGTCATTGCTGTGTATTCCTCCCTTGTAAGAGAGGAATGTAGTTTCATAGTATGATTTCCACAGAATGGGTTCTCTTTGAGTGAGTGTCCCTGGCAAGTTTAGAAGTATATTTCTGGGGTTATATTAGTGAGAGCCCATCCTATCTGGCTTTATGGCAGGTTTAACATGAGAAACTTCTGCACAGCTATGGTTTGAAGTGCTGAATCCCAGATGTATTCTCTGTGTCTGGCTCTTGGGCTTTTCTAAGTTTGCTGCTTCAAGGTCCAATCCTCTGCTTTGGATGACTGTGGAGTTGAAGGGCACTCAGAGCTACTTAGCAAAGGACAAACACCTGGGGGAACAACTCTCCTAGAAGGAGCCCTTTTGATGTGCCTTCATCTCCCAGCAATAGTTTTCAGGAAACAGAACTGTAGGGCAGGGGCTGGCCCACCAGGCAAAAACGGGGCTCAGTCTTATTTAAAGAACAGGTCACCTATCACTTCTCACAGCACTACTTTTTTTTAGGGGGGGTGGTACTTAGAATCCCCTGAGGTTCTCTGGAACTATCTCCCCATCTAGATCTTAGAGGGCAAACCTCCTGAGGTTTGTGGTCCCTATCGGGCTTTTTAAAAGGTAATTTACCTGAGGGCCTTTCATCTAGAAACAAGGATTCCTTTGGAAAAGTCAGGAGCTAAGGTGAACTAGACATAGAGCTTTTTAAAGGTTTTCGTTCTTTTGAACAATCAAGAAAACAGAGAGAAAAGTATGTTTTTTTTTCCAGACAGCATGCACCATGCTCTCAATGGAAGCAAGCGACTGCAACTGCTGCCATCCCTTTTTTTTCTGCTTCACTCCACTCCAGCCCAGCCCCAGCCCAGCTACCTTCTTCGATCTAACACCTAGGAGGCCTTCCTACCAAAATCAGGATAAGCCTTAACTGCCCACACAGTCTCAGGCCTGCTTTCCAAGCTGAGGCATTGGATCTGATACCAGGGAAAGGTAAGAAGAACAGAAGGAACCGGGTAGTTGACTTCAGGAATGATAAGCCCGATTTCAAAGGACTCCAAGCTACGATCTCAAGAGTACAGAGGTGCCTCCTGATTACAGGGGGTAGAAAGGAAACCAAAGCAAGAGCAAAGGGAAAAATGCAACAGGGAAGACAGATTAAGACAGGAAGTAAATGCAGAGATGAGGATGTGCCTTCCACCCCTAGGTTAGAACCCACTTTACTCCACAGAAAAGCGCTCCTGTGTCCTGTCCGTAGGCCAGACACTCATTTTTTTAGGGCACCTGCTCCGAGGTCGCCCATGTTTCCTCTTGCCTCCCTTTTCAGCCAATGCTTTCCATACCCCTTCCCTTCCCTCCCAACAGGAGATACACTCAGGGACAAAAAGCATGTCATTGAGAACAAACAAATAAACAAATGAACAAATAAATAATACCCCTCTCCTCTCAAAGAAGCAAACTGTGGACCTTCCTCTTATCCATTAGTTGCTCAAATTGGCTTGAGTTACTATTTCTGGGCATTGTTTTCCCCTCTATGAATCCAAGTGGTGGCCACTTCATTAAAGGTATGTTTTAATGCAAGTTTTTCCCCAAAGGCACACGCAGGCAGCAGGTAGGCTGGGGGGATGCGCGCGCACGCGCGCGCGCACACATACACACACACACACACACACACGCAGCACCTCTGGAGCTTCCTTTCTCTCAATCATTTCCCCTCAGCCAGTAGAAAAAGGGTGAAGCTTAGAAATCATTTCTCCGTGGCCTACCTTCAGAGTCCGTCAGGTCTGACTGAGGAGCAGGAGCAGGCGGCAACTGGGAGCTGGGAGGCCGGGGATAGACTGCCTCTGTGAATCAGCAAAGAAGTCCCTGAGACAGGGATGCTGACAGCTGCTGTATGCACACTCTCCCTCTGTCTCTACCACCTCCCTGCCCTCCTTCTCCTTCTCCTCCTCCTCCCCCCTCAGAGCTGCTCTGTGTTGCTATGCAATCATATCACTAGGACTAACAGCATCACTCCACCCTCAGGCAAAAATACCCTTGACTGGGCAAATGCATAAAAAGCAAGGACAGTTTTGTCAAACTCCAGGAGCCTTGGCGGCTCTCGGAGATTTTAATTCATTAGAAGCAGAGGAGGAAAGCGGAAGAGACTGAGAGGCAGGCAGGGAGAGGGGGAGAGGCTTCCACCAAGGAGGAGGAGACAAAAGAGGCCCAGAGATCAATGCAAGCTGCGGAGTGAAGAGACTGGGCCCCAATTTCCACAGATGAAGCCCAGAGCCAAAGCCAACTTCAGAGCCAGCAGCTGGCAGGGCTCTTTAGTAGCCAGTCCGGGATTCAGTTTCTGTGTCAGAGGTTGAAACACTCAGCTCTAGAATCTGCTCTGGTAGGTACCCAAGGTACAATCTCGGGCCCAGGGCAGTCTGCCAGTCACCCCTAAGTTCTTTCCTCACCTCCTCTTAGATCTACATGTAGAAAAAGCCTCGACAATGAGGAAAACAAAATGGACCTTGTATGATTTAAGAAAATACAGCTCTTCCATGCCTCCCCTCAACAATTACCCCAATTACTCTTCTTCCTTCTATCCACACCAGCCTTTATTCTTTTCACTGTCATCCCTGTTAGAGAGTAGGATCTCCAAACACACTGAGAGACCTGGGTGAAGCCACTAAAAGTATGGAGGGGATTATATCCCTTTATAGAGTACCTAGCACACAGTAGTTAACCTAATAAATATTTGTGGGATGAGTAAATTGGATGTATGGATGGAGAGCCATCAGAAAGCCCTATCACCATCCTCCTTCATAAACATACACACACTTAAAGCCCTAGAAGCTCCAGGCCAAGACAAGGGCTAAGTGTAGCATTACTCTGAGAACAGGGTATGTATATTAGAGAGAGAGAGAAACAGATTGGTTTGGGGGTGGGTTGCTCAACTTCATTGATTTGCCTGTAAAAATTCTATAAGCTCTGATGGCACTGGGATTTAGTTAGAACAGAAAATACTTCCCAGCTCAAAGGACCTGGGACTAGTGTTTAAAAAGTGTTTATAAGCCTGAGTATTATTATTAATATCATTATTATTAAAACCCTCAGCTAAGAAATAACTAGTATGTATGTGTGTGCATTTTCTTTTGAGAGGAGATTTTAAAAACTTAAGCTTCATGTTTCAGTGAAAGGTTAGTGATAAGGCCTCATCTCCTCTTCAAGACAAGCAAACATAATGGAAACTGCTCCCCCCACCAAGTTCAGCTTTCAGAGCTGAGTGAGTGGATCCTCTTGCCTGGCCAAAGTGACTGCAGCCAGGCCCCCATGCAGGCACAGAAAAGGCCTTTGATTTCTGAAGGAGCTTTTGGAATCACATCTGGCTTCCTAATCTACCTACTATCAACAGTGCATTTCTTAACTACCCAGCCCCACACAGGTCTGGACCTGAGTCTCAGCCCATCTTAACCCTGGCAGCTTTCAGGGTTTCTCAACACCATCCAGATCAAGGGCCCCAGTAGTCCTTTACAACTGACTTGGAATTACTCGTAGAGGTGAGCTGGCTAGAAGACCAGAGGGAACACTCTGAGAAATTGTTTGGGCTAACACACATACAGAATGACTGCAACAGACACACATCAAACGCATGGGAACCTGACTCACTGCTCACCCCTGGCACCAGCTCATTAGCATGCTAAACAACAACAGAGTCCAGATCTCGAAGTTGGAAGGATAGTGAGCTGGGTGGGACACTTGTTCCCCACTTTGGCTGCAGCTGGACTTGCCCAGATCACAAGGAGCATTTGAAATAATCCTTTACTTTTCTCTTTCTACCTTTAGAGAAAGCATTTGGGCTGAAGATAAAAAAAAATACAGTACTAGCCTCCATGAAAATAAACTGACAGAGTTTGTTTTGAGGAATGTAAAAATAGGCTTCCCCAAATCTCTCTCCCACAGACCCCATTGTGATGAAAAAGACTTCCCTCCTTGTTCCTTTACTTAAGGCGCTAAGGGCTCCTGTGAAAAATGAGATTATGCATGAGGGGAAAAAAAGCCATTCATTATTAGCTAACAACATCTAAGATTTAATTATTAGATTATAATAACAATAATAATGGCTAACATTTACTACAGGCTAGGCACTGTTTGAAGTGCCTTGTACATATTATTAGCTCCTCACGGCAAACCTAAAATTGCTTCTATTATTATCCCCATTTTACAGATGAAGCACTGTAACATAGTGAAGTTAAATGACTTGGCCAAGGTCACACAGCTAATGTATTGTGGAGTCAAGACTTATGCTACATCTCTCTGGGCAATGTCCACCATGCTATACTGCCTCCATTCATCTAGTACTGGCTTCATCAGATGTCAGGCCTAGGTAGGTCATTAAGACAAATGTGACTAACAGTCACAGAATAATTCCCCAAATAGTTTTCTTTTCTCAAGCTATTTCATTGACTCCAAATGTCTCCCTTCCCTTCAGAGGTCAGAGACACAAGGGACCTTAGAGGTCAGACTTCTCTCTCTGAGGAGTCCCAAGTGAGCAGACTCTACAAAAAAATGCATAAGGCTCTGAATGGAGTATTAAAGGGAAAAGCAAACAACCTTGAGCTGAGGTGGAGCTCTCAGTTTGCTAGGGTCCGCACACAGCCCACTGTACCCCTCTACTCATTTATACTACCTTCTTAGCTCCTGTGGGCTTTTCAGTATGTGTTGTTTCATAGAGCACTGACAGTGCATTTGTTACTGTTGTTGGTCTTCTGGGGTATTTGGAGGAGAGTTGTTTGTTTTTTCTCCTTGGAAGTGTTGGGATGGACAGAGTTTCTAGCTGTGTTTTGGGAGATATCACATTTTCACCTAGAGGAAATCTAGACAAACCAGGGCAAACACATAGACTAGCTTCAACTATTTTTCTGAGGAGGCTAAAGAAAGATAAAAGTGTTTGAGTTATAAGCTTTGACTACAGCTCCACTCTGGTAACCTGTAGGAGGATATTTGAGACTCACCCTGGTACCATTGAGCAAGACTTCGCTAGGTGGACAAGGGTAAGTAGAGCATTTCAGGTAGAGAGAAAGCGTGCATAAAGATACCAAGGTCAGAGAACACAGCTTGCTACAGGGTCTGCAAGTGCTAGGTAAGTATGGCCGAGTTAGGGGAGAGTAACAGGTTGGAAATGGGAAAATGTGGCAAAAGATAAAGCTATGGAAACATATGAGGAGGTGCTAGACCACTGTGCTACGGATCATTTAATATATTTTTTTAAGGCAAGCAGCCTTTCGGTGGTGATCACTTTGTAGTGTATACAGATGTTGAATTATAAAGTTGTACACCTAAAATTTATATAATGATATATACTCATTTTACCTCAATTTAAAAAAGGCAAGGAACATGGTCAGATTTATATTTTAGAAATATTATTCTAATGGCTTTCATCTGAAGGACAATTATTATTATTATCATTATTATTATTTTATATTAGTTTCAGGTATACAGTACAATGGTTAGACAATGACATAGTTTATAAAGTGATCCCCCTGATTAGTCTAGCACCCAACTGGCACTACACATAGCCATCAGAGTAATATCAAGTATATTTCTTATGCTGTAGGGAATACTATACACTAGGTCTGTGCTAGATTCCAGGGGCACAGAGAAGACTCAGAAATTGCCTTCAATTTACAGCCTAATGAGTGAGATAATTATCATATACAATAGAGTGGTAAGTGCAATGAAAGATGAATTGGATGGGACACAGGCTGGAAGCTTGGACTCCTAGTAGGTGGCAGTTGCAGTACTCATCTGATGAGGGTCTGAAGCAAGGAAGTTGGTAGTAAGGGTGAAATGATGCCCCCTCCCTCCTCCCACCAGTGGATCTTCTTCATATTTTCCTTTCCTTTTATTGTTTCTTTCTAGCCTTACTATGTGTTGAGTTGCTAAAGGAGAAATAAACTGTGAGCAGCTTATCTGTCCTTTGGCACTGGAAGAAGTGGTATAGATAATTCCCACTGTCATTCCACAATTATATTCACTGGCTACCTGACCATGTTTACCAAAAGTACTACTTCAAATTGTTTCTACTTTTTTCAAATGCCCAACCTGAGCCCACCTACCTCAGGCAATAACCTCCCTTCCTGTTTTATTGAGAAGGTGGAAGCTAGCCCTGCAAAATTCTTCTCTACCTAAGAATTTCTTCTAGTTTTCTTCTCTTTCTATCATCCCCAAAGTAAAATATTTTTTCCCCACTCCCTAAGGTCAATACCTCCATTCATGGTCTGACACCAGTCAGATCTCTTCCTATCTCCTCTGGGAACTTCATAAATTTTCTCTCTCCTGCTTTCATCTTAAATCTTTTCCTTGCCTCTGACATGTTCCCTGCTTTCTAAAAATATGTGAAGAGCAGGAATTTTGTTGACTCCTGTGAGCCAGAAGTGGGAAGAATGTTTCCCCACTAGAGAAAGCCCCTTCACCACACACATGTGGCCACACACACATACACACATGACCAGGTCAAGAATGTTTTACCAACAAGTTGGAAAAAGTTGGGAGGGAAGTAACATCATCAGAACAAAGAATTCTCAGGTTTTAGGTAAGGCCAGGAAGTAAAATGCAGCACTAAGAAAATGCAAAGGAGAATAATAAATTTTTGTCAGTTATTAGTGTGCTTCTTTTGCCACATTATTTTGTTTATCTGGCAGAGATTGCTTCCAATGAATGGGAATTCCATGCAGCAAAACCAAAAGGGTTAAGTGGAGGGGCAGACGGAGGTGAAATGCCTCAGGAGAAGTTGGGATGTAAGAATGAATCAGACAGTATGAGGGAGGGAGTTTCACCAAGTATGTATGACATGGACAAGGAAGCAGGAAATTGGGAGATGTGTTAGAGGTGAATACGTTAGGAATGTTGGGGTACAATGTTGAAAAAGCTGGATTTTTGTCACTGGAATTGATAAAGAATAATGAAAAACCCATGGTCTAAGGGTTAAAGATTCAGTATTGCCCCAGTCAATGTTCTGGGAACCCTCTGCCACTTTTGTTAAACATCTCAAAATGTAGAACTCAACCTTACACACTTGGTTACCTTCCACCCTCTTCCGGTGTTCTTCAAGCTTCCATGAAAGCAGTCTAAGTAGCTGGGATGTTATGTAACCTGATATTATGTTCTATTTATGTTTTCAAATTTATTCTACTGAGATCAAAACCATTTAAGCTCCAGTTAAAGTGGTACAGTGGACAGAACACTGAATTAGGAGTCAGAAGACACAGGTGCTAATCCCAATGTTGCTACTTAATTGCTGTTAACCTTTTTGAGTCTTGGGTATTTTTTTTCTCTACCAGAAAGGATAGTATCTTCCCTGTCACTTGCTTAGGCTGAGGCTCAAACAGGATAATGGCTGTGAATATATATTGAATATACTGCAATTATAAAGCACTATTCAAATGTAAGAGTTTATTGTTTCCATTGTTTCAAGGTCCTGGTGGTTTTCCTATCTGCAGAAGACATAAAGACCCAGAGTAAGTTATAGCAGTTAAGGAAACACTGCCAGGAATGTAATTAGCTCCCTATTTGCACAATAAATTGGATATTCTAGTGCTTTAAGTAGATATACCAACAAGGCAATCGGACTCCTATTCACCATCCTTCACATTATCAACCTTTCCACCTTCCTGCCAGCCCAGAATACTAGATATACATGCACACACACTAACAATTCTCACATATGAGATTCCATGATAGGATATACAATACAACAATAACAACTTGGTTTCTAGGCTAAAGAGAACTGCTACTGATTTGTACTTTCATCATGTTTAGGTTGCCGGGGCAAGGTAGGTGTTTCTTGCTTGTAACTTTCATTGAGAGGAGAAGAGAACTAATAATTTTTAAGCTCATACTCTGGACCAAACACTGTGTAAGGCACCTGACATCTGTTACCTCCTGTAATGCTCACAACTCGATTATTGGATTATTGTTCCCAACTCTACAAACAAGGAAACTGCAGTTCAGAAATGTTGAGTAACCTGTTCGAGTTCATTTAGCTAATAATAAATGCAAGCTGGGATTCCATCCCAAATCCATCTGATTCCAGCACTGATGCTCTTTTCAATTTTCTCCTTCTTCCAGGAATGGTCTTAATATCAAAAGTAGGGCTCATCCTAAAAATTACTTCTTGGTACATTTGAAGGCACCGATGGATATAACGTCTGGCAAGTACCTTGGCGACCAACAGGTAGAGGCCCCTTTCTGAGATACCTTTAAATCCTGATGTTTTGGAATCTAAAGCAAGCCTGGGACTAAAAGATAAGAACCATCTATCTTTTAAATCTAGTAGTGAGCTCTATGCATCTCCCTAAAGAAAGGCAAGATATTTACCTGACAGAGACAAAATGACAATTTCCAGGTGAGGATCTGTCAGTGATAAAAGGATGCCTCACACAGTTGTTGGCCAGTGTTGTCTGGCCAATAACAAAACAAACTCGGAACTACCTCCTTAGAGTCCATCTTAAACTCATCATGTGGGGGGGGAGATAGAGTTAATAGGTACCTATTTGTTATGATTTGAAGGGGACTGAAATGCTATCACTAATTAAAATGACTTTTCCCACTGGCTTTGCCGTGAGACCTGCAATTCCATTTTAATCACTTCTTTCAGGGTAAGGCATTTGTCAAAATATAAGTGCTATATTTAGTGTGTGTGTGTGTGTGTGTGTGTGTGTGTGTGTGTGTATATATATATACACACACACATACATAATGTATATGTATGTGTGTGTGTAGATAAAAATAGCACTTACCTGTAAAATAAATATAAGATGGTTGACCAAAATCTGACCTTTCCCATAATTACAACTGCAATTCTTTTTTCTCATCATATAATTCACCTGCTAAAGTGTACAATTCAATGGCTTGTAGTATATTCAGATTTGTGCAAACATCACCACAATCAATTTTAGAATTTTCATCACACTTTCCCTTAAAAAACTCCACATCAGTCCCTCCCCATTTCCCTACAGCCCCTCACAGCCCTAATCTATTTTCCATCTCTGTAGATTTTCCTATTCTGGACATTTTACGGAAATGGAAACATACAATATGTGGTCTTTTGTTACTGGCTTCTTTCGCTTAACATATTATTAAGGTTCTTCCATGTCGTAGCATGTATCAGTACTTCATTCCTTTTTATTGTCGAATAACATTTCATTGTATTATACTAGATTTTATTTATTCATTCATTTGGGTTGTTTCCATGTTTTGGCTATTATAAGTATTGCCGCTATGAAAACTTGTGTACGAGTTTTTGTATGGACACATGTTCTCAATTCTTGTAGGTATATACCTAGGTATGGAATTTCTGGGTTACGTGGCAACTCTATGTTTAACTTTTTGAGGAACCACCAGACTGTTTATCGAAGTGGCTGCACCATTTTACATTTCCACCACACCAATACTTGGTATGGCTATCTTTTAGATTATAGCCATCCTAGAAGTTATAAAGTTGTATCTCATTGTGCTGATCCTTTTTTGAAATATCAAATATCTAATTCTTAAAAAAAATCCTTAATGCCTGTTCTGTATTTAGCTGATTTATTAAGCATATGCTTGATCTGCCTATTATTAGGCCATCTAGAACTGGGATCAGCTTGAATAGATTTGGTTCCTGTGGTTGGAGGGCATGTAAGGGAGGGCCTACCATGCAAAACATTTCCAACATTGAACCAAGATACAAAGATGACTAAGCCACACTACCTAATAGGGGAGGCAGACACCTACTCAAATAACTATAAAACAAAATAGAATGACAGAAGTACTATAATAAGGCAATGGAAGTACAAAGGGTGCTAGGGCAAACCAGATACAGTTCTTCCAAAGGGCAATGCTAAGCAGCCCCACATGTCACCAAAGCAGCCCAGTCTACCCAGCCACAGCATGAAGCCAGTCTTCTTGGAAACAATTATAAGAGCAGGAAACAAGGCTCTTAGAGGCATACTGTTTTGGGCCTGAGAGAGATATTTGTCATTTTCTCGTTTCAATTACTATTCATGCTTACTACCCACTGGCTGACTGTTTCAGACTTGGTGTCATTACTTTTAGTCTTATGCCAATATGTAGGACTGTACTGAAGAATGGCTATAAAGTGTTTTGTAATTCTAAAGTGCATTATAAATAATAATCTCCCTTTGTAACCTTCTTACCAACAAGCAAATACTCCAGCAGTTCCTTATTGCCTTCTATCCAATCCCCTATTTTACCTGAATCATTCCCATTATGCCTCTTTGCATCAGTACACCCTAACTTCTGGAGATAATGCTTACAATCAGCTAAGCCTTCAGAGAGCCTTTGCAGTCGCAGAAACACTTTGATTCAGTATTTTGCTTTGGAAACAGAAAGCAAGCCAGAGAGACTGTTCTCATTTAATAATAGAGATGCTGAGAATAAGTAACCCAATAATTAAAATCATGTTATCAGACTGAAATTCTATGTGTCCTCCCTGTCTTACCTCCACGTCTTACCATGAGGAAACTGAAGCTATTAAGGTTGTGAGTTTTGTGTACCTACTCCCCATGTTGGAAGCCTTTCTCCTGAGAGTAGCTAAGAGTAAGCAGGCTGCTTGAGCTCAGCTAACTCCTATTCAACAGACCGGAGAAGGTAATTTCACTTTTGGACTGCTCTCTACTTTCCTAAGTGGGACTCAATTGTGCTTGAAAATGTCAAGCACAACCTAATTGCCTTCAACCATCTGTCTAAACCCTGCTCAGAGGAATGGGCCAGCGTGTTATAAAAACATGACTCTACCTGAGGGAGGCCTTGAGGGAAGCCCTTTGAAAAATAGAGCCATCTAATCATTTATTTATTCAAATATTGATTGAGCACCTACTAATTTTAATACTTCAGAGTAGTAATAGTATAATGGTTACCGGCATGGGTTCTGGAGGCTGACTGCCTAAGCTAGAATCCTGACTCTGATACCTGCTTATTGACTTTAGTTTCTCCCTTGGTAAAATCAAAATAACAAAATTACTCACACCATAGGGTAGGTGTGAGGATAAAATCAGATCCATATGTGAAGTGCCTAGCATATTGCCTGGCTCATTGGAAGTAGTCAATAAGTGTTAGTTATTATTGTTATTCTTGCCGAATCAGAGAAAACCTCTTAGGGATCAACAAAGTGAAATTTTACAGCCCTTTAGCTAGTTTCATGAGTCCATTGCTGGAACCACTCTGGAGAAGCAACACATGCTGAGAACGGTGGTAAGAAATGTGCCCTGATTGTAGAAGATAAAGTAGGAATGACACTTAAGACGCCAGATAACTATTTGGTGCACTACTAAAGTTTCAGAAGAATATTAACACCAAAGAGGAAATGATTGCCTATAGTACATTCTGTTCTAGGGTAAATGATTCCTGCTAACACAGCTGAGCCACTAACAGTCCTGTTTTCCATCACATGACTAAGAGCACAGTGCAGACTCAGGACAGTGATTCCTTGGTGCAAAGCCTGGAACCTAACAAATTTTTTCAACTTTCTCCTGGTACCATGTTTCCTAGAATTAGTCCTGCAAGTTGGGGTACCCCAACTGACTCTAAGAAAAGGCAAAATGTGGCAGAGTGGAAATCCAACCAATGAGCTAACTGAGGAGAGGACTGATTTAGCACTGTCAGAGGCTGGAGGGGCCTTTTGTTGGGACAAGGCTCAAAAGGAACTAGGGAGGGAGGGTGGGGAGTGAAGATAAAAATACTGTTTTGATCATGCTACTGGTTGTCAAGCAGGAATCTTTAACCCCATTCCCGGCTTTCATGCTTATCAGGTATCTACTCTGAGCAGAGGGTGCTAAGCATTGCCAGAGACACAGAAGAGACAACAAATGAGCTTCCTGCTTCTAAATTGTGATTAAACTGAAGTGAGAAAAATATTCTTCATTTTCTGCCTGCAAATTAATTCCAGATTAGAGAGTACAATGGTAACAGCTGCACTAATTGCTTTTACTTTACATACAGCACTTAGAGTCAGGGCCTATTGAACTCAATTCACAAAGTGACATAAAACCATGTGTGGGCACTTCTGTCTGTTATAGAGTTGCAGCCAGAATTGTATAAAATTCTGTTTGTCTTCTCTGTTGCAGTCTCTCACTGAACTGGCATTCCATAATCTTTAAACAATACCTAACCCAGTGAAGCATCTCTGGTCCTCCAGGGAAGGGTTGGCGGGCCTCAGGGGCATACACAGAATAGTTTCACATCATTGGGTATTCCTTTGCTAGCTCTGCTGTTTTCTCTCAAGTCCCTTTGCCATTTGGAGGCCTTGTTTTTGTTTTCCACTCCTGATGGGCTGAACCTCAGAAACAGTAGGCTGGCGGGCAACCATTTGTGAACAATCTAATTGTGAAGGAACCAGGGCAAAGGAAGACTGCACAGAATGAACTCAGCACTGTCGAACTACCAACCCACACACTGGTACTCTCTCCAGATTCCCGTCTGAGTTTCTCGCACCTCCCACTTAGGGTAAGAAGGCTCGCAGTGAGGGGGAAGAACCAAGCGAGGCAAGTCATGTTATATGATTATTTTTTCTTCTATAAGACAGTCTCAAAAAGTTCTCCTTTGCTGATCAGGGGTAGCTGTAGTTCTTAGTTCTGATGAAAGCAAAGAGACAAGTTCTTCTAGCCTCGTAAATCCCTAGTTATACTTCCTGGCTCCCACAGAGATGCAGCAGGTTTAGTGCCCATGCTGTCTAGTCTTTTTTGTTGTTGTTCAAACCTACCAAGGGCCAAACTATCTAAAAGATCTCTGTTTATTGAAAGCTTACTGTTACTGCTATTACTACTACTTTTTAAAAACATTTTTATTGAACTAAGTTGGCATATAATATTTTAGTTTCAGGTGCACAACACAGTGACTTGACATTTATATAACTTAAAATGTGATCACCCCAATAAGTCCAGTAAACCACCTGTCACCATGCAAAGTTATTACATTATTATCTATATTTCCTGTGCTAAGGGACTAGAGGTAAAATTTCCCATTACAAAGTAAATATTACTACTACCTTTAACACCGTTTCATCCTTTTGGGGAAGCTCGCTCAGCCTGATTGCACAGTGACTAAGAAATTAATACTGACCTCAAGGGGAGAGAGTCTATGAGACTTCCAAAGGGAGCTGATATTTAAACTGGTCACTAGGCAGAAAAGGGCATTCCAGGCTGAGAGAGCAGCATGAGAAAGGACACAGCGGTATATAAGTGCATGGCAGGTTTGAGAAAGTGAACAGCAGAGTGAGGCTACAGTGGAAGGTATTAGAACAGTGAGAGTGATGCCCAAAAGACTGGAAGAAGGTAGGGTGGGGCAGACTGTGAAGAATGCCATGATGGAGGGTGGTGGACGGACTCCTAGGCAATGGGGTGTTCTAAGCAGATGAAACACAATCTAATCCATATTTACAAACAGAGCTCTGGTGGGAAGATGCAGACTTGATAGGCAGAGGTAAGGAGACCATTTAGGAGGCTCTAGCAAAGGGCTAGATTAGAAATGAGACCCAATATCTAGGGTAGTGGTAACATGGACTGAAAGGTGATAGACTTGAACAATGCTGAGAAGCAGTGGTGTGCCGATAAAAGACTGGCTTTCCAGAAAAGAAAAAAAAGCCCTGGTTTATGGTATTTGTTAATTTCCATGGTGTAAATATTTTCCCATAGCTGATTTCAAGCTACCAACTGGACATTGTGGGATATGGAGTTGGGAAGAAATGTGCTCAAGCAGCAGTGCAAGCCAGCATACTGCTGCAAAGTGACTGCTTAGATGTGGGGAAAGAGAGAGTGAAATTAAAGATGATAGATGTGTCTAATTTAGACGACATATATATATATATATGTATGTATGTATATGTTCTTTCAGCTTCACAGCAACCTTGAATCTAACAAAATAGCTGGCACATAGCAGTTGCTCAACATGCATCTATTAAATGAATGAATTAGGTATTGTTTTCTTCACTTTACAGATAAGAGATGAGACAAATTGGTTAAATAACTTGCACAGGGTACACAGCTGGGACTCAAACTCAAAGTGATTCCAAAATCATTCTGCATACTATATATGTGATGGAGACAAACCACGGTGGGGACCTTTTTTAAAAAAGTCTAACTCCACCACATTGCCTACTACACAGTGTTATGGACTGACCACTCCCAAATCCATATGATGAATGAAGCCTTATCTTCCAATGTGGCTGTATTTAGAGATAGAGCTTTTGAGGTCATTAGGGTTAGACAGTATCATTGAAGAGGAAATTTGAGAAATTTACATCAAAAAGCTAATCAGCCCTTTGTTCTGCTTCTGTAAATATGCTTGCTGTATGCAGGAGCTCATGCAAGAGCTTGCTTGTACCTTGCTCAACTTGCAACTGTTTGTACCCACGGCAGCCCCTGCCTCTTGTAGCACCTAGTACCCTGGCAGATCCCACTTCCTGTAACAATTTACAACTGTCGGTAACCCTTGGCAACTCTCGCCCTTCTCCAATGTTACTACTTGAATTCTGCATAGTGGTTTGAGTTCAAACAGACCAATCAGCTTGTGTAAAATTCTTGTATATAAGGAATGCTGCAACTGAGCACACTGCCCAGATGTTCAGAGCACTAACTCCTCTGAGACTGTGTGTAATAAACCTGAGTTCTCCTTTTCTCTGCGTTACTGCTTGTTTTTTTGCTGGACTGGGTTTGGGATTTTTCCACATCATAAGAGTAGGGCCCTGATTCAATGGGATTAGCATCCTTGTAAGAAAATGAAAAGACACCAGAGCTCTCTCTCTCCATGTGCATGCACCCAGGAAAGGCTAAGCAAGGACAGAGTGAGAAGACAGCCATCTGCAAGCCAGGGAGAGAACTCTCACCAGAAGCCAAATTGGCTAGCACCTTGATTTGGGGCTTTCCAGCATCTAGAACAGTGAAAAAATAAATGTCTGTTGTTGAAGCCATCCAGCCTATAGTATTTTTTTTTGTGGTAGCCCAAGCAAACTAGTCCACATAGTACAAGATCATTAAATATTTGTTGAATGAATGAGGACTGAGCCTAACATTTATATTGGAATTACTATTTTTCAGAAATAAGATCTAATGAAGAGGAATTTTTACTCAAAAGGCTAATCAGCTCTTTGTTCTGCTTCTGTAGATATGCTTGCTGCATAGGCCGTATTCAAAATCAACTAAAGACTCATCTTCCATTTTGCTTGTTCTAAGCAACAAATGTAACTACCTGTACCCCTAGCAACTCCCAAGCTTTGTCACTCTCTGTAAATTGCCTGCAACCCATAGCAACTCCCCCACTGTGTAACCATCTGAGGACAAATTAACCAATCAGCCCATTCCAAATAAGTTCTATATAAGGAATGTTGCAACTGAGCTCTGGGCCCAGATCTTCAGAGCACTAGCTCCTCTGGGACTACATGTAATAAACCTGAATTCTCCAACTCTCTGAGTGTTGTTTGCTTTCTCGCTGGTCTGATTTTTGCAACTTTTCTGCAACTCTAGTAGGACATCAAGAAGAAACAGGAGTAAAGAGAGGCTCCACATGATAGATATTGGGTGGTGGATTTTCTCTGTGGGACGACTGAGGGGTTTCTTGCCAGGATTTACAACAATATCACTGAGCCTTAGAAATACCTTTTCCTGAGGGTCATCATATTCCACTTCCTCCATTTCTGATTTAGGACTTTAGGAATGCAATGAGAGAATTACAAAAGTAGGCATTAACTTAACAAATATCTATTGAATCTGTGCTATACAATATATCCATTATAATATTATTTTTACCATGAGCCAGAGAGATAGTTCATATTATCCCATTTTGCCAATGAAAAAATTGAGGTTGGTAGAGGCTAAGTGATTTGCTCAAGGTCATCTTATAAGTGGAATCACACATTTAAGCTCCTGTTTGACTTTTAAATAAATTAATTTCTCCCATTCCTTACCCCTACCAACCAGTAGAGTGCCTCTTCAGTTCAAGATCTTTTCTTTACCTCTCGGCTTCTGCTTATTTCTGTATGGGGATACTGTGCTAATGGCTCTATTTGCATTCTTTTATTTCATTCTCATGGCAACCCTATACATCTAGTGCAGTAGCTAACTCATGGTAAATACTCAATAAATACTTTCTGGAGGGATGACTGTACTAATAATAGCAACTAACATTTATTGAGTCTTCTATGGGTCAGCATCCATTCTAAATACTTTATATGCATTAACTCATTTAATTTCCACAACAACGCAATGGAACAACCGTTATCCATATTTTAAATACACCTACTGATTATAACTTTTTGGGTGTTTTACAGGCATTTCAAATTTATAATGCTTAAAACTGAGTACCTCTTCCTCATAGCTCCTTTCCATACAACCACTCTTCCTCCTAACACATCCTGCTCTCCTGAGTAGACATATCCGTCTGCCTAACATCCTATTGTCCCTGTCTATGGAAAAAAGCATGCATCATTCTTTGAGGAAACTGGCCCTCTCTCATTTCATTGGTTCTTGTGGAATTATGAATCGCAGTACCTCCACCTCGCTGCCACAGTGGGGGGCATGTGACCCAACCAAGGTCAGATTCTCTCTCTTAGGAATATGAATTTCAAGTGCATATGAAGATGGAAGTTTGCTAGGGTTTAGATATCTAATGACAATACCCTAGATACATACACAATTTCCTGTTGCAGAGAAATCCACAGTTGCTCTGATCCTGTCCTTTCTAAAGTCTGGTAGCTCACCTCTTCCTTCAGTTGACTTATCCTGTGTCCTTCTAATGAATTTTATATATTTGTTGTTATTGTTGCTGTTGTTGAAGTCAGCTTGTTATTTTTTATTTTTATTTTCTGTTTGCAGCTAAAGGACTCTGGTTAAACCAAACTCAGTGAATTGGTACCATTTTATTTACCTAGTAACGTAGGTTAGAAACCCGAGAATGCTCGGCTGATAATGTACTCCTATACCATCAGTCACAAAGTCTGATATTGATTCTACTTCTTAAATCTTTCTAATTTGTCTCTCTATTCTTATTGCTACTGCCTTAATTCAGGCTTTTGTCTTGCCTTAATTGCAGCAAAAACTTTTTAATTGGTCTTTTTGCTTCTGGTTTAGTCCCTTCAAATATATTCATACTGAGGTACATGTTTTCTGAAAACCCAAATCTGATAATGTTACTCCACTATTTAACACACTTTGTGGTTCCCCACACCTTTAAAGATGAGTTTGAATTCCTTAACTTAGCACAAAAGACAATTTATAACTAAGACCCTCTCCGCAATTCTTATTGAATAAAAAATAAAATACTAGTTTTTGTGTTAACATGAAACTACCCCCCCACTCGCCCACACACACATGGTACAAACCAATAGGCAGGAGATATTTTCAAAACATTCCTCCAAAAGACCTTAACTCTTGAAGGGGAAGACTCTGTTTTATTCATCTTTGTAATCATAATGCCTACTCATAGTAGACACATGATATTTAATTCCCTTCACTCTTTCCTAGGTTGGATATGCCCCAGTAATTCCTCAGTGGCATTATTTCATTCTATTTCTTTGTTACTTTGACTTTTTTCCCTAAACCAAAATGTACACTTTATCAGGCGAGGTCAAAAGCAGCCTTTCAGCTTCTTCCTGGGCCACTTGGACCACTCCCTCTATGAAACCAGCCATTATGCTGTGATAAATCTAAGCTACATGGAGGAGGCAAATGTTGCTCCAGTTGACAGATTCAGCTGAGTTCCTAGCCCACAGCCAGCATCAGCCACTAGTGATGTGAATGAGCCACCTTGAACATTCAACCCGAACTTTTCAGTGAGCCCAAGAATTGCCCAAATGAGCCTAGTCAGCCCATAAGGGTGAGAAACAAAAATAGTTTTAACTTTGGGGTGGTTCGTTACACAAGAGATCATCAGAACACTTTTCCTCATCCTATCGTGCATCTAAAAAAAATCACATAGGTAAACTTGCTCATGTTATAGGATTTAACTTTCTTTTCTCATCATACTATCATCTAGTCTAACGAGTTTTTCCTCTTAGGACAAGCATTCAGAGAAGCTAACCTAGATGATTCAGCATTAATCTACATCTCAACAGTACTGAGCTCCTCTTTAAAAGATTAAATATATTCATTTAATTTTTTTAAAAAAAATTAGTGATAATACTGATTATAGGATTTCAGTAATTCCAGGCTCGTGATGAAGTATTCAGAAATTTGGGTACTCTGAATGTCTATCCTAGAACTCTTATATTGATAGCTATTAAACCCATAGATAGCTTCATCCCTACACTTGGTCTCCAGGAGCCAATCCCTCTTCTCTTTGCATTAGAAAGATATTTAACAACAGTATACCACTGACATCTCATTCCCATTTCTTAAGACATCATCTCAACAATCTGTAAGAAATGAATTCTAGGGACCTGTGCCAATAATTTACCCATTGCCCCTCAACTCTACTCCCATCATTCTATACTTTGCTCTGTACATTTCCAAGGCTCTCTTGCCAACTTAACTTGCTCTTAGAGTTTTCCAATAGAAGGCACTGGCAGATCAGAACAGAAAGCCAGAGGAAGAGAAATGTTTCCTGCTTTCAGCTCTGATGAGTGGAAGTTGTTGGCAGAAGTTGTAGTAGCAGCAGTAGTAGAGTTTCTACTCCTGGTTAAGGTGATGCTACTTTCACAGATCTACAATTGATAGTGATATCTCTAACAGTGCAATGGTAGGTACAATCTTGTGAGCTTCATTCCAGGAATATTAGTTTTTGATCTCTGGGTATCATTTCTTCTTCTCTTGCCCACTCCCCTTTCCCCTGCCATTCCTTTCAAAATCTTTGTAACATTCTTTTTATTAAATTCCCAAGAATAATTACTCCTTATCTGGCTGGACCCTAAGACCACAGAGTACTCACAGATGAGACTATCTGACCCACTGATGATCTTCAAGAAACTGATATAGAAATAGCATCAAAAGACTTAAAGCAGCAAAATATTGTACTATTTAAAAGAATGCTTGTATTGTAAAGAATAACACATACAGAAAAGTGAGCAAACAGAAACATATGACTCAATGGTTTACCAAGAGTCAGCCATATAACCAGTAACCAGATCATGAAAGAGAATGTTACCAGCACCCGAGAATCCTACTGCCTCTCTTCAACAAAGGTAACCATTAACCTGATTTCTTTTTTTATACCTTTACCACCAAAATATGTATCCCCAAACCTGAATCATTTAGTTATTCTATTTTTTGAACTGCCACATACATATAATCAAATATGCATTCTTCTGTCTGGTTTCTTCCACTAAACATATTTCTGAGATTCAGCCATTCATTTTTTTCATTATTTTTCTTTAACTAAAAGTCATCTCCAAATGTATCTTAATGTAATACCCAATAAAATTTATATAGTGAGAAATTATTTAAATGGCTGCATCAGCATATCTTTGGTAAACCAACTCCTGATATAGGATCCAGTTCAAAAAATGCTTCATATATGTTAGCTACTACTACTACAGAACTTGGTAACATATTACTTTATATAAGATCTTACATTGAATCATACAAAATTCTTCAGAGATTAATTTTATTATACATTTTACATACCTTATTTTCCTTAAATTCTCATACCAATTTTGTGAGTTTTATTTATTTTTATTTATTATGGTGACATTGGTTAACAAAATCCATTAAGTTCCAAGTGCACAATTCAACAGTAAGGCATACATATATATATTTCATTGGGTGTTCACCACTTGTAGTCAGGTTTCTTTCTGTCACCACATATTTGACTCCTTTTATCCCATCTACCTCTCCCCTCCCCTCTACCCTCTGGTAACCACTAGTCTATTGTCCATGTCCATGATTCTCTGTTTGTTTGTCCTGTTCGTTGGTTGCTTTTAGGTTTATGTCCCACATGTAAGTGTTATCATCTGATTTTCAACTTTTTCTGTCTGGCTCATTTCACTTAGCATGATTATCTCGAGGTCCATCCATGTTGTTGCAAATGGTAGTTTTTCATCTCTTCTTATGGCTGAGGAATATTCCATTGCATATATGCACCACAGCTTCTTTAGCCAATCGTCTATCGTAGGACACTTCAGTTGCTTCCATTCCTGGCCACGGTGAATAATGTTGCTATGAATATCAGTGTGCAGATAGCTTTCCAGATATGAGTTTTCAAGTCTTTGGGGTAAATACCCAGTAGAGGTAGATCAATTCTTAGTTTTTTGAGGAACCTCCACACTGTTTTCTATAGTGGCTATACCAATTTGCACTCTCACCAGCAGTGTATGAGGGTTCCTATTTCTCTGCATCCTCTCCAGCACTCGTTTTTACTTGTCCTGTTGATAACGTTATTCTAACAAGTGTGAGATGATATCTCATCGTGGTTTTGAATTGCATTTCCCTAATAGCTAGCAACAATGAGCATCTTTTCATATGTTTGTTGGCCATTTGTATGTCTTCTTGGGAGAGGGGTCTGTTCAGATCCTCTGCCCGCTTTTTGATTGGATTGTTTGTTTTTTTGTTGTTACTGAGTTGTATGAGTTCTTTGTATATTTTGGATATTAGGCGCTTATCGGAAGCTTTGCTTGCAAATACATTCTCCCTTTCAGATGGTTGTCTCTACCTTGTTGATGGTTTTTTTCACCGTGCAGAGCCTTTTAGTTGGATGTAGTCCCATTCATTTATTTCTGCTTTTACTCCCCTTGCCTTTGAGGTCAAATTCATAAAATCCTCTTTAGGTCCAAGGTCCATGAGTTTAGTTCCTATGTTTTTTTTTCTATGCACTTTATTGTTTCAGGAGACATAGCTTTAGATATAAAGAGCTAAGCTTAAAAGGAAGATATGAGTGAAAAGTTACATTTTCAAACCAATCGACGGCATAGTGAATATACACAAGTATGATGGGAATGGAAAGCAAAGACAACACTTTCAAATAATAAAAGTGACACCTTTTAGTGCTAGGCAAAAACACGCAAACCCTGATCCAAAGGGTAGAAAGTGAACATCTCTGACTCCTGATTCTGATGATTAAATAGCTACCACTGTTTCAGTGGTTCCCAACACTTTAGGTATAAAGGCCCCTTCTTAAGATTAAAATAAAAATCTCACTTCACCCACTCATACCTACAATAGATGTCCTTTTAGTACTTACGGACTGAGAAAAACACTTATTCATTTAAAGATCTGTAGACTCCTGCATTAAATACCTTTCCCTCCTCTTCAGGGGTCCATGGTCCAAAGAGTGGAAACTATTACAGATCATGGAGGTGCAAGAGTTCATGGACACTTTATTGTAGCCAAAGCCCCTATAGATTACACAGCTACATATCTCCTCATTGGCAAACAGAGTCTCAAAGAAAACTGAATATAGAAAATTATAAAATATTGCCAAAATTAAAAAAAAAAAACTAGATCGCTGTACTATGCTCATGAATAAGAAAACTCATTACTTTAGTATGTTAACTTTACTCAAATTGATATATAGATTCAATACAATCTCAAAAGAAATGCCAACAGTTTTGTCGTGGAAATCAACAAGAAAATTCTAAAATTTATATAGAAACGCAAAATCTTAAACAAAAATAAAGCTGGAAAGCTTATACTATCAAATATCAAGAACTATAGTAATCAGATATCAATAACTGTATTATTATAATGCTACAGTAATGAGACCATGTGGTGTTTGTGCAATGATAGTCAAGTAGACCAATGAGAAGAGTGACATCAGCAAAAAGTCCACATAAGACATCACTTGCTCATATTCCCCTCTCAACATCAATTATGTATCCATCTACAGACTAAGTGCTTTTGTGGGAGCAGTGGATTCCAAGTAAGAGATTGTAAAACCCTGGTACAGTTTAAGAATGCAAAGAGAGCTGTTTTAAGAAGACAGACCTAAACCCAGGCTGCTAACTTGCCTCCACAGGCCCAGAAATAGCTCTGTACTCCTGATGACTCAGCTACAGCCCCATTTACCTTTGGTTCTGTCACCAGCACCATACTAAAGGAAAACTTTACATTTAAATGATATTAAAGACTTCTTTATTGGATTAAACATGGCAGAGTGAGAGACATCCCCAAATCTCTCCCCTTGAAACAACAAGTTGAACATCTAAAACTCAACAAAAGACACCCAAACTGCACACCAGCATGTCTGAGCATGGGATCTGTGCATAAGAACTACCACAGGTGAAAACCCGGGTGTCCAGTGGTGGACTGGAAGAAATAAAGAAGCAGCCTCTCATAGCCCCTGGAGCTCCCTGTAGGAGGAGGGAGAAGGTAGAATGTGTGGTGACTTCCCTGAAAAGCCTTGCCTGGGCATGATGTGAGCTCCATGCGGCCAGAGGCAGGGTCAACTCATCAGGGCAGAAAGCAGAGAAGTGGACAGCAGAGAAGAAACAGTTGATTTCTTTCCAGCTGCTGTTGCAAAAATGAGGTTGAGACGCAGTGCCCATGCTCCAAACCTAAACCCAGAGGGCACCTCCCCACGTACCCTGAAACTGATCACACGGAATCCCAAAGGAATCTGAGCAAATGGTACCAAAACAGTTGATAACACTGACAGGAACTGAGAGTGTAATGAAACATCTATAAGAGAAAAAAAAAGACATTATTAAGACTTTATATAAGGCAGAGATCCAAGAGCCTTAGACATCACCTACTGGAAACCAAAAGAAAAGTGCCTTCTTTGCAACAGGCTAAAGAGAGACCTTTATATAATAAATATTCTTTCTGGAAAACCAGCAGAATACACCACCATTAATGCCCAGGTGAAGAAATAGTCAATTAAACACCATGAACAGCCAAGGTGACAAGGACCCTCAGAAAGAAAGAGAAAAATCTCCAGAAAACAAGCTTATAGACATAGAAATATGACACAAATGACAGAGAATTCAGGATGGGACTTCTGAAAAACCTGAGTGAGATCCCTCCCAAACAACTCAAATCAACAACTTCAGGAATTGAAAATACAACTAGATGAACAGAGCAAGGAAATTGAAACCCTCAAAAAGAACGAAATAGAACTTCTGGAGATGAAGAACACACTGCAAGAATTGAAAAATGAAATAGCAAGCTTGGGAAAGAGAGTAGACCAAATGGAGGAAAAGATCAGTGATACTGAAGACAGAAATCTGGAAAAAGATCAGAAGGAAGAAGAGAGAAATTGAAGAATGAAAAATAATAAAAGAGAAATTCAAGAACTAGCTAATACCATCAAGAGAGGAAACATAAGGATTATGGGCATTACTGAAGGTGAGGAAAAGGGGCAGGGATTAGAAAGCATTTTCGGCCAAATAGTTGAGAAGAATTTCCCAAATGTAAGGAATTTCCCAAATGATCTGGAGCTTGGAAATCAAGAAGTCAGCAGAACACCCAATTACCTCAACCCAAAAAGGCCTTCACCAAGACACACTGTATTAAAGTTATCAAAAATCAATGACAAAGACAGAATTATCAGGGCAGCCAGAGAATATAGGATGGTAACTTATAAAGGATGGTAACTTAAAAAATAACAAAACAAAAAATCATAATTAGGAGTAAAGTGACTATCAGGCAAATAGAAGCAGAGGAGTGCAATATTTACTAAGAACAGGGCATTATAAGATTAAACAATAAGAAGAGAATTGCTATAGCGAGATAATAATGAACATTCAGCATATATAGGGACAAACTGAGTTAACAATGACTGAAAAGGAGAGGGAGGATTCAAAGATCCAAATTTGCAAAGAGGAATAGAAATAAGGCATACACAGAAGAAAATGGATGACCGTGTGTGTGTGTGTGTGTGTGTGTGTGTGTGTGTGTGTGTGTGTCTGTATAACATTATGCTTTACATATTTGTAATGGTAACCAGACATCAAAGTTTCAGAACTAAAGTATATAATACAAGAAGAACCGGAAGGAAAGCCCCCAAACCCAACCAAAAATAAAGAAAACAGAAGCAAAAGGACAAGGAAGCAATGGAAACACTGAGCTTCCAGAAAGCAAAAGATAAAATGGATATAAGACTTTATATTTCAATAATCACCCTAAATATAAATGGACTGAACTCACCGATAAAAAGGCACAGAGTTGCAGATTGGATCAAAAAACAAAACCCAACCATATGCTGCTTCCAAGAGACACATCTCAGCTCCAAAGACAAATATACACTCACAGTGAAAGGGTGAAAAATGACATTTCAAGCAAATGACATTCAGAGAAAAGCAGGAGTGGTGGTACTAATATTGGACGGAATAAACTTCAAAAAAAAAAAAGGTAAAGAAAGATGGAGGGACACTTCCTAATGATAAAGGGAATCATGCACCGAAAAGACATAAAATTTATTAATATCTATGTTCCGAAATAGGGAGCCCTGAAATATGTAAAGCAATTACTAACAGAACTAAAGGGAGAAACAGACCAAACCACTATTGTAGTAAGGAACCTAAATACCCCACCGTCAGATATGGACAGATCATCCAAAAACAAAATCGATAAGGAAATAATATCCTTAAATGACGCATTCGACCAACTGGATGTAAGTGACATTTAGAGAGCCTGCCATTCCCAAACTGCTGCTCATATATTCTTCTCTAGTGCACATAGAACATTCTCAAGGACCAACCACATACTGGGACACAGGTGTAGCCTCAACAAATATAAGAGTTGAAATCATACCAACCATACTCTCTGATCATAATGCTTTGAAAATAGAGATTAACTGTAAAAAGAAAGCAGATAGAACCACAAATACATGGAGATTAAACAACATAATACTGAAGAATAACTGGGTCCAAGGAGAAGTAAAAAGAGAGATCAAAAAATACATAGAAATGAATGATAATGATAGTATGACATATCAAAACTTTTGGGACATGGCAAAAGCAGTCACAAGAGAAAAGTTCATATCATTACAGGCCTACCTCCAAAAACAAGAACGATCCCAAATAAATAACCTAATACTTCATCTCAAAAAAGTAGAAAAGGAAGAACAAATGAGACATAAAGTCAGCAGAAGGAAAGCAATAATCAAAATTAAGAGCAGAAACAAATGAAATTGAAAACACCTCCCCCCAAAAAAAACAATAGAAAAAATAAATGCAACAAAGAACTAGTTCTTTGTGAAGGTTAATAAAATTAACAAAGTCCTGGCTTGACTCATTAAAGAAAAAGGAGAAAGGACACGAATAAATAAAATCAGGGATGAAAGAGGGGAAATCACAACTGACATCACAGAAATACAAAGGATCAAACAATGCTATGAAAAGTATATAACACCTAATTTAAAAACCTAGAAGAAATGGACAAGTACTTAGAAAAATACAACCTTCCTAGACTGAATCAAGAAGAACTGGAAAATCTAAATAGACTGATCAGCAGTATGGAAATTGAAACAATCATTAAAAACCTACTAAAAGTATAAGTCCAGGACCAGATGGCTTCACTAGTGAATTCTAAAGTACATTCAAAGAATATTTAACACCGATTCTCCCCAAACTCTTCCAAAAAATTGAAGAGGAGGCAGTACTTCCTAACTCATTTTATGAGACCAATGTCACTCTTTTACCAAAACTTGGTAAAAATAAAAAAAAGAAAATTACAGACTGATATCTCTCATGAACACAAATGTAAAAGTCCTAAATAAGATACAGCGAACTGAATGCAGCAACATATTAAAAAGATTATAAACCACGATCAAGTGGACTTCATCGCAGGGATAATTCAACATATGGAAATCGACTCATGTGATAGACCACATAAACAAATTAAAAAATAAAAATCATATGATCATATCAATAGATGCCAAAAAAGCCTTTGACAAGAGACAGCAGCCATTTACGATCGAAATTCTCAACAAAATCAGTATAGAAAAAAAGCACCTTAACATAATAAAGGCCATACATGACAAACCCTCAGCCAACATTATACTTCATGGTGAAAAAATAAAAACCTTCCCTCTAAGATCAGGAAGAATACAAGGCTGCCCACTGTTGCCACTGCTATTCAGTATAAGACTGAAAGTCCTAGCAAGTGCAGTGAAGCAAGATAAGTATATAATAGGCATCCGAATAGGAAACGAAGAAGTCAAACTATTACTATTTGCGGATAACATGATTCTCTATACAGAAAACTCTAAGAACATGACTAGAAACAATAAGCAAATACAGTAAAGTTTCTGGATACAAAATCAATGTTCAAAAATCCATAGCATTCCTATATTCCAATAATGAAGTGTCATAAAAAGAAGTGAAAAAAATAATTCCTTTTGCAACTGCAACAAAAAGAATAAAATGCCTAGGAATAAATCTAATAAAACATGTGAAAGCCCTATATAATGAAAACTATAAGACACTATAAAAAGAAATTGAAGAAGATACAAAGAAATGAAAAGATATTCATGTTCTTGGATTAGAAGAATCAATATAGTTAAAATGACCTTATTACTTAAAGCATTATACAGATGTAATGCAATCCCCATCAAAATTCCATTGGCATTTAAAAAACAAATTGAACTAAAAAATCGTCTGATTAGTATGGAAGCACAAAAGACTCCGAATCACCAAAGCCATACTGAGAAAAAAGAACAATGCTGCAGGCATCACTCTGCCAGACTTCAAACTATACTACAATGGACAATAATCAAAACAGTATGGTGTTGGCAGGAAAAGAGACACATGGAGCAGTGGAACAGAATCAAGAGTCCAGAAGTAAACCCAAGTTTATATGGGCAAATAAATATTGAAAGAAGTGCGAAAAACATACAGAGGAGAAAGTAAAGTCTCTTCAATAAATGGTACTGGGAAAACTGGAAAGCCACCTGCAAAAGAATGAAACTACACTGTTGTCTATCACCACATAGCAAAATTAACTCAAAATTATTAAGGTCATGAATATTAGACCTGAAATAATAATTTGTGCAGAAGAGAACATAGGAACTGAACTCATGGACCTTGGACTTAAAGAAGATTTTATGAATTTGACCTGAATGGTAAGTGGAGTAAAAGCAAAAATAAATGAATGAGACTAAATCAAACTAAAAAGTTTCTGCACAGCAAAAGAAACCATCCACAAGGTAAAGAGACAGTCATCCAAATGGGAAAATATGTATACACACACAATGGAATATTAGCCATAAGAGAGATGAAATACTGCCATTTGCGACAACATGGATGGACCTCGAGATAACCATGCTAAGCGAAATAAGCTATACAGACAAAAAGTGGAAAACCACATGATATCACTTATATGCGGGATATAAACTGAAAGCAACAAGCAGGACAAACAAACAGAGACATGGACTGCATATAGACTTGTGGTTACCAGAGGGTGGGGAAGAGGAAGGATGTAGATGGGGTAAAATGGGTCAAACATGTGGTGACAGAAGGGAATCTAACTATGGGTGGTGAACACAATGCAATATGTGCTTCACAGTTGAAATGCACACCTGCAACTTACTGGATTTTGTTAACCAATGTCACCATTAAAAATAACGAATTAGTTAAATAAATAAATAAATAAGAACAGAATGAGGTACTGATACATGTTTCCTAATGTTAAAATCATTATGCTAAGTGAAAGAAGCCAGCCACAAAAGGCCACAATGCTGTATGATTCCATTTATATGACATATTCAAAATAGTCAAATTCGTAGTGACAGAAGTGATTAGTGGTTGCCAGGGGCTGGGTAGAAGGGGAAATGGAGAGTGACTGCATAAGGGGTATGGGGCTCCCATTTGGTGTAGTGAAAAGTTCTGGAACTAGAGATTGGTGATGTTGAACATTATAAATGTACTTAATGCTACTGAATTGTACACTTTACAATGGTTAAAATGGTAAACATTTTGCTATGTGCAATTACCAGGATAATTAGTAAAATGTAAAACAGTCCTCTTACTAAAACTAGTTTTCAAAAGTACTTAAAGAAATCTAATATAGAATACAAAATATAAAATGTTTAAGAAGTCAAAGTTAACCCTTTTGGTGTTAGAATAAGAAACAAAATGCTAAGAAAAAAAACTAGTGCTCATTACTGTCAAGGAAAAATCTGAGATCTAGACTAAAGGGAGCTAATGTAGTTAGTTATTAGCCAATATGTCTACTCTTATGTAAGTAGCTGATAGTGGCAGGGTTTTTCAAGAAGTGTAGATCCCAGCAAGCCTCAATTACTGTCCAACCCTATAACCTGTCATAGGCCAAGAATCTTCGAGTACTGTCCTTCAGCTCAGTTCATTTCCAAACACAAGGGAAATGACTCTTTGAAGTCAGGGAGAGCAGAAAATCATACTATTCCTAGCTCCCCATCCAGCTCAACACACTCATTTTCCCTACTCTAGCTTTCTATGCACTTGTAAAGGCTAAATTGCAGAGATGGAATACTTACTTCAGTGTAGTGGGGTAAATGTCCAGCAGGGGGAGATGGTAGGTTATCCTAGATTCAGGAATAATATAGAATTCTAAACATGACTAAGAATGACATAGAGCACCTTAGAAACTGGGTTAAGTTTTTGAAATAAGCCTAATTTTTACAATTCACCTGAAATTAAATAGATTAATACTTTTTTTTAACAATTATTCATTTATTTAAAAACGTAAAAGTTTCCAAATTATATTTAAAATATTCACTCTAGATATATCCTCAATTCAGAATAGGGAGAATTAACTAAATATTTTGTTAAAAATCTAGTTGTGCTTTATTTGCTTGAATACAGCCATTCTAGCTATATTAATTATTTTATTCTCAGTAGAAAAGTATGCAAATGCCTCTAAAATTGTTCAAAAACTTTTTTAAAAGAAATATTAGTGATTTTTACCCACAATTTCAAAACCTACTTCCACTTATCTGTATTTTAGAATTCCAGTATATCTGTTTTCCTTGCTGACTCTAAATTATCTCAAATAAATATGTAAATCTGATATTCACCATTAAGAATCCTTAATCCAGCACTTTAGACCACCTAACCAGGCTACAACCCAGATTCTTAAAAGTACTTGATAGCTGCACAATTACCTCATACAATTCTCTCTGTGTATTCATAATTTCCTAGACCGGAAGGAGACAAGGTATGAAATAAAAGAGAAGGAAATCATGATTTTATGACTATAATTCTTCTAAATTTGTTATTATCCAAAAGATAATTACTATGTAAACACAAGATCTTTAGGATTACTCATCTTATCCTTTTCCAAAAGAAGACTTCGAATGGTCCTTACAAGATTTTTAAATGAGCTTAGTGATAATTCAAAAACATAAAATTCATCTATTTAAAACTAAATAAAATTCAGTGGTTTTTATTGTATTTAGAACACTTTCATCATCTTAAAAAGAAATCTCATACCCATGAGCAGTCACTCCGTCTTTGTCCCTTGGGGCTGCTATAACAGAATACCAAACACATAAACAACAGAAATTATTTCTCACGTTTGTGGAGGCTAGGAAGTCCCAGATCAAGGTGCTGGTGGATTCAGTGTCTGTTGAAGGCCCACTTCTTGGTTCATAGACAGCCATCTTCTTGTTATAACCTTATCAGTTGAATGGGATGAGGGAGCTCTCTAGGGTCTCTTTTTAAGGGCACTCGTCCCATTCATAAGAACTCTACCCTCATGGCCTAATTACCTCCCAAAGGCCCTGCCTTCAAATGTTATCACACTGGAGATTAGGTTTCAACACATGAATTGGGGGTGAGGGAGGCCACAAACTTTCCATCTATTGTACCTCCATTATCTACCACCCTATCCCCATTAGCCCTAGACAACCACTTAACTTTGTCTTTACGGTTTTGCCTAGTGCAGATATTTTCATATAAATGGAACCATACAATGTGTTCATTTGTGACTGAATTATTTCACTTCAAATGCTTTTGAGGTTTGTCCATATTACAGCATGTATCACTTCTTCATTCCTTTTATTTGTGCCAGTGTTTCATTATACTGAAATAGCATATTTTATTTATTTATTCATCAGTTGGATATTTGGGTTGATTACACTTTTGGCTATAATGAATAATGCTGCTATGAATATTTGCGTATAAGTTTTTATGAAAACGTTTTCATTTCTCCTAGGTATATAGCTAGGAGTGGAATTGCTCAGTCATATGGTATTTCTATCTTTAGATTTTTGAGGAACTGTCAAATTATATTTCAAAGTGGCTACACCATTTATAATTTAATCAGCAATGAATGTTTCGATTTGTCTATATCCTCACTCATCTTTTTTTATTATAGCCATCATAATGGGTGTAAAGTGGTAACACACTGTGGTTTTGATTTGATTTTACTTAATGACTAATGATGTTGAGTGTCTAGTCATGTTTTTGTTATCCATTCACATACGTTTCTGGGGAAAATATCTATTTGGATCTTTTGCCTATGTTTTAATTGGGTTGCCTGTTTATTATTGAATTGTAAGAGTTCTTTATTTACTCTGGATACAGATGCTTATCAAATATATGATTTGTAAATATTTTCTCCAATTTTGTGCAATTTCTGTTCCCTTTCTTGGTGGTCTTTGAAGCACATTTTTAATTTTGATGAAGTTCATCATGTTTTCATTCATCATTTGTGCTTTTGTTATCATACCTACAAAATCACTAACTCAAGGCCACAAAGATTTATTCGTTTTATGTCGAAGTTTTAAAGTTTTAGATATTATTTAGGTTTGTGATTCATTTTGAGTTAACTTATACATATGACATGATATAGGAGTCCTACCAGATTCTTTTGCATGTGTATATCTAGTTGTTCCAGCCTCATTTTCTGAAAAGACTGTTCTTTCCTTCATTGAACTGTCTTGGTACCCTTGTGAAAAATCAAATTGATATCACTTATATGTAGGGTATAAACCTAAAAGCAACCAACGAACAGGACAAACAAACAGAGACTCATGGACATGGACTATAAACTAGTGGTTACCAGAGGGTAGGAGGAAGCGGGTAGGAGGGAGGTAGATGGGGTAAAAAGAGTCAAATATGTAGTGATAAAAAGAAATCTGAGCAGGGAACACACAATGCAATATATATTATATATATTATATATATCTTAATATATATATATATATATATATATATATATATATATATATATGCCTTACTGTTAAATTGTACACCTGAAACTTACTGGATTTTGTTAACCAAAGTCACAAAAACAAACAAATAAATCAAATTAAACTTAACTTGGTCCTTAAAAAAAATCAAATTGATCCCAGATTAACAAACAGGCTCATTTCTGGACTCTCAATTCTGTTCCGTTGATCTGTGTGCATCCTTATGCCAGCACAACACTGTCTTGATTAGTGTCATTCTGTATTAAGCTTTGAAATCAGGAAGTGTGAGGTCTCTGGCTTTGTTCTTTTTCAGTATCATTCGTGGCCCCTAGCATTTCCATTTGAAGTTTAGGATCAGCTTGAATATTTCTACAAAATGCTAGGTGAGGTTTGATAGGGATGTACTGAAACTGAAGATAAATTTGGGGAGTATTGCTATCTTAACAATATTCAGTCTTCTAATCTATGAAATGTCTTTGCATTTATTAGATATATTTTACTTCCTTTACACAGTGTTTTGATATGGTGTGTCACATTGAAGTTAAACCAACTTTACATTACTGGGATAAACACCAGTTGGTCATTAAGTATAATCCTTTTTGTATGTTGCTAAATTTAATTTTCCAGTATTTTCTTGAGTATCGTCAACATACACACTGTTTTTCAACTTTGGGGCAACATCAGAAATTATTCCTTCATATTCCTTCAAAGTTTTTTCTGTCCTTCTGTCTCCTCCTCTGGTATAGCCATTATAAGAACGTTTGTGTGCCACATTTCTCTAAAGCTCTGTTCATTTTTCTTCACTCTTTTCAAGTCCAGAATTTCCACCTGGGGTGTGTATCTGTGTGTACTCTTTTACTGACTTTTTTTTTTTGATGAGTCATTGTCATCATATATTCCTTTATTTAAACATGGCTTTTTAAAGGTCTTTGAATATATTTATAATAGCTACTTTGAAGTCCTTGTCCACGAAGTAAAACATATGATGCTCCTTAAAGGCAACTTTTACTTTTTTTTTCCTGTTATGGGTCACATGTTTCCTGTTTCTTTGCACATCTTATAACTTTTTACTAATCTGAAGTTTAGGTAATATATTGCAGTAGCTATGGAAACTGACTGCCTCGCTCCAAGGTTTGTTGCTCCAAGGTTTAATAACTCAGCTACACTCAATCTATTCCCATCCCACCCCAATGTGCAGCCTCTAATTTTCCTGTTAGTATTTTTTTCTTATCTTTAAACCTGGCTTCCTAAGGGTCCTCCCTGGGTCAGAGTTGTGCTTAAGCCCTTGAATCAATAAGGTTTTCATTTTGGCTATTTGATCTGTGTGGCTTGGATACTACTTCCACACTTCAGGGACTTTTACAAGTTTGTCCCATATTTAGTCAAGGTCTAATAACAAAGCAGTTTCCTCTCCAGTTGTCCCTGAGAGTGTGGCCTTAGGTATGTGCACATTCTTTCATATCACCAGGCCTCCTTTGCTGTCTCTTTCGCTGATCTTCCTGCTAAACTTCCGGGTACAGTCTGCCTCTACTGGTATCATACCATGCTTTTGGCCTCCACTAATTATTAGTTGATTTTTATTTTGGAAAATTCACTGAAGGCATAAATTGTTCCACAGTCCAAATAAAGTTAGGCACCTCAATCAGGGACATGGTGTTGCCAGTCTTTGAGGTTTTCTATGACCCCCTCCTTCACAGAACCTCTCTCTGTATTATGGAACAGTGTCTGGGAGAGATGGGAGCTACCATTTGGCTTGGCAACCCCACTGGAATACCTCTTTTGTAACACCAACTGGAAGGGGTGGTGGTGTAGCCTCTAGTTAGTAGTTGTAGCCTCCTACTACTATTACTGGTTCTACAGATTTTGAATAAAATGGTTTTCAATTCCTTGTAAATCCTTTTATCATTCAACAGAGACTTCAAATGATTATCTTTGCTAATTTTGAACAAGTAGTCAGATATTTTTTTGCAGAGACCTATTTTGAATGCTGTACATTACCATCTGAAAGTTCTTTGCATTACAATTTTCAACTGACTATGCAGAAACTGGTGATCAAGTTCCTGCATTTAACATAGTGCACAAAGCTGATTATAAATAGAAAAATTAATTTCTAAATTTTAAAAGTTAAAAATGTCTAATTAAAACAATTATATACTTTATTCTCTCATTACCCCTGGTAACAAAAAGTTGCCTACAAATAGATACAAGGGGAAAATACGGCATATGAAAAATTCAGTATTGTTAAATTTTATGATAATAACTGTGCTTTTGTATCTAAGGCTGGGATACTCATAACTGCCCAGGATGTCAAACTATTAAATAGGTCCTTTTTCATTCATACTTTCAGCACTTTTTACAGAAAGACTCAGGCAACATCCGTTCACCCAGAGAGTAAAGAATAGAAAATGCACATTACCTCAGTAGGCTACTGCCTTCTTGGATAGATAGTCTCTCATTGCGTTTCTTTAAGTCATACTTTGGCTATACAAAAGGTAGAAAATGCTTTTATATTGTTTTTCCCTTTTGGCTTCTCAATGAAACTTTATAGATTTTCTACCATTTTATATGTCAAAACTTTGAAAAGTAGACATTAAAATCTAAATTTTACCAAATAGGGAATCAAGAGACAAAGTACTTAAGTGGCTTTCAAGGTCACACAATTCATTAATGACAAACCTAGAACTAGACGCAATGGAAGGACTTCCCAACATTCAGCCTTCAATTCTGTGTACCAAATCTAATTAGATATACTAATATTCTTCCTGGCAAGCTGTAAAAAAAAATTGATTTTATTGTTATATACTTAAAAGTGGACTTTAATTCACATGTACTATTATGCTCCTTGGAAAGCTACCCTTTTCTGAATATTATGAAAATAAAGCACTGGTAATTCAGGTTAATGATATATTCTGTTAAACACTATTGCCCACTGTCTTAGTCAGATCAGGCTTCTATAACAAAAATGCCACAGACTAGGTGGCTTAAAAAAAACCCAGAAATTTATTTCTCACAATTGTGGAGGCTGGAAGTCCAACATCAGGGTACTTGCATGGCAGGTTCTGGTGAAAGTCTTCTTAGCTTGTAGACAGTTGCTTTCTTGCTATATCTTCACATAGTGGAGAGAAAGGTCATATCTTTCTTGTCTCTTCTGATAAAGGCACTAATCCCATTCATGAGGACTCCATCTTCATGACCTAAATACCTCCCAAAGTCCCCACCTCCATATACCATCATATTTGGGGTTAGGGTGTTAACATATGAATTTCAGGGAAGGACATACAAACATTCAGCCCACAGCATCCATATCTATTAGAAATAGAATTTCCTTATGACTCTATTTTAAAACCTAAAAATTTAAATGAAGTGAAAAGTAAAAAGAAATCTTAAAAAATATATTACCAATTTTAGAGATTCTTTTTTTTTCTTTACAGTAAATCATTTTGTGATATAAAAGGTAAAGAGAGAATTACTACTATGTTGATAAAAGTTATATGAAGTACCACAGACTTATCTACGTTTCTTTCTAGATTATGCCCAAGGCCTAGAGGAAGAAGTTATGATAAAAAGGAAAATAAAATGCTAGAAATCTAATAACTTTATCATTGAACAGTAAGTCAATATTTATGTCAAAAATTTTACACAAGTACTAAAAAACTATTCTTTTTATACAATTGGGATTGTAAACCAAAATTTCTATATTTTTCTAGAAATTTTTTCACTGAAGGAAAAGAGCTATTCTTATACAAATCTTGTTTTACTTTCCCATGAAGATTCTTCAAGAGTTTTCAAATAATTAGGTTTGGCTTATTTGTATAGCCATATATTTAATCTTAAGTGAATTAAAACACTGATCAAGAGAACAATTGGGGCAAAAAAGATCTCAGGGAATAATAAACAAATGGCAAACCTAAGGGAAAATTTTTTTCTTCTGTAACATAAATTTACGTTTAGAAAAGTTTCTTCAATAGTAAATAATCTGAATATTGCTAGGAGTTAAATAATCAAATCCCTTCTCACAATGGAAAGTTCTATGTGATCTTAAAGATCAAACTATCATATTCTGAAAAACAACATTAACAGTTATTAGGAGGACAAACTTAAAAAAAAGGAGAATTCTCTATATGAGGTTACCTATTGGGGAAGCTATCACATTTATATTAAAGCAGCTAAAGCTTTTTTCCAGGTATACAGGCAAAATCCCACACCATTAAATACTCCTTTTTAAACACTTTCATCACTTGGCTTCCAGCACACCAGTCTCCTGACTTTTCTTCTAGCTCACTGGAGGGTTCTTCTCAGTCTTTTGCTGGTTCCTCCTCTTCTCTACTTCTTAATGTTAGTATACCCCAGGGCTCAGTCCTTTTATCACTTTCTCTTTCATAGCTGCACTGTGATCTCATCCAATGTCATGGTTATTCACCAATGACACCCAAATTAATTCTGGCAGGTCCCAACTTGTTCCTTGAACTCTAGACTTAGATATCCAACTGCCTACTCAGTATCTCCAACCTAACATGGCCATAATAGAACTCTTGATTCCATACTTCACCATATCCATTCCTCCTCCAGTATTTCTCACTTCTGCATCCTAGAATTCACCCAGATGCTCAGTCAAAAGGCTAGGAGTCATCCTTCATCCTCTTTTGCTCTCCTTATACCCGTTATCAGCAGATTCTATCTTCCTTTAAGTAGAGTCTGAATCCAATATCTAACCACCTCCTCATCAACCACACTAGCCTAAGACTCTTGTCCGGAATGCTGTAATAATCTAACTTGTCTCGTTTTCACCCTAAATCCTCCTCAGTCAAAACTTCACCCAGTAGCTCAATACAGGTAAGTCCAATTATGTTATTCTTCTGGAACTCAATCCTTCTAGTGGCTTCCCATTACATATCCATACTGAGCTATAAGGGCCTTCATGAACTGCTCTCCAGCTTCCTCTTGTTTCATTTCTTACCATTCCTCTCCCTTAATCACTATTTTATATCCTTACAGGCCTCTCTGCTATTCTCCAAACAGTCCAAATAAGTTTATATTTTTAAGCCGTTTCAATTGACTTTAACTCTGCCTAGAATGCTCTTTTTCCAAATAGTCACATGGTCCATGTACTTATTTCATTAGGGTCTCTGCATATGTCGCCAGCTCAAACAGGCCTTCTTTAACCAATTTATCTAAAATAGCGACCATCTCAACATTCTGTCACTATTCCTTGCTTTTTCTTTATAGCACCTGATATCATATATTTATTTACATTTTTATCATCTGTCTCCTCCAATGGAATATAGTAAATTCCACAAAAGCATGTACTTTGTATTGGTAACAGCATGCAGAAGACTATCTGGCACAAAGTAAGCTCAATAAATGTGTATTGAATCCAAAAATGAATGAATAAATGGGATTCTATTCTGAAAATTTACCCAGTAATATTGTTTAGGGTTTTGTTTTGCTTTGAAAGAGAAAAAAGAACTACAAAAATGTAGTTCTTAAAATCAAAAATTGTTTGATTTCTCTCAAATGATATGAATTTTATTAAAAGGGAGAGTTATCTAGTAGCACTGAAGCAAAATTTTACAGTAAATTTCCAGCATATTTTAGCTATTATACAAATTTTTTAAGCTTCATAATTATCCCTGAAAATAAAGTTGCAATTAATTAATTTGTGTCTGAAGACTTAAAAAGGGATATATACACGACACACAAAATAGAGCAGTTTCATGAAATCAAACCAGTGATAAACAGGAATGTCTCGATTATCCCACAATTCTCTCCTCTTTCTTCTGTCATCAAATTGCTACCAGTGAAGGCCAACGAATCTACCAACTACATAGAGCTGGCTTTTAGAGTTAGTAATGTATCCTGCTAACTTGGTGTTGGTACTGTTGTTCACAGTAAGAACAGTGGCAGTAATGGGAGGAGGTTGGGGGGGAGGCAAAAAAAGGCAAAGGGACTAAGAGGTACAAAAGGATAATTGCAGAATTGACATAGAGAGGCAGAGAATAGCTTGGGAAGATGGTTAATAATGTTGTAATAAATATGTAAGGGGGGAATCACTATGCTGTACACCTTAAACTGGTATATTATTGTATGCCAACTATAATTGAAAAAAAACTCATTGAATTGTACAATGTAAATACAAGCAACTAATTGTCTATTGTATTTCAATAAAGCCAGAAAAAAAGTGGCAATATCCACAGACCTTTCATGGAGGCAGCACAGAGTATTTTGCATGAATATGTCCATCATTTAACTGTCACTGTTTTACCCCTTCTCTTTCATCAAGGCAGCTTATACTCCACAATGTAAAAAATCCCACCACATGACGATGTAGCTCTTTATATAAAATGTGTTAAAAGGCAAAGCTTAATAATGAAATCATTTTTCACTAGTAGGGTAAAGAATTTAGATCCTGAAAAACAAAATTAACCACATTGAAGTTCTCCTGAGCCATAGATAGAAAGCCAGCCTAAGCATTCACTAAGAATGTCAGTCTGCTGGTGAAAAGAATTTGGAAACTCAAGTTGAGCCAGTTGGCCTCTCTAGCAAAAAGGAAGGAAATTAGTCCAGTATGCTCTGTTTGTTTCTGTCAGCATTCATTTCATGTTGATCATGGGATTTATGTTCTCTGATCAGGGGACAGAAGAACGATGAATACTACTTCTTATGAAAAGCTTCAAGCCTTGTAACCCCTCTGAAAATAAATAGTCCAAATACCAGTTCCATTTCTTTCCCTGTAGGCACAAAAAGGGGGAAATTACTCATCAAATATTTACTATGTTTATTCTCTACCTCCTCTTCTTTGCCTAGAAAGAGTTCCCAGTACCCTGGGTACACATATGAAGAGTTAGCTCAGAGGAGACAGGTTCACAACTGGAACTCAATCATTAAGTAATATTCAAACCAGAAAGCACCCAATGTTTAAGGGCTAAACATTCTTTTTATCGCACTGGCAAAAAAATTAGCTGTTCAACTGAGTAAGTACTGTGAAATGGAAATGGGTCATCATTCCCACTCTCTAGGAATTCAGCATCTAAAATAAATAACATAGGAACAGACATTATTATATTACTGCCTATGTTAAACATGTACACAGCAGAGTTTCTGTAATAACAAGACAACTGTGTTCGGTTTTGTTGAATTAGCCTTATTATAGACACATTTTGAATACATGAAACTGCACTCTAAAATGAGACACACGGTCACAATAAGAGTTAAACTATGAATAGTTACATCTTTAGATAAGACTATAGAAACTATGTGTCAGTAAATTCACATAAATTAATTCAAAAAGCAAACACTTTACTTTGATTTTTTGGAGGCATTAGACTTAAGATATGGATAAAAGTGAAAGTATAAATTCTTTTGATGATATAAAGTTGTATAAAATCCCTGAACATGATAAAATAAATGTATTTACCCGAATAGAGCTCACGTGTACTGTTCTTTCTTCTGGCTGTTCCTTAAAACACACACACACACACAAAAAAAATAAGGAAGTGGCATCATATGGAGATGGAAATATTTGGCTAGCAAAAATTACCAGAAAATTAAGATGGCTATTTACTGTCTGATTCATTTGCTACATTCTATTCCTACCATCACTCTTGGATTCTTCTAAATAAACATCTACTATAACCTTCCAAATTTCTTCCTAGAAGCACAAAGAGAAGGAAAATAAAATCACATATGCTAAAGTGGGCACAATTTTGCTAATCTATGGCCTCATTTTTTTTAATTCTGTGTTCAGCCACTGGGATGAAGATGGAATTACCAGAGAAAAGGCTTTTTCTGAGGAATAAGATACCCACCAAACTGAGTCTTGAAGGATGAGGAGAAAGTCTAGTAAGGCAGTCTGTGTACACAGCAGATTCTATAAAACTCTGTAATTCCTTATGAAAACTCAGACTTAAGTGACCCCATTTATTCCCTGGCCTTACCTATCACCTACTGAGAAGTTAAAAAGTGTTTTGAAACTGATGAAATACAGTCCATGCTGATGAAGTCCATACATATTTTGCTAGTTCCAACCCCTCAACTGAGCTCCAAGTCCCCATTTCAAACCACTTACTTACATTTATTCTTAGATGTCTAACAGACACCTCAAACATAAGTAGGTTAAAACAGAACTTGATTCTCAACTTGCCTTCCCCAGATAAACGAAATAACCTCTCCTGTTCTTTCATTGGTATTCCTCTTAGTAAGAAATGGAACCACCATCAACTTAGTTCCTCAATTCATAAGATTCAAAAGTCCTTTTCTTTTTTTCATTCCCACTTCTAATCAAGCTATCATTAGGTCATGTCTGTTCTACCTCTGTAATACATCTCAAATCATTCCACTTCTATCCATCTCTACTACCACCACTCGAATACAAACCAATATCGGTATCTCTTATTTAAACTCTATCAATAGCCTCATGGTTGGTGGCCCTGCTTCCATGTGGGCCTCCTTTTATTACTCTTATCCTCCATGAAAAAGCCAAAGTGATATCCATTAAACACCAACTCAGACGATACTACAACCCTGCTTAAAAATCCTTTGTTTCCCATGGCACTCCTAACAGATGTGTAAGATAGATGATGGCCCCTGTATCTCTCTAACCTTACCTCATTCCATTTCCCTCTTGTTCTTGAACCACTAAGTCAAACTGGCCTGCTTTTTCCCCTTGAACCGCTTGAGTATTGTTCTGTTCCCAATGCCTGGAACACTATTCCAGCTATCTCTAGGCTGGCTTATTCTCATCTTTTAGAAGAAATCTCAGATCAAACATTACCTCTGCAAAAAGGCCCTCTTGAACACTCATCCTCAACAACTCTCCAGTCACTCTCTCTTTCATCCCACCCTGCTTATGTCCCTCTCAGTCTTTCTCAAAATTTAAAATTATCATGTCTACTTATTTCATTACTTGCTTATTGCTTGCTCTCATTAACATATAAACTCCATTTGGGTAGAGATGGTATCCATCTTCTTAAGCACTATATTCCTAGTGCAAGATGCATAATGGACACTAAATAAATATTTGTTGAATGAAAAAAAACAACTAGCTATTAATTCAAAGGTAATTTATGATAAGAAAACTTGCAGCTTCAGAATTTCCTAAAATGTAGGCTCTAGAAATGTTCACAATATTTCAGCTCATTAAGAGAGATGAGTTCTTTGATACTGAGAACTGATTGACCAAATTAAACTACCGAATCATCTCCAAAATTCTGGCTAATTTGAAATATTTCTAATGTGATAATTCAGTAAAATAAAATTGCCAAAATTAAATCATACTAACATGGTATCAGAGGTTATTTTTACCACCTCAAACGTAATTTGCTTAGACAGTAAGATATTGGTGATAATGAAGGCAAACTCAAAAGGCACTCTTTTAAAAGAAAGAGTAGTATCAGAACCATATATAAACATCATTGATTACAAAAATGGCAGTTTCACCTTCTGCCAAATGTGCTCTATGCCACTAGAATTTAACCTTCCAAAACCAGCCATCCTTAAACATTTTAAAAACCATTTTGTCATTTAAAAGAATATATAAATTCTTGATCCTGCAAAATAAATTTGCTTACCTATGTCCAAATTGTTAATATTTACTACTTTATAGAGACTGAGCCTTATAACTAACACATTACACACACACACATACACACACACACACATATTGTCTAGGAGAAAAAAAATTGGCTTATGAAAATCAATTCTATTCTGATTCATTATATGTTTTTCCAAATAAGAATTGGATGCAACTGTGCTGACAGGGTATGGAGAAATGGACACCCATTCATTGTTAGCGGTAATGTAAACTGGTGTAACCTCTACTGAAAGCAATTTGACAGTACCTAACAAAATTAAAAGATATATCCTCTTGAAAACAATTCCACTTGGAGCAGTTTTATGCAGCAAACAAACCTGCATATGTTTGAAATGATGCATACGGTTCAGGAAAATTTACTAGAGTATAATTTAATAGCAAGATTAGACACAATTTAAATGCTCAACTTATAAATAATATGTTTAACTTATATTAGCGCCATACAATGAAATACTACAGACATCGAAAAGAATGAAGCAGACCTTTATGAACAAATAGGAAATGAAAGCCAAGATATTAAGTCAAATAAATCAAGAAGAAAAGTATGTATGGTATATAGTTTTGAAAAAGATTATTTACACAGACATATAAACAGTATGTCCCTGGAAGGATATTTAAGAAATTGAGAGTGTTTGCCTTATCATAAAAAGTGTCCACATGGAGTTGCTCTCTCAGGATGAGATCATGAGGAATTCTGGGAACCCACTCCCCAGCAAAATGGGCAAAGCTGGCAAAAACGATTTTTAAGACCCAGCACTTAATGTCTCTAGAAATTATACTAAGGACATACAGCAAACATAAAAATATTTCTTAAAAAAAATACTAAAATTTCATAGGAACAGAGAGTGTGTGGGTCATGGAAGCCATGACCTGTTTCTTCCTAGTGAGTATGGCCAAGGAGTCGGGGCTGTAAACACCTACATTAAAAATAAAGGAAGATCTCAATTCAATAATCTAACCTACTGCCTTAAAGAAACTAAAAAAGGAGGTCAAACTAAAACCAAAGCAAGAAGGAAGTAAATTATAAAGATGAGAGCAGAAATAAATTAAGTAAAGAATATGAAAAGTCACACAATTTGATTTCAAAACTTACTAAAAAGTTACATTAATTAAAACAATGTGGTATTAACATGAAGACATACAGACCCATAGAAGAGGATAAAGAGCTCAGAAATAAACCCTCATGTATATGATCAAATGATCTTTGACAAGGTGTCAAGACCACGCAAAAGGAAAAGAATAGTCTCTTCAACGAATGGTGCAGGAAAAACTGGGTACCTACAGGCAAAAAAATAAAGTTAGAACCTTACTTTACATCATACAAAAATTAATTCAAAATGGATTAAAGACCTAAATATAAGACTTTAAAAAGTACAAGAAACAAAAGCAAAAAGAAACAAAAAAATAGCCAGTAGGACTACATCAAACTTAAAACTTTTATGTATCAAAGGAAGCAATCAACAGAATGAAAAGGCAACCTACGGAATGGAAGAAAATTTCTGTAAATCTTGTATCTGATAAGAGGTTAATATCCAAACTTTTTATATAAAGAACTCCTACAATTCAACCATAAAACAAAACCCCAAATAACCTGATTTAAAAAAATAGGGAGAAGACTTCAAAAGACATTTCTCCAAAAAAGATATACAGGTGGCCAATGAGCATGTGAAAATATTTTCTACACCATTAATCATTACAGAAATGAAAACAAAAACCACAATGAGATATCACTTCATATCCATTAGGGTAGCTATTAAAAAACAAACAAACAAACAAATAACAATAACAAAACAAAATAATAAGTGCTGGTGAATAAATGGAAAAACTGGAACCCCCGTGCACTACTGGTATAAATCTAAAATTGATATGGAAATGCCTATGGAAAACAGTATGGTGTTTCATCGAAAAAGTTAAAAGAGAATTACTGTATGACTCAGCAATTCTACTTCTGGGTATATAACCACAGGACCTGAAAGCAAGGACCTGAACAGATAATTTTATAACCATGTTCACAGCAGCTATTATTTACAATAGCCAAAAGTTGGAAGTAACCAAAATGTCCATCAAAGAATGAACAGATAAACAATATGTAGTACATTACTGAATATTATTCAGTCTTAAAAAGGAAGGATATTCTGACATGCTACGACGATGTGGACAGACCTCAAAGGCATTATGCTAAGTGAAGTAAACTATTTACAAAAGGACTTACTATATATGAGGTACCAAGAGTAGTCAAACTCAAAGAGACTGAAAGTAGAATTAAGGTTGCAAAGGGCTATGAGGAGGAGGGAATAAGAAGATATTATTTAATAGATATAGAGTTTCGGTTTTATAACATAAAAAGAGCTCTGTGACTGGATAATGTTAACAGTGGCACAACAGTATAAACGTACTTAATGTCACTGAGCTCTATACTTGAAATGGTTAAGATAGTAAATTTTACATTATGTGTATTTAACCACAATTACAATTTTAAAAAAATTTAAGTAGAGAAGAAACAATACACCAAAATTTGGTACTTTGAAAAGATCAAAATTGATAAACCTTGAGCTAGACTAAATAAGCAAAAAAAAAAAAAAAAATCCAAATTACCAGAAATGAAAAGAGGGAAAGCACTTTATAGAAACAAAGGATTCTAAGGTAGACCAATAAATTTTGTGAAATGGACAAATTTTAGAAAAAACAACTAAATGTTGAGAGTGACTCAAGATAAAAGAGAATATCTGAATAGATCTCTAACAAGAAAAGACATTAAACAGTCATTTAAAACCTTCCCACTAAAAAATGCTCATGACCATATGGCTGTACTAATAAAATCTATCGAATATTTAAAGAAGAATTAGTCCTTTATGAACTTTTCCAAAGAGTAAGAGAGAGAATACATTCTTATTCTATGCGGCTAAAATTAATCCGAAAGTAAAACCAAAGACATCACAAAGAAAAATCGATATCCCTGATCCTCCACAAACTACTAGGAAACCAAATATGGCAATGTGCAAAGCGATTATTTCCCATTACCAAGTGGGTTTATCCCAGGAATGTAGGGTTGGTTAAACATCAAACATCAATTAATGTAATACGCCATATCAGTAGAATAAAAAGCAAAAAGCGCATGTTATGTTTGTAGAAGCAGTAAAAGCATTTCGCAAAATTCAACACCTTTTCATGATAAAAACATTCAACTAAAAACAAAAGGGAAGTTCCTCAACTCAATAAAGGGCACCCATGGAAACTCCTAACATCATACTGGTGAAAAACTGAATTGTTTCCCCCATGATCAAGGAAAAAACAAACTTGTTCATTCTTGCCACAGTTCTTTAATGTTCATTGTACCTGATGCTCTAGGGAATGCAATTCGACAAGAAAAAGAATAAAAGGCATCCAGATTTGAAAAGAAGAAATAAAATTATGTTTGTAAAAGCTATAATCTTACATATAGAAAACCCCGAGTAATCCACTGAAAAGCTATAACAGCTAATAAATGAGTTCAACAAGGATTCAGGATATAAGATCAATATGCACAAATCAATTACATTTCTATACAGCACCAATAAAGCGATCAAAAATAAAATTAATAAAACAATCCCATTTATAATAACATCAAAAAATAAATCACTCAGGAATAAATTTAAAGTGTAAAATTTGTACTATGAAAACCACAAAACATTGAAGAAAGTGAAAGAGGATCTAAATAAAAATAATACCATCCTATATTCACAGATTAGAAGGCATAACATTGTTAAGATGGTAATACTATCCAAGTTGATCTACAGATTCAAGACATTACCTATCAGAATCCCAGCTGGTTCTTTGTAGAAACTGACAGGCTGATTCTAAAATTCATATGGAATTTCAAGGAACCAAGAATAATCGAAACAACCTTGAAAACAACCTTGGAGGTCTCATACTTTCTGATTTCAAAGCTTATCACAAAGCTATACTAAATCAAGATAGTGTACTGGCACAAGGATAGATGAAGATCAATGGAAAGGAATCGAAAGTCACAAATAAATCCACACATCTATGGTCACCTGATTTTTGACAAACATGCCAAGACATTTTAATGGGGGAATGAACAGTCTTTTCAACAAATCGTGTTGGGACAACTGAACAGCTACATGCAAAAAAATGAAGTTGAATACCTATATCACATCCTACACAAAAATTAATGCAAACTGGATCAAAAACCTAAACCTAAGAGCTAAAACTATAAAACACACAAAACAAATGAGTAAATCTTCACGATCTTAGGTTGGACAATGTTTTCTTAGCTATGACACCAAAAACAGAAGAGATACACTAACAACCAATTATCCAAAGAGGAAATTAAGAAAACAACATCTTTTCCAATAGTTTTAAAAAATAAAAAAAATATTTAGGAATAAACTTAACCAAGGAGGTGAAAGACATTTACACTGAAAACTATAAAAGAGTGATAAAAAATTAAAGTATAAACAAATAAATAGAAAGACATCCATGTTCATAGACGGGAAGAATTAATGTTGTTAAAATGTCCACACTAGTCAAAGCGACGTATAGATTCTATGCAACCTCTATCAAAATCCCAATGGCCTTCTTTACAGAAATAGAAAAAAATCGCAAAAGTCATATGTAACCACAAAACAACCTGAATTGTCAAAGCAATTGTGAACAAGGAGGACAAAGGTGGAGGCATCACGCTTCCTGATTTGAAAATATATAACAAAGCCACAGTGATCAAAACAGTATAGTACTGGTATAAAGACAGATATAAATCCAAAGAACAGAATAGAGCGCTCAGAAGTATACCCCTCCATGTATGGTCAACTTATTTTTACAAGGGTGCCACGAATACAGAATTGCAAAAAGACAGTCTCTTCAATAAATGGTGCTGGGAAAACTAGGTATCCACATGCAAAAGGATGAAATTGAGCCTCTACCTTATGTCACTCACATAAATTAACTAAAAATGGGCTAAAGACTTTAACATAAGACCAAAAACTGTCAAACTTCTAGAAGAATACAAAGGGAAAAGGTTTCTGGACATTGGCCTTGGCAATGATTTCTTGGGCATGACACCAAAAGCACACACACACACACACACACACACACACACACACAAAATAAATAAATAAAAGTAAAACTAAATAAGTGGGATAACATCAAGCTAAACAACTGTATAGCAAAGGAAAAAAATCAACAAAAATTAAAAGGCAGCCATACTAAATGGGAAAAAAATATTTGCAAACCATATATCTGATAAAGGGTTAATATTCTGAATATATAAGGAACACTTACAAAACAGCAGCAAAAAAACTACAAACCTGATTTAAAAATGGGCAAGAGAAGTGAAGAGATATTTCTCTGAAGAAGACATGTAAATGACTAACAGATAAATGAAAAGATACTAAACAGCACTAATCATCAGGGAACTGCACATCAAAACCACAATGAGGTGTCACTTTATACATGTTAATTTTTATCAAAAAAAAAGATAACAAATATTGGCCAGGATGTGAAGGGCAACCTTGTGTACCGTTAGTGGAAATGTAAACTGGTGGAATTGCCATGGAAAACAGTACTGAGGTATCTAAAAAAATTAAAAACAGATCATATAGTCCAGATTCAAATCCAAAGGAATAAAAATCAGCATCTTGAAGAGATATCTGCACACTCATGTTCACTGTAGAATTACTCGCAATATCTAAAACGTGAAAACAACCTAAATATCCATCAACAGATGAATGAATAGAAAAAATGTGGTTTATATACACAATGGAATATTATGCAGCCTTTAAAAAGAAAGAAATCCTGCTAAGTGAAATAAGCAAAACACAGAAGGACAAATATTATATGATACCACTTATCTGATGAAACTAAAATAATCAGGCTCATAGGAGCAGAGAACAAAATAGTGGTTGTTAGGGCCTGGGAAAAGGAAGAAATGGGGAGGCATTAAAAAAAGCACAAGTGATAAAAGAAAAAAAAATTCCCTTTAACTGTCTACCTACGGTTAAAGGGGGGTCAAATATAGGAGAGTAGGGGGAGGGTGAAGTGGGTAAAGATGATCAAATATATGATAGTTGAAGGAAACTAGACTTTGGGTGGTAAACACACAATAGAATATACAGATGTCAAATGATAATGTACACCTGAAAATTATATAATTGTATTAACCAATGTTACCCCAATAAACGTAAAGAGGGCATTAAAGAGAAAAAAAGAAAAGAATTCATAAATTAGAGTTCATCAAAATTAATAGTTTTTGTCCTTCAAAAGAAACCAACAAAAAAGTAAAAAGACAACCCACAGAATAGATTTCTGCAAATCGCTTATCTGATAAGCGACTTGAATCTAGAATATCAAAATGACTCTAATAAGTCAATAACACACAAATAGCCACATTAAAAATGGGCAAAGGGTCTGAAGAGACATTTTTCCAAAGAAAATGTACAAATGGTCAATAAACACATGAAAAGATGCTGAACATCAACAGCTATTAGGGAAATGCAAATCAAAACGACAATATACTACTTAGCATCCTCTAGGATGGCTAGAATATATATGTAGATGTATATATACATATATATGTATATATATATATATGTGTATATATATATATATATATATGTATATATATGAAAAACAGGTAACAACAATTCTTGGGGAAGATATGGAGAAAATGGAACCCTCGTACACTGCTGGTGGGAGTGAAAAATGGTGCCGCTACTCAGGAAAACAGTCTGGATGTTCCTTCAATAGTTAAACATAGAGATACCGTATGATCTAGCATTCCCCCTCCTAAGTATATACTCGAGAGAAATGAAAACAGAGGTCTACATAAAATGATGCACACAAATCTCTATAGAAGTATCATTCATAACAGTCCGAAAGTGGAAATAACCTAAATGTCCATCAACTGATGAATGGAAAAGGAAAATGGAGCATATCCACACAAAGAAATATTTGTAAGTAAAAACATATGAAGTACTGACACATGCTATGACACAGATGAACCCTGAAAACATTAAGCTAAGTGAAAGAAACCAGTCACTATATATATATATATATATATATATATATATATATATATATATATGTATGAGCTCCTTTTTACATATTTCCAGAATAAGCAAATCTATATAGATATAGATCAGTGTTTGCCTAGAACTGGGGGGATGGATGGGGAGGAGACTAAAGTGATGGCTAAGAGACGCAGGGTTTCTTTTTGGGATAATGCAAATATTCTAAAATACATTGTGGTGATGGATGCACAGCTCCATGAATATACTAGAAGTCAGCAAACTATACACTTTAAATAGGTGAATTGCATGGTATTTGAATTATATCTTAATAAAACTGTTAAAAAAAAGAAAAAAAATTAAAAGCACCCATATCTTTTAGGGTGTATAAAGAAATATTCACAGTTAAATTGTGTGACATTTGGTATTTGCTTCCAAATTGGGTGTTAGAGGGTATAGAACTGGGTGGGAGTAGAGACCAAACTGGGTGATGGGTACATGGAAGTTAATTATACTATTCTCTCTACTTTTCTAGGCTTGAAATTTATTTTTTAAAAAGTTCTGTAAAAATGTAACAAAGAGTTACCACTACGGTAAAGAATGCCAAAATCTACGGTGAGGTAAACTAAAATGTAGAATATGGAACCCAGAGGTGTAAACCTAATACTCAGAATCACTCTTGCTGCAAAACTGAGCTGCACTTCTACAGTCTTGAAGGACTAAGGTGACTAAAGTCAAAGCACAGGGTTGGCCAAAAGTGGGAACTCATACAGCAACCCCTACTATAAACTAGAAACCTAAAGGGCTATCCTTTCAGGGCAAAAGTTCACTTGCAGTCTGTCCACCTGAGGTCTGGGGAATCTCGGGCATGGATCTTGGATTAGGTTAGTCCCAGAAAAAGAGCAACCCTAGGTACCTATGAGAAACAAATAGAAGTTCTCTCTGCAGGGAAATATCATTCTAATTTCTGATTCTTTCTACAAAAATACTCCAGGCATACAGCACATGGTCAAAGATAATCAGACAAAGAAATCAGCAACATGATGAAGAAAAATGAGGCAACAGAGACAGACAAACAGAAACTTTTGATATTAGAATTCATCAAACATAGATTAGTAAACAATGTTTTACTAAGTTCAAAGAAAGGTAACCAACACTGAATGGAAAATACGAAAAGCAATAAAAATGGCTACCTAAACACAAAGAAAAGATGAGGCCAGAAGTGAGATTTCTATAGTTTAGAATTTGGAACTGTGTAAATCTTTTACATATCCTAGAGCTCAAACTGAATTAAAAAGAAAAAAAAACAATATATGAAAAATGAAAATAAACTGAAACAAATGTACTGAACTGTATGTAAAATATATTATGTGCAGTGTACATTTTTAGTAAGATTTAGACCAGGGGCAAAAAAAACAAAATTATTTCAAATTTTATGTAGCAGTCTCATTAATAGTAATATTAATACTATTCATTTGAAACAAGTTTTTATATGTTATATGATAAATTAGGCAAGTTATTATGAAGGCAAGAAAAGAGAAAAGGAAGGAATATCAGAAAACCACTAAACTATATACAAGGCCTCTGAAATTCCTTTCTGTACTTAAAAATATAATTTTTATTCAAAAATTAAAATTAATCAATAGATTTTTGAAGACCATGTATTACTTTTTTCACCATCTGCTCCTTGACTACATTTTAAAATCTCAACTCCTAACATGCTAAATTGCCTATAGCCCAATGGCTCAATCCCTGTTGTAGATCAAAATAATTCTATTAAAAAAGCAGATCCTGGATGTCACCCTAGAGTTATTAAATCAGCATCTCAGTGGGAAACAATGGAGGATGTATACTTTGGGAAGGCACCATGGGTACTGCTGCTGCTGAGTCAGGGTAGAATCGCTGCTCAAGTCCTACAATTCTACTCAAGTTCCTCCAACACTGCAAGCTCCAACACAGACATCAGCACACCACAGTCCACAGCCCACATCCAGACAATGCCTGTTTTTGAAAGAAACTTTTATTGGAACACAGCTATGCCCATTTGTTTACCCACTGTCGATGGCCACTTTCATGCTACAATGGCAAGATTGGATAGCCTTGACAGAGATTGGCCTGGAAAGCCTAAAATATTTACAGTCTGGCCCTCTATAAAAATAGTTTGCTGACCCCTCTTCTATCTGCACTTTTCGCCAAATACTGCTCTGTCTTGGCAAGCTCATGTTCAGCCTTTGAAATTCCAGTTAACATCACCTGTAAAGCTTGAACTGGGACAGCAGTCTTGTATATTTTTCATCAGTCTCTGTACCCTCCCTTTATTACTCACATTCTTCATTCTAAGATGTGTTTAATGACTGTTCCCTGACTGGACTGTAAGCTCTATGAGGGCAATACCGGGATGTGTCTTGTTCATCACAGTGTCTGGTTCATTGCATATATGTACTAAACATTTATTCAATGAATATCTTCCTCATTCTGTACGTTTTCTCCCATTTTTTTTTTAGATATCTCAATGTTTCAGTCTGTTAAGGGAATTCTAAATCCGGAATCTATCAATGTATTTGTAATCCCATCTTGTTGTGTCATCCACACATTTGATATGCACACCATTCGAGTTCTTCTTAGAGTCACTGACTCTACCACAACGCCCAAAATTTAGCGGGTACTCAAAAAAAAAAGAATGACTAAACATGTTTTGCAATGGAGACACACTGAATTTATGGCATTTCCTACTTCTACCATCCTAGTATTCCTATATAAAATCTAAAAATCCTTTAAATATCCTTACCTGTAGCAAAAAGGAAACAGCATAACTCAATAGAGCAGGGTGATGAACTAGATTTAAACTCTTTTTATACTTTGCCACTCCAACTTTTTTAAAGACTTCGGGGTCAATATATGATCCTTTCTGGAAGGGTTTGGATGTCCACAAGCAACCAACCATGGCTGTCAAATAGCGATTATATTCTTGATAGGCCTTGCTGCTAAATATGAACTCTGACTTTGTCTATTGGGAAAGAACAAAAATTGTCATTATCACTTATCCTCCCTTTCCTCCTTATTTCTAACAGATCATAATGATCTACACTCAATTTTTAAATAATGGTGACTTAACGTAGAGGTTTGTCGTCCATACCTTTAGTACCAACTCATTTTTCTTTGCAGCTGTCAAATTTTTACGATATCTAAAAGTGAGAACAAATAGAATGAACGTTTAACATTAAATGCCTCTGAAATGTAAACATAAACAAAAGTGTACATTTTAAATGTAAATATATGCAGATGTGCACATACGCAAATATCCAGCTGTCTAGTTAAGGTTTTTAATCTTTTGTGGTCCATTATTCTCAAAGAATAAAAATCATTAGAGGCTCAAATATTGAGTCGTACATTTAACCGTGTGTAAAACATACTTTAATAAAAAAGAAAAAAATGAAGAAAATGCTTTTAATATTTTATTGTTAAGTAATTAATAGAGGCTCAAAAGCAGTCAGTCACTAATACAGAACATATTTTCTTAATGTGGAAAAAAAGATGCAATAGAAAGGATAAGGAAGAAATTTAAAAATGTAATCCTTTTTTCTTGCCTGAACTATTATATCAAATTAATTTTTAAACATTTTAACCTTGGCACAGTCCTGCGAGTTGTGCCACAAGAGTCTATACTTATGGACTTAAAAGAAGAATTTCAGTCTTTAAATGAAAGGAGTAGATGGTATCAGAAATTATACTTATAATTTCATATAATTGGCAATAGATCCTCTAATCTTCCAGAAACTATTCTTTTCACAAGAGAAGCTACATAGACCTAAACCAGTTGTCAGTAAATGACTAATTTTTCTTTAAGACAAAGCGATGAGAATTAACAATGCTGAGTGCAGCAGTACCATAGAACAAAATATCCTTAACTATTAATTTTTAAAATCTATATCCCCCATTGTGACATTAAAAAAAAACACAAAACACAATTAAAATAGCCTTATCTTAGAAGGTAATTCCCCTCAAAAAAGCCATGTTTCCTATTTTCAAAGACCCTGGCAAGAAATGGATAATAATTTTATTGTTTAATCTTTCATTGTATTATATACAGTAACTTTATTTTAGTGTATTTATAAATTATAATTTATAGTTGAAAAATGAACATAAAATTATGATGTATTAAATCATAAAACAATAAAAAGACTTTGTACCTGTGCATAATGTAACAGAGCTGGTTCAGGATACTGGAATCCAGACTGAGAAGTGCGAGATAGAAGATCCCAGGAGGAAATAACACCACTAACGGAATGTTATAGTTTATGTATATGTCGCATACCTTTCAGGAAGAATGATAACATCAGTATACTGATTATTCCCCAGAACCTTTCAACCATGTTCACCCAAAGAATTATCAGTAGAGAATAAACAATAAATATAACGTCAAGTTGGGGTGTGCCTGATTCGTAAATAGAATACATGGCCACAAGCCTGCTTAAAATGTACCTCACCAAACATCAACCTTATTATCATAGAGGATTATTTTTAGAAAATTATTAAAACTTTTTTTCTTGAGAGAGATCTTAGACTTGGGGAGAAAGGGAAAGGGAACATTTCTTTCTCCTTAAGTATCATAAGTATTGATTTATCATATTAGCTAGCTGTCAACCTGGAAAACAAAGAAGCATGCATCTAAGCTAATATAACACAAGACAACTAGGTACTGGGAAATGGAAGAAGCCAGGAAAACTGAGACTGGTGGTTACTTCCTGGATAATAGTTCTGTCCAGATCAAACACTATAAAGCAATGGAAGAAGACCAGAATCATAGGTACTGGGAGAAATGTAGAAAGGTAGAGTGGAGAGCTGAAGAAACAAGGTACTTTCGGTTTTTGCCAGGGGTTGGGAACGAGTAAAAACTGATGCTTGAGACAGACTTCTGTCTAGGGCCAACATTATTCAGGAGAATGCCTATTAAAGTGATACCTGGAATTTTCCAAAAAAAGGCATTGTTTTTCCACTTTGTTTTATGAAAGCCAGTTATTCAAGTGAGAATACAATCATTAACTTCAAAATATGAAGCTTACTGAAGTATGCTAATAAAGTTATAGCCCAACTTAATTAATATAAATAAAATTTAAAAAATAGACCAGTAAAGCAGAAAGCCATCAGAAAAATCTAAATATTAGGGTAAAAATGAGATGTGTACTACCTTCTCATAGAAATCCAAAACAAAATGCAGCAAGAAAGTGCTGTTGCTTTCCAAGCGCATTGCATTGGTGGACAGCCATCCTACATAGTGAATCAGTTCAGACACAGAGTTCATGGATTCACCGAAAGTTGTCTCTCTGCAATAAGAAACCATGACAATCAGATCCATATTAGCAAATGTCTTTACAACTTCCAAGCTAAAGCTGGATAGTATATAGCAAAAAGTTGTTAGGGATTTCAGAAAATCGTCAGTGCTCCAATGCATAACATTTTTTTTTTAAACCACAGTGACTGATCATAAAAGTAAACGGCTCTCTAGGGAAACATTAAGATCAATTCATAGAACATCCTCAGCAATCGCTCTATTAGTAAATACCAGAGAAGAAAAGGATTACGCTCTGGACAGACTCTAGATAATCCTGGTTACTATCCAATGTCCAAAGACCATGGTAGTCAGCAAATTAGTTTCTAAGCACACAAATAAAAATCCAGTTTTGCCTGAATTCCTGAGTTAAAATGCTGTTAAAAATATTTTCACTTTACCTGGAATCCAATTTTATCCTAAAACTGAATTAGTAAACTTTTTGGCATCGTTCATTGTTTTAGTAAAAATTATTTGGGGACATTTTATATTCTTCCTAAATCAATGGACTGTGTCTTTTTAAATCATGGGTATAATGGGTTCAATTCATCCATCTACTCACTCCTGTCCTTCAATCAGCTGTTGAGTGGATTAGGAAGAGACCTAGAAACGTGAATCCATAGCTTTATCCTCTGATATAAGAAGCCAACAATGGTTACACACAAGGAAAAAGGACTAGTATATAGTCTTAGAGCTTGAAAGATAATATAACACTCTACCATTCCCCAACCCATAGCGAGAAGGGAAAGAGTAGGAGACCACTCAAATAGGCAGGCATCCATATAGTCAGCTGGCCATTTTGCAAAACTATATTTTAACCATGATTTTTGTCAGCACTTGGCAAATGTGATTGAAATAATTCAAACAATAGAAAGTGCTCAGAATAGTTTCCTTTGAAATGTTTCTTCACAGGACATTGCTGGTATTTTGGAGGAAATAATTTGCTGTTCAGGACTGCCTCCTACTCCCCACCCACTAGAGAATGTTTAACAGCCCTGGCTCCTACCTACTACTGATGGGATACTCTCTTCCCAGTCACTATGCCAACCAAAAATGCCCCCCTGGAGAACCATTGCTGAAAATGGTTTCTCGCCTTTTGCTCCTTGTGATTTACAACTATAATTTACTCCCTTTTGACAGTCATATGGCATATGGTCATATAACGGAGACAAGGCATTCCACTGATATTCCCAGAACAGAAGGAATTCCTAAGAACTTGTAAGAGTTATGTTATATAATGACAAGAAGTATTATGACAAACAAAGTTATCTACATTTTATGTCTATTTAAGAATTTTAGAAAGCAGAGCTCCTGTTTAAATGCTCTCCCAAAATATATGACAGTGATTTAAAAAAAAAAAAAAGAATCCTAGAATTTTGGGAAAGAAAATAATAGAAATTGTAAAGCACCTATATCAGGATGCCTAATACTAACTTTGCAAGTTGGCCAAAGATTATAGTTGTAAACATACTATTCTTAATAAAATTAAGGTATTCAAAGAAGCTAAGCATTTAAATGAAATTTCTTTACGATAGCAATTCTCAAATGTTAGCTTGCACTAAAATTATGGAAGCATTCATTAAAACACAGATTGCTGGGCCCTACCTTCAGAGTTTACTTTAGGAGGTCTAAAATGAGCCTGAGATTTTGCATCTCTAACAAGTTTCCAGGTGATGCTGATGCTGCTGGTCCTGGGACCACACTTTCAGAAACACAGCTTTAAAAGATACTTTCACTACCCACAAATGTTCCATTTCTTTCTGAAACTTATTAGATAACACATGATATATGGAAACATTGCAGTAATGAATACAACGAATTAAAAACAATTTTCTAGGTTACTCCTAAGAAGCTTCTATTCTCCATTCTCCTATCGAAGTAGGAGATCATTACAGAGATAAGAACATTTAGAAAAGTAGGTCTGGGCTAATCTTTTAATCAAGTTGACAACCAACTATTTGCGAGTGAAGTTAAGGGACCCTTATCTTATTAAGAATGTGAAAGATAATATAGGGTATTTGAATATTGATTAGATATTTGAAGATATTAAGAATAATTACTTTAGGTATTATATTGGTATTACTTTTCAACAGTTGAAATGATGTCTTGGGTTTTGCTACAAAAAATCTAGTATGGGGGATGTCAGAAACATGGGAGAGTGAGAGACGTCCTCAGATCTCCGCCCTTGAAACAACAATAAGCTAACAACTAAAACTCAACAAAAAACGCCCAAACTGCACACCAGCACACCTGAGCATGGGATCAGCACCTAAAAGCTACCACAGGTCAGAACCCCAGGTGTTTGGTGGTGGACTGGGAGAAATAAGAAGTCTCTTGTAGCCCCTGGAGCAACCTGTAGGAGAAGGGGGAGGGGAGAAGTTGCAGAGAATTCCCTGAACAGCTCTGCCTGGGAGTACTGCGAGCTCCACATGGCCAGTGGCAGGTCCCAGGCATCGGGGCACAAAGCAGAGAAGCAGGACGGCAGAGAAACAACAGTTGATTATTACCAGTCGCAGATGCAAAATGTCAGGATAAGAAGCAGCCCCCACCACCCAACCCAAAGGACCCCTCCCCTCATATCCTCCAAGATCGGACACCGGGGAACCCAAGGGCAATCTCAGCAAATGCTGCTGAAACTGTCACTAACAGTGACAGGGACTGAGTCTTAGAGTAGCGAGTATGACTGAATATCTATAAGAAAAAAGAGGCATTATTAAGACTTTATATAAAGCAAGGATCCAAAAAGCTTAGATGCCACCTACTAGAAATCAAAAGAAAAACGCTATCTTAGCAACAAGCTAAACAGAGACATTTCTATAAAAACATCTTTCTGGAAATAAAGTAAAATACACTTCCATTAATGCCCAGGTGGAAAAATAGTCCATTAAACATCATGAACAACAGAAGTGACAAGGCAGCTCATAAAGAAAGAGAAAAATCCCCAGAAAATAAGCTTAAAGACATAGAACTATGCAACTTGAATGACAGACAATTCAGGATGGTACTTCTAAAAAAACTCAATGAGATCTGAAACAACTCAAATCAACAATTTCAGGAATTGAAAAAACAACTAGATGAGCAGAATGAGTTCTTTAGCTAGGAGACTAAAACCCCGAAAAAGAACCAAATAGAACTTCTGGAGATGAAGAACACACTGCAAGAGTTGAAAAATGAAACAGAAAGCTTGCGAAATAGAGTTGACCAAATGGAGGAAAGTATCAGTGATATTGACGACAGAAATCTAGAAATAAATCAGAAGGAAGAATGAAAAAATAATGAAAGAGACATATAAGAACTAGCTGATACCATCAGGAGAGAAAACATTATCGAAGGGGAGGAAAAGGAAAAGGGACTAGAAAGCATTTTCAGACAAATAGCAGATGAGAATTTCCCAAATCTAAGGAATGAGCTGGAGTGTTGAATTCAAGAAGTCAACAGAACATCCAATTATCTCAATCTAAAAAAGCCTTCTTCAAGACACACTGTATTACAATTATCAAAAATCAATGACAAAGACAGAATTCTCAGGGCAGCCAGGGAAAAGAGAATGGTAACCTTTGTTACCTATTAGATTATTGTCGGACTTCTCAGCACAAACCTTACAAGCCAGGAAGGGGTGTACTCACATATTCAAACTATTAAATGAAAGGAACTACCAGCTAAGGATAATGTATCCAGCAAAGCTCTCCTTTAGATAGGAAGGAAAAATAAAGACCTATTTATATATATATTTATATATATATATAAATAACTATCCTCTACATATTTGTAATGGTAACCACAAGCCAATGATTCAGAACTGAAGTATATTACATAAAACAAAAAGAAGTACCAGAGGGAAAAGCCACAAAACAAACCAAAATGAAAAAAATGAAAAGGCACAAAAGGACAGAGAAGCAATAGAAACACCAAGCACTATACCAAAACATAAAATGGTTACATAAAAACCTCATATTTAAATAATCAAATGTAAATGGAATGAACTCACGAATAAAAAGGCACAGAGCTGCAGAATGGATCAAAAAACAAAATTCAAACATACTCTGCCTCCAGGAAACACATTTCAGTTCAAAAGACAAATATAGGCTCAAAGTGAAAGGGTGAAAAATGATATTTCAAGCAAATGGCATTCAGAGAAACACAGAAGTAGTAGTACTAATATCAGACAAAATAGACTTCAAAATAAAAAAAGGTAAAGAAAGACACTGAGGGACACTTCAAAATGATAAAGGGAATTATGCACCAAGAAGTCATAACTCTTAATATTTATGCTCCCAATTAGGGAGACCCAAAATATGTAAAGCAGTTACTAACAGAACTAAAAGGAGAAACAGACCAAAAAATGATCGTAGTAGGGGACCTAAATACACCACTTGTCAGATATGGCCGGATCATCCAAAAAGAAAATCAATAAGGAAATAACATCCTTAAATGATACATTAGACCAACTGGATGTAATTGACATTTACAGAGCCTTGCATCCCAAAAGAGTTGTTTATACATTCTTCCCTAATGCACATGGAACATTCTCAAGGATGGACCACATACTGCAACACAGAGATAGCTGCAACAAATATAAGAGGGTTGAAATCATACCACCCATATTCTCTGATCATAATACTTTGAAACTTGAGATTAACTGTAAATAGAAAGTGGAAAGAACCACAAATACATGGAGATTAAACATCACACTAAAGAATACTGGGTCAGAAAAGAAATGAAAAGAGATCAAAAGATACATAAAAACAAATGATAGTACAATATACCACAACTTTTGGGACACGGCAAAAGTGGACATAAGAGGAAAGTTCATATCATTACAGGCCTATCTCCATAAATAAGAACGAGCCCAAATAAACAACCTAACACTTCATCTTAAAAATTTAGAAAAGGAAGAACAAATGAGGTGTAAAGTCAGCAGAAGGAAAGAAATAATCAAAATTAGAGCAGAAATAAATGAAATTGAAACAAAACAAAACAGAAGAATTAATTGCAACAAAGAGCTGGTTCTTTGTGAAGGTTACTAAAATTGAGAAATCCTTGGCTAGACTCACTAAAGAAAAAGGACAAAGGATACAAATAAAATTAGGGATGAAAGAGGAAAAATTATGACAGACACTGCAGAAATTCAAAGGATCTTACAAGAATACTATGAAAAAGTATATAACACCAAATTTAATAACTTAGAATAAATGGACAAGTACTTAGAAAATACAACCTTCCTAGACTGAATCAAGAAGAACTAGAACATCTAAATAGACCATTGAGCAATATGGAAATTGAAACAATCATCAAAAACCTATCAAAATGTAAAAGTCCAGTACCAGATGGCTTCACCAGTGAATTCTACCAAACATTCAAAGAATATTTAATACCTATTCTCAAATTCTTCCAAAAAATCGAAGAAGAGGCAATATTTCCCAACACATTTTATGATGCCAATATTACATTGACAACATAACCTAATAAAGATAACACAAAAAAAGAAAACTACAGACCAATATTTCTCATGAATACAAATGCAAAAATCCTAAATAAGTTACTAGTGAACCGAATACAGTAACATATTAAAAAAGATTATACTCCACGATCAAGTTGCTTCATCCCATGGGCACAAGGATGGTTCAACATACGCAAATCAATTTATGTGATACAGCACATAAATAAATTAAAAAATAAGAATCATAAGATCATATCAATAGAAGCCTGTGACAAGATACAGCATCCATTTATGATTAAAACTCTTAACAAAATCAGTACAGAAGAAAAGCACATTAACATAAAAAGGCCATATATGGCAAACCCTCAGCCAACATTATACTCAATGGTGAAAAACTAAAAACCTTCCCTCTAAGATAAGGAACAAGACAAGGCTTTCCACTATCGCCACTGTTATTCAATATAACATTGGAGGTCCCAGCGAGTGCAATCAGACTAGAGAAAGAAATAAAAGGCATCCAAATAGGAAACGAAGAAGTCAAACTGTTATTATTTAAGGATGACATGATTCTCTATATAGAAAACCCTAAAGACTCAACAAGAACACTATTAGAAACAATAAGCAAATACAGTGACGTTTCTGGATACAAAATCAATGTTCAAAAATCCATAGCATTCCTCTATTCCAATAACGAAGTGTCAAAAAAAGAAGTGGTGAAAATAATTCCTTTTGCAATAGCAATAAAAAGAATAAAATGCCTAGGATTAAATCTAATGAAACATGTGAAGGACCTATAAAATGAAAACTATAAGACCCTATTAAAAGAAATTGAAGAAGATAAAAAGAAATGGAAAGATACTCTGTTATCTTGGATTAGAAGAATCAACATAGTTAAAATTAACACATTACCTAAAACATTATACAGATTTAATGCAATCTGTCCAAATCCTATTGGCATTTTTGAAAGAAATAGAACAAAATATTATCAGATTTGCATGGAAGAACAAAACACCCAGAATTGCCAAAGCCATCCTGAGAAAAAAGAACGAGACTGGAGGCATCACTCTGCCTGACACAGAATTATACTACAAAGTGACAGTAATTGAACAATTGGCAGAAAAATAGACACACAGACCAGTGGAACAGAACCGAGAGTCTAGAAATGAACCTATGCTTATATGGGTGAATAATTTTTGACAAAAAAAAGCCAAAAACATACAGTGGAGAAAGGAAAGCCTCTTCAACCAATGGTGCTGAGGAAACTGGAAAGCTGCCTGTAAAAGAATGAAACTAGACTGTTGTCTATCACCACACACCCAAATTAACTCAAAATGGATTAAGGACCTGAATCAATAAATTGCAAAGAAGAGAACAAAGGAAATGAACTCATGGACCTTGGAATTAAAGAGGATTTTATAAATTTGACCTCAAAGGCAAAGGATGTAAAAGCAAAAGTAAATGAATGGGACTACATCAAACTAAAAAAACTTCTGCTCAGCAAAAGAAATCGTCAACAATGTAAAGAGACAACCATCTGAATGGGAAAATACACTTGCAAGCAACACCTTCTATAAGGATCTAATATCCAAAATATACAAAGAACTTATACAACTCAATAATAAAAAGCTAACAATCCAATCAAAAAATTGGCAAAGGACCTAAACAGACCCTTCTCCCTAGAAGACACACAAATGGCCAGCAAAGAAATGAAAAGATGCTCCTCATCACTAGTATTAGGGAAAACAAATCAAAACCACAATGAGATAGCATCTCACACCTGTTAGAAGAGCTGTTAACAGGACAAGTAATAACAAATGTTAGAGAAGATGTGGAGAAAAAGAAACCCCCATACACTGCTGGTGGGACTACAAGTTGGTACAGCCACTATGGAAAATACTATGGAGGTTCCTCAAAAAACTAAGAATGGATTTACCATATGATCCAGCCATCCCTCTACTGGGTATTTACCCAAAGACTTGAAAACGCATATCCATAAAGATATTTGCACACCGATGTTCATAACAGCATTATTCACAGTGGCCAGGACACGGAAGCAACCAAAGTGTCCTACAACAGATGATTGGCTAAAGAAGCTGTGGTACGTCTATACGGTACATATATATGTGGTACATGTATACAGGAATATTAGTCATAAGAAGAGATGAAATACTGCCATTTGCGACATAATGGATGGACCTTGAGGTAATCATGCTAAGTGAAATAAGCCAGACAGAAAAAGTTGAAAACCACATGATATCCCTTATATGTGGGATATAAACCTAAAAGCAACAAATGAACAGGACAAACAAACAGAAACTCATGAACATGGATAATAGACTAGTGGTTACCTGAGGATAGGGGAAGGGGGAAGGGAGATGGGGTAAAAGGAGTCAAATATGCATTGACAGAAAGAAAAATAACTATGGGAGGGGAACACACAATGCAATATATATATATCTGCCTTACTGTTAAATTGTACACCTGAAACTTACTGGATTTCAATGTCACTAAAAAAATAAATTAAAAGTAAATTTATTAGAAAAAATCTAGTATGGAGGAGAAGAAAGTAAGAGGTATTATAGGTGAAAAAATGTTAAACATGAATTGATAACTATTGAAGTGGGATGATGTGTACATGGGGGTAACACTACTATTTTCTCTACTTTTGAGTGTGTTTGCAATCTTCTACAATACAAAGTCTATAAATCAACGTTAAAAGTAACGTGGTTGATAACAGAATATAGGAGAAACCAAAGATTTTGGGTAGAGTCAAAACAACCTGATTAGGTAGTTCCTTCAAATTCAGTCTTTCACTTTCACCTTAAGCATAAAGCATACATTTAACAATAATCAACATAATGGAAATTCAGGCCTCTTTTTTAATTTCAAGGAGAAAATAAATTAATATAGAACCAAAATACATCAGAGAAACAAACAAACAAAAAACTATACAGTAAAATTACAAATTTTCTAGCCATTATCAAAATTAACTTTACATATAAGAATACATTTTATAAAGTAAGTTGAACTGAATGGAGGTCAAAGTTGCAAGTTCCAATGTCAGTTCTCTAATGTTTTGCTGTATTAACTCTTTCAAGTCACTTATATACTTAGGGTTTGCTCTCTGATATATATAATAGAACTTGAAGATTTGTAAGATGACTCACAGAGGACTGTCCAGCACAGTTTTCCTGTGGATGTTCACAGAAAGCCACAACAGCCAATTCTGCAGTAGCTCTTTCAGGCACTCAAGAACACTACACTGAGGGGGTGGAAACAAAAAAAAAGTATTCATGAAATCATTCAGACATACCATAATTTTGAGAACTAAGAAACTAAATCAGAGGCTTAGAAGGAACTATACCCAACAGCTGCTGCTCCAACCTGATCAATCCCCAGGACACAGATGGACACAAGCACAAGTTTATTTTCTCCACCCTAGCTTATCAGCCCAGGAAGAGACTCTTGTTTCTCTATATTACATTCATTTATAACATTTATTACATCACCAAATACATTAACACTCACCCCTTACTGTCTCTTCTCAGAGACCCTTTGTAGTTGCTACAGATAAGAGTTTCCTACTCTTTTCACCTTGCATCTACACCTAAGATTTACTCCCTTGTTGATGGTCATAAAATTTATCTTGTCTTTTGTGATTGTGGAAAACAAACAATTCTAGTTTTTCCTTTCTCAGTCCTTGCCTTTATTTTCCAGTTCCTCATTCACATATATAAATAGTCCTGACAGAAGAGTGCTTGGGGCATTTGTGAGGATAAATCATAATATCTATAAACTTGAAAGCAATCCATACCATTCATTCCAAAACCTAATACATGAAAGCTTTCTGAAACATCCTTAATAAATAAGGACTGAGATACTACCTGAGTATCTCCAGTGATGGGGTGCTCAGTGCTTCTTCATACAAACAGCTCAATTAATATTTTTTAGAATGTGAACAAAAAAGGGGGTATGTACAGGTTCACTGACCGAAAGTAACCTTGCAGTATGATTTGATCATAAATTCCTGAGTGGGTAGAAATGCCCAGGCCTAGAACTTCTTTAGTGAAAGGGTTTTAAGCAAGCAGAGTCCGATGTTTTTGTGCATCTAGGTTAACAAATTTTTGAAATGTCAGAAGTAATCCTCTTTTCCAGACTCCCTGAAGGCACAACCACCTCCTAGGGAGCACATAATGTTAACTATCCTGGACCTTGCTTTCTTCTACCTTCATACAATCTTCCTTATGTTCACTCCTTAATCCCATATGTATACAAGACACTGCAAAACTATCATTTTCCAGAGCATCTGAGATCTTGCTTCCCAGCATGTCGTCAGTTTGGCTCAAATAAACTCATAAAAATTCTCTTAAGGTTTGGATGTTTCTGACCTGGACAAAACCTTGACACCTCACATTCAAGTGTGAATGAATGACCCTTTAGTCACCCCACTCGTTCTTGTACTCTATACTTCTCTGTGTTTCTTTCCCCCTTTCACTGATCCCATCCTTCCCAAATCTTTCAATTGTAGTTTCCAGCACTTCCGTTCCACAGCAATCTAAACCTACACCTTCGTATTCTTCAAAGTATGCTTTCTCTGTCTTCTTATTCTCATCATACCTGGCTCTCCCTCAGCTCTCAGCCAGGACACTGTTTCCTCTGAAAACATTTCCATAGCCCACACTTCACCACTTGGACAATTCCCTAGCTCCCCACTCCTACTATGGGAACAGAATATAAGCCTCTTTGAGATGGTAAATATAAAATGAGAAATAAATATCCCTTTAAGAAGGGGTCAGTTTTAAAAAGATAGTATAAATAAATCAAATGGATGTTCTATTTAATCAGGTGCCATAGAAAAAAAATCTGCCGTTTTCGAATATTTACAAATATTTTCTGAGCTGCAGAACCTCATTAGCAGTAACATTAGCTGAATGTGTTAGGCTAAGATCAAAGACCTTCATTTCAGATTGCACTTTGCTATAGTCAGTTTTTCTCATGAATTTGACTATCCTTAGCTTTTCTAACACAACACAAAAGCTATCTATCTTTAACACTATTTCCAAACTATTACTCCTCCTTATATAAACAACCCTTTCTCTTTAAGGTTTACATAATCCAACTACACTACCTTTTATTTTTTTATTTCCATATATTTGGATCTACCTCCTTGAAACTTGTATACATTCACTGAAAACCTTCTCACTCTGCCTCACATCCTGCCATCAGTCCCTGAGTTATGTCAGTGTCCATGAAGATGATCCACCCACTACTTTAGCTTGTTTCTTGACCTCAAACCAAATAACTTTCATCTCCACTCTACCTTAGTTATACACTCCCACAGCCACACACTAAACTTTGTTATAACCTGAACTGAACCACCACCAAAATCTACTATTATCTTTTCTTTACTGTGACCTCCTGTTCTTCCAGCTTTTACACACCCTCAACTCCAACTACTTATTCTTGCTCTTCAACTTCAGATATATTCAATCCCTTGATTCCTTCATTTTTAATATCATTTTTTACCCTTTTCAGCCTTCTCCTGGCCTCACCTCCCTATCTAGACTAGACCACATTGTTAATCATTCACAACTCCCTTGCACTCCATTTAGCCAGCAAAACCTTAAATGATTCCTTCCAACTCATAACTTATGTTCTCTGATCCTACATCTGAGCTGAAGAAAAACACAACTATAAGGGTTAGTACCACTCCAAATTTATGGTCTCCAACTTCATATGGGCCCTTAATGAAGTTCAATAATCCTTTTACTTGTCTTTAAGCAGTTCTATTTTTCTCAGCAGCTGTCCTAAGCACATAACACCCTCCTAAACCCCCTACTCAATTCTATCCTCTACAACACACTTTCTATTTTGAGAAATTTAACATTTTTAGGCACAAGGTATTTCAACATCTTGCCCTTTCTTCCAACTGTATGAATATATATCCCTAGCCATATGTCCTTGTTCCCAGTCTTAAGAATAAGTGCTACCTCCCAATCTCTCGACATCCATCCAAGCAAATAATCTTGTCTTAAACTAGTACCTTCATACTTCTTCTGAAATCCTGCACTGTCAATTATCCTCCATTTCCAACCTCTCCCTCTTCTCAACTGGCTTCTTCTAGTCTACCTATAAATATACTCAGGTTTTTCTCATATTGGAGGCAAATAAAAACAAAACACCCCCCCCCACACACACACACAACCATCCCTTGATTCAAAATCCCACTATAGCTATCTTTCTACCTCTTCCTTTTAGCCAAACTTTTTGAAACATATTCTATACTCATTGTCTTGTCTTCACTTCTCGACTCAACATCCACAATCTGGCTTTTACCCCTATACTCCACAGAAACTGTTCACAAAGGTACCTAAAACCTCTGTATTATCAATTCCAAACAATTTTTTTGGTCCTTATCTTTCTGGACCTTCCTGAGATACATGGCAATATTGTTCCTTCACTCTTTGATATCCTGTATTCTCTCTGTTTCCATGGCACTGTTGCTCTCCTGATTATTTTCATACTTTTTTAAAAATTAAATTTATTGGGGTAATGATGGTTAATAACATTACATTTTTGTACTTCATGAAAAAGTTCCTTCATAGACTCTCCTTTTCAGCTAAAAATTAAATGAGTATTCTCGAGTTCTGTCCTTGGCCATTTCCCTTCCTCCATCCTTTCCTCTCCCCATCCCCACTCTCAAATATAAATATATGTATGTGTGTATAAATCTATTATTTACTTATTAGGCTGGACCATATGGAATTGCCAATTGTTAAACATCCCTGGTCTACACAAATGGCAATGTCACATGGTTTAAGCTAAAACTGACAGATAAGTAGCTCTCTAGATTCACGGAATAAGAGAAGAAATAAAGAATAACCTAATTATAAGATAGGAAGAAAATCATGAAAAGTTGTAAAATGAAGGGCCTGAAAATATATTAACTGGGAGAAGTGGAGTGTATTATTATATAAATGATATTGGTCTAATAGTAAGTTACCAGGACAACATGTTTTTCCTATAAATGTGGCCAATAGTAGGTGATTTATTGTGAAAAAAAGTTATAAAAGAAACATTACTTATATTGTCATTCTTTTGGAATAGAAATAACCATTCTATAAGAAAGTGGCTCTCAAACTCAGTCAGGTAGAACTGAAAGCCACAGTGGTCCTTTAGGAGAATGCCTCAAAATAGTAACACAATTTACTATATAAGATTGGAACAATTTTATTAGTAGAAAATGACTATATTATAAATATACAATATGAATATCACAGGAATTTTGTTTGCTTTGGTCATTACTGTTTCCAGTGTCAAAAAGGGTATCTAGCACATAATGGGTAATCAATAAATGTTGGTGAAATGAATAAGTGTATTTACAAAAATATCAACCGCTTTGATCAAACTAACTATACTTAAGTATTCTCCAGTCTGTTTTTATTAATACTCATTTGCCACCTGCTCATTCGCTTTGTCATCTGCTATAAGTGACAACAGTTTAGAAGAACTACATGCAATGAAAACCTTGAAAACAGAAAACTCTATACATTAACTTTCATTTCAGTGATGCAGCATCTCAAGTTCAAGCCCAAGAGAATTCTGCTAGAAAACCACTGCCATAACGTGGGTTTGGAATCATGGACCACTGGCTATAGAATAACAGTTCTTGCTGAATCTAAGCAAGATAGTTTTTTTTTCTTACCTTGAAATAAATGGTTGATGTAAAGAAGAGCTGTGCTAGATGGTCAAAAATAACTGGTTTCACCTCTAGGAAATAATAATAAAAAAGATTATACATAATACTTTTATTTAATATTACATTGAATTACATCTCACACCAAAATTTCAATGATACATACCAGAGAAGTTGCTAATAGGAATCCAGCACACAAGCTGAAGGAACTGTGACCGACAACAGGAGCCATCCCAGAGAGGAAGGCTCTTATACAGGAATGCTTCACAGGAATAAAACCCCTCCTGTAATATAAGTCAATGGTAAAACCTTATATGGAACTCTTCGGTTTTAATTGCTCTCTAAACAACCAGTTTATTCTATGCTTTAGTTGTTTTACTCTTAGACTAATTTTTCATCAATATAATTCAAAGTCTTGAGTTAGGTACCAGACTTCCTCATAAAAATTATCAAATGATTAATATTTGGATATATCAGCATCTTTATCAATACAATTTCTAAACACCATAAACTTCATCAATTAGAAAGAAGGTAAAAAGTCAAGTTACAGAATATTTTTTAAAGATAAATAAAATTGTACTATTTTGGAGAACATGCAGTCACTTGAACAGTCACTAAATGTATACAACATTAGACAGTGAGGCTAGACTTTCATTAGAGGCCGCAGAACAAATTCAAACTCTGGGCAACTCCATCTGTAGAGGACTGAGTATCTAGGTTATTTACATTTCCACCAAAGTAAGGACCTAGAGTCTTCCTTTTTCCCTTTGTCACCCTGAGCCTTAAATAGTAGTGCACACCAGGACTCTATTCTGGACTTTTTCATGCCATGAATTCTCTGGACAATCTCACCAATAACATAGCTAAAACCACCACCTATATAATAAAGGAGTCTTCAATCTTTGTCTCTAGCCTAATTCTCATTCCTGAGCTCTAGACTCCTTATCTAACTGCCTTCTGGATATGACTTCTTAGATGTCCCACAGGCATCTTTTAAATCAAATTTATCTTTCTTTCCAACCCTGCTCCTCCTCTAGTCTCTTTCTCACTGAATTCCATCATCATCTTCCCAAGCAGGAAACCTAAAAAGCAACCTAAATTCATCTCTTTATCCTCACCAGCATCATTCACACCCAACTTCCAACTCAATGGTTTCACACCAAATCCTTGAGATTTATTCAACAACATTAACTGAGCATCTCTTTTGTACCAGGTACCAAGCTGGATGCCTGCACATGAAAAAAAATTTAGACAGGGTTCCCACCCTTTGGGAGGTTATAATATATAGAGAAACAGATGCTGAAAAGTGCCATGATACAGGTAAACATAGAAAGCCATGGGAGCACATAGAACAAACATCTAACCCAGGGTTATCCAGGCCAAATAAAACATATTTGACATTTGAACAATGTTGATTTTAATAACACAAGGGGTGACCCTATGAGATTTATCTTACTGGCTAATTCAATTAATTGAATACATTCAAGTACATCTTCGGTAGGTGCTAATAAATTACAGGCCATTCTCACTTATCTGCATACTTTAACAAATTCTTTCTTTAAATCCAACAGTACAAAGACAAATGTCAATTCAACTCAGTTCTATTTATGAATTCTGAATTGAGCAAATATTATTTACAAAAGATGTTGAGCACTAAAGAAAAGGTTTTCGATGGCTATCCAAATAAATTTGAGTAAGAAGTGGAATCTTACTTGTAAGAAGCACTCTGCCCTGATGACAGTGTCCAGGAAGTTAGTAAATTCTTTCCCATGTTCATAATTATTCACCTTGTACCAAATACATTCTGAAGCAGAAATATTAAACATTAGCATCCTGTTGTACAATAACTACATAAAACATAATTACCATAACTCTAAAGAGACAGAAAAATGACAAATATAAACAAGCCATCAGTCTCATACACCCTAGTCAACTCGCAGTTTAGATTGCAACAGGTATGTGGAAGTGATAGTGGGAAGTTACTTAAGAACTTGGTAATACAGGAGGAAAGTGCGTAGTGAAAAAATAAACTGCTAAAATTCACATATAATGAATGTGATTTGCTTTATGTCACACAGTAAATCAAGAGACTATGAATGTATGAATTCTAAGTTTGCCAATGCTCTGAAATTAAAACTACAGTGAACTGGGGGTAATCTAAGGGTGGCAGGACTCTTGTAAGTGGAAATCTATCTCTATCATATCCTACCTAAAGAAAGTCTCTAAGCAGAAAAAGGAGAGTTAACCTAGAATTACTAAAACCAATTTTTAAACACCTGAGGAGTCAGGAGTTACTTATTCAGGACAGAAACAATCAGGGGAACAAAATACTATCTCTAGAAAAATTGATCCCCTTGGAGGAATAAAATTATCAGGATTTACTATGGCCTGGATGAAAAACTCCCTCGCTACCCCTTCCTTCAATTCTATAATTAAAAAATCTTCTAATGACTAATTTGGCTCCCATACATATTGAATAGCCTAAGAAAGGAGCTATTCTAGTTGACAGATATGAACGGTTTGGTTACCAGAATTACTTCTATAATGAAATAATAAGGTGACATTCTGGTTTATACAATAGTCCTCTCTGAGTTTGGTTAGCATTGATCTTAAGATTCTAGGGGCTTAATGGCAAGTTTCTGGATATACAATCCAAGATAGAGTCCTTGGATTGTGATGATCATCAAAGTGGAGCCACTCAGTGAGCTTTGGTGACCATCTAGCAGTATTTCCTTAACAACACATCTACTTTCTTACTGCCTTTAAAATTATAACAAGGGGAGCATTCAGGCTCTGAATATATGATTACCCAAGAAAAATTACAGCATATGAAGGCTCCTCCTGTCTAGAATTTGGCACTCTTTATAAAAGAAACCCATTTATACACTATCTTGGTCCTTACTCATTCATCCAACTTTTAAGTATCAGTTCTCTACCTTCTTGTAATGTTTGACTCAACCAATGATAGAGCCTCAGTAAGACTGATTGATCTCTGACACAGTTAATATAGTGAAGTAGCAGAGAATTGTTCAGCACTGCACCCATCTGAGAAGGCAGCTGCAAAGACAAAACAATCGGTTAACTTTACATAGTTATGTAAAAAGTAGGTGAGAGCAACAAGTAAATCAATAGACAGGAAAAGTATAACAAAAAGAAAGGTCATGAAGAACAAATGGAAAATGCAAATCAGCACATGGTCCAGTCACATACCTCTAAGCAATGAATGTTCTGTAAGAGTTGAGGGAAGCTTTTAAGCTGTTCAACTGGAAAAGATCTATTCCTACCAAGATAATCAGAAAGACTCATTCCTCTTTTTCCATATTCTTTACTGTGGCTACTGGAATCTAGCACTGGTATAAGTGAGGGAGAATTCCATTTCTAAAGAAGAAAGAATAAACCATTCTATTAATGGACTGAACAGACTACACAAAATATAAATGTAAAAGCAGTCGTTAAGGTGGTTCAATGAATGGAGCCTGAATGTGGTTTGCATAAAAGTGTATTTAAATATCTATAGTCTCTTCCAACATCTGAACAGTTATTGTTTGGCTTTATTTTAAAAAGGCCTCTCAAGTCATTTGGGGTTTTAGATACTTACTCTTTTTCCAGGACGGACGTTAGCTGGACCTAACATCAGCTTTAGAGGTTCTGGAGAAGGTCCCTGATTCCTTTGCCTCACAGCAAATATAGCTGTCTTCCACAGATTCTCTGAATTCTTAAAGAAGATCTATAAATTTGAATATAAAGTATATGAGAGTAGGTACCGATAAGCTGAAGCAATAGAGAATCCAAACTCTTCATTAATTGGATGTATATTATGAAATATTTTGTACCCACACAAATCCATTTAAAGACTTACTGATCAGGAATCAATTAATCAAATGGAATCAAAACATAGTGTCAATCTCTAAAAAATACTTCCCAGAAACAATGCCACAAAGTAGATCTTAAAACAGCTTGCTGTAAACATTACAGTCCAAATCTGTAAATTATTTTAATCAAGAACAGCATATTTCAATCTCACTATGACTCATTGCTCCTTAATCCCTTACCTTCTTCTTTATAGGCAACGATACAGAAATCAAAGTAGGAATAAAGAACTTATACAGTGACAACAAAGCCTGGAGATAAGGCTGCTTTCCCTGAAATAAAATAAGAGTTTTCAGTTTTCAATCCTGTGGTCAATAAGAAAACAAATAACAATAAAAGATTAAACATATATTCGGACCTTAATTTTACTATGTGATATAGTTATAGGCAGATGCTATAGAAAAATCAAAGCAGCCATTTAAATCAGCTACCATGAAACAACCCTCACCAACCTGTCTTCTCTTTTATGACCTTTTCCCCTGCTTTACTTCTTCCTTACATTTTCTCTCTTCTTCTCTGCCCATGCCTTAGTCTTACCAGTCATATCTGTTAGCATGGCTTACTCTCACTGGTAACATATTTAGCACTCAAAGTTTACTAATTCTTGATTTAGACAGGAAGGTGGGAAGACAAAAAGGGATGCCAAGAAAACAGAGCAAAGGAAATATTAATAATTTAAAATCATAATTCACGAAAAATTAACTAGGAAATCTAACAATGGGTATGCAGTAGCCAAGCTCCTTGCTATAACTGCAAGTCTTAACCAAAACATGAATTTTATAATGACAGAAGTCATTACAGCTGGATACATGTGTTTGATATATCTGGCTATCCAGAGAAAACATATCACTAAAATGAAGTCCAAGGAAGTAACCAAATTGTTTTATTATATTACCAAATTGTTTTATTTTACTACTATACAAAACAAGGAAGGCAGAAAATGGGGCTTAGCAATACAGCATCCTTATAACAGCTTCTTGAAATTAAGTTTATTGTAATAAAACCAAAATGACCCAGTTTTTCTATGACCAAATATCTTCTGATCTCTGTACTCGTATCGATTAGTATTAGAGTGCTTGCTTGGAGTTGCAATGTTTTTTAATAAAGCAGATATTTAGTAGTGGAAAGACCTTTAGAACTTACTGTCCACTTAATCAAAAGGGGCACTTTTAAAACATGGCATATTGAACATACATGTTTAACCCTGGGTCCTCCCAAAGCCTCACTAAAAAGTAAATGAATGAAAAGGTATCAAAATCACAAGTTCAAAGAGAACAAGAAAGGAGGCAACAGCAAATGAGGGATCATTTATATACGGTTTACTAGGTATTAGGGAAGAGCCTCTACTGTGAAAGACCAAACTAAAGAAAGGAACTCTGAGGAAACAGAGACAAAGCTGGGAAGAGAAAAACAAAATCGCAGATGAGAATCCCATAAACCATAGTCACCAACCCTTAAGAAGAAACCTACCTCCCGCTTCCAGTTCCAAAGACTGCTCTCAACTGAGCCTGGTGCTTATAATGTAACCCTTGCCACCATTCATGCTTATCACCTGAGAGTCAATTTCTGTGTTATATTTCTTCCATGGATCAGGAGTTATGGGGCATGAATGAGTATGGAGGGGATACATGTCTTTGCGAGTACCAGAAATTCATATATCCAATATATTTGTTTACATGCCAATTATGTCTGTTACCATTATATATGTTTGGTTATATGTAAGCATGGCTGTGGCTTCTTGGTTTGATATTGTTGGACTTAACCAAATTCACCAAAATATAGCTAAGCAAAAAAATTTTATAAATGCACATTTATAAATGGCATTGATGATGGGATTATTTAGTAACATACTATATAGAATGTTAATAAAGCCATACATTTCATGTCTGGGTTTAAAATATCTAGACAATCGTGTACTAAATCATTTTTTTAAAACTTGAATATACACTGTTGTTTTCATCAACACAAATCAGCAAGAGTTTATAGAAGAATTTTCTTATTCTGTTGAAATGTTTTGCTGTTAACGTGAAAAAATGTGTATCGTTTTCACAATTTCTATTAATGTGAAGTGAAATTCAATTTGAACAAAAAAATTATCATTAATATCCTCAGGGAGCTAAGAGAAGATATGGTATCCATAAAACGCAAAACAAGAACAATCACTGAATTGTACTAACTGGAAAACTCACACTGGAGAAGCATGAATGTGTATTTGTGTTTTTCATTAAATATAAATGCCTCGGGTAGATCATGCAGGCTTCAGCAGTTAGGCATAGGCACTGCGACTTCCTACTGTTTTATACCCAAGGCATTACAGACCTCTGTTACCTGGCAGGTATAGTGGAAATAACAATGCAAGAGAGCTGTAAGGACAAGAGATAATAATCAGGGAATAAATATACTGAAGTTTAAGTATCCAGAAAAGAATGCTTTCCTAGATCACATCAACAAAAATAAATAAATAAACTGGTCACTTTAATAACTTTAATAGTTTTAATAATACCCCCTACACTTGTTTCCCAGCCATACCAACCTAGTTCCCCAGTTTCTACTGTTTGACATCTCCGTGTCTTTGCTCATGCTATTCACTCTGTCAGGAGTGCCCCGCTTTCCCTCTTCCCCTAAATTTATCTCAAGTATCACCACTCCTGACACCAGTATGATTCTGATTTTTTATTTTGTTGACTGAGCTCCCTGAACGATAAATTTTTTGAAAATAATGACTCATTTGAACTATCTTATATCCTCAAAGCCTAGCTCAGTACCTATTTTAGAGTAGTACACTGGCTAGTTCGGGGTCTTTTTGATACTCACCATTTTAGCCTGAAGATCAAGCAGTTTTCTTACTCGAAATGGTTTGACTAGCAAAGGTTAAAAAAAAAGAAGAAGAAGAAGAAAAGAGAAAGTACTATGCATCTGGTTCAAAATAAAAAGAAAGCCCATGGCTCATATAGCTCCTTTTTACAACACATCAAGAATATAAACACCCTGTTCAGTCAAGCCATTAAGCAGATGCTCTTGGATAAAAGTACTGAAGAGCAATTCCCACAAAATCCTTAGAACTAATGCTAATAGTTAACTTTATAAAGGCCAATACAAATGCTAATTCCATAGAGTGAATGTAATATAATTGGAATGAAAATACTCACCATTCTCTTTTTTGGTGAGCAAATACAAGAAATGGCACACATAAGGGCACTGTTAAAATAGAAAGATTTAAAAAAGAAAGAGAAATGATAATACATCTTGAACAGAAGAAACACGTTTTCCTCAAATGTCAATCTTATAATGATTAAGTAAATGTGCTTCTGGACATCATTGGACAATAGTCTTATAAAACTTCTCTTTTCATACTACATAGTAGTGATTAAAGAAAGTTTTAATTGGCATCCTATTATGTCATTTTAAAAATTATTTTTGGGATATAACAACACTGAAGTTTGAAAAACAGAAAAACATCCTTCTACCTAACAAAAATTCATGTATCCCTTCTAGTAGTCCATATTTATTAAGATAGAAAATTAAAACTTTTATCCTGAATTCCCACTTAAAAGCATTTTCTCATGTTGTTTCGTTTTCAAAATGATCATTTTCAATGATCTTAATATTCCAGTGAGTGTATATACCATAATTTATTTAACCATTTAGCCCTCAGTTTGGCAAATAGCACACACTCAATAAATATGTTACTTAAATTACTGAATGATTGGTTCCCGTATACCATTTTATTTTGAGCATCCATTTATTGAGGTTTTATTCTAGTTCAAGGGTTAGCAAATTCTGGTTCACCTGTTTTAGTAAGTCAGGTTTTATTGGAACACAGTCACACTCATTCATTTATGTATTGTTTATAGCTGTTTTCACCACACCAGCAGAGTGAATAGTTGTGACAGAGACAGTACGGCCCCCAAACCTAAATATTTACTACATAGCCCTTTAAGAAAAAAATTTGTCAGCATCTGCTCTAGATGTTAGGAAATTGAAAAACAAATTATTTAATGGGATTACAGAAAGTAACAAAAGCAGGCTTTCTTTAAAAAAACATATTTTGGCAGCCGTGACTCTAAATTTTAAAGTCTAAAGTAACATTCCATATTGTCTCTCCTCTACTTAGCAACAGTTTCAGAAAGACTCTGGACATACTTGTAAGAACTATGAATTTAAATATAGAATCCTTTTTTTTAAGGGAAGGATACATATTATGACCATTTCTGCCATATTCAACACAATCTAATAACTTTCAGTAAAAAACTCACATCCCTAGGAATATGAACCATTAGCAATATTATTATATTGGGTATGAAATGAGTGTCACACAATCTCTTGACCTAGGCTCCAACAGTATAGGAAATCTGACATTCTCCTTTAAACACATCTAGAAAAGAGAAACTCATATGTGCCCCTAAGAGTTTACAACTGCCTTTCTGGCAAATAGTTTACCACCATATCTGCGTTATTAGAGTCAGGCTCCCACCAAATTATATGAAAATGACTTTTAAGAAGTAATGTTTTTAAGTTAGGCTCCCTCTTTCTTAATTTGGGTGATATTTGAACAAATACGTTTAGTTTATAAAAAATAATTGAGCTAGTCACTTATGACATGGGCAATTTTCTGTACGTGTATTATACTTCAATAAATATTTTTTTTAAAAGACAGAGAAAAAGAAAAAATGGAGGCCCTCTTCCCTCCTGCCAAGCTGAGCAAGAAACTCTCTAGTGAGCATCATGAAAACTATGCAAGTTTATTGCAACTGATTTGAGAAACATTTTTGAGTAGTTCCTTTTCATTCATTCACTCACGAAACAAGTATTTACTGAGTGGTGAATAAAACAGACAAAAAGGTCTGTTCTTATGAAGTTTATATTCTGTGTGCCATGAATAGTGTTATTAAATACAAAAGACTCAGTCCCTGACTAGAATTATTACCAGAAAGTGGAAAGCATGTTTTATTATTCCCCGTTCTTAAACACAGAATTCATTTATATTGCACTTTGGTCAGTTGATGAACAAAACCAATATGAGCTTAAGAGAGATGTCAAAGGTAAGGTAGCATCAATCACATACTCATCATCATTCATCTACTCTTGCATACCACAGGACAAGCCTCTCCCGGGAATTTATAACAAGTTGGCCCTATGTAGATCTGCAGTTTGAATTTATACTAGTGATATGACCAAGAAAACCTCAAGTGAAGAATTTAAAGTGGTTCCAGCTTACCTATACCTCCCAGACAAATCAAACATCTGATAAAGGACTTGTATCTAGAATATAACAAGAACACTTATGACCCAATAATAAAAAGACAAATAATCCAATTAAAAAGTGGGCAAAGGATCTGAATAGATATTTCTCCAAAGAAGACATACACATATCCAATTAACACATGAAAAGATGTCAAATATTATTAACCATTAAAGAAATGTAAATCAAAACCACAATGAAATACCACTTTTTACCCACTAGGATGGCTATAATTAAAAAGTAAGATAAATAACAAGTGTTGGTGAGGATGTGATGAATTTGGAACCCTCCTACACTACTGGTAAGAAGGTAAATGGTACAGTCATTGTGGAAAACAGTTTGGTGGTTCCTCAAATTGCTAAACATAGAATTACAATATGATACAGCAATTCCACTCCTAGGTATATACTCAAAAGAACTGAAAGCAGGGACCTGCACATATATTTGCACACCAATGTTCACTGCATTATTATTCGTGGTAGCCAAAAGGTGGAAACCACCCAAGAATCTATCAACAGACGAATGGATAAACAAAATGTGGTGTATAAACACAATGGAACATTATTTAGCCACAAAAATGAAGTTCTGTTACATGCTAAAACATGGATGAACCTTGAAGACATTATGCTAAGTAAAAGAAGCTAGACACAAAAGGACAAATATTGTATGATTCCACTTATAAGAGGTACCTAGAATAGGCAAATTCATAGAGACAGAAAGTAGATAAGAGGTTACCAGGAGCTGGGGGGAGACTGACTGGAGGGTTACTGCTTAATGAATAGAGAGTTTTTGTTTAGGGTAATGAAAAAGTTTTGGAAATAGACAATAATGATGATTATACAACTTTATGAATGTAACTAATGAATGCCAATGAAATGTACAATTAAAAATACTTAAAATGGTAAATTTTATGTTATAGAAAAAATATAACAGGTTAAAAATGAAGTACTGATACATGTTATAATATGGATGAACCTTGAAAACATTATGCTAAGTAAAAGAAGCTGGTCATAAAAGATCACATATTATATGATTCCATTTTTTTTATGAAATATCCAGAAGAGGTAAATCTCTACACACACACAAAAAATACATTAAAAGTTGCTTAGGAACCCTTAAATAGGAAGATGGAGGGATGATAACTAAAGCACATAGGATTTTGGAAGTGATGAAAATATTCTAAACTTGACTCTGTTCACAGTTGTACATATCTGTGAACATACTAAAATGGAATGAACTACATACTTTAAGAGAGTGGATTGTACTGTATGTGAATTCAACCTCAATAAAGCTGTTTTAAAAAAAGCATCCAGAGAGAAAAGAAGAAATGACAGATTACAATTAGAATGATTCAACAATGGAAAAGGGTCCGTAGAATAATATTGTCAATGTTCAGAGAGAATTTAACTGTCCCCGTAGAGTTCTACATATAACAAAACCAACTTTCAAGAACAAGAGCATAGTAAAGACATTTTCAGATGAAGACAGAGAGCTGAGCATCAAAACATTCTCAGTGAAAAAATATTTGAAAGGATACACTTTTAGACAAAGGAAAATGATCTCAGACTGAAGGTCTAAGATACAAAAACAAATGATGAGCAAAGATATTGGTAAATATGTCAGCAAATCTAAACAAACACCAGCTGTGAAGACAATAATGTCTCCTTTATGTGTATGTGGAGGAGGATGGAGAAGAATGAGCTAGAACTAAAACCAAACAATAGCATATAATCTGGGAGAGATGCGATCAGAGTTAAAGCATTCCATGGTCTTGTATCATTTAAGGTGAAGGTAAAGATACTGGTTACCTTTAGATTTTTAAGAAAAACTGCACAGAAATTAAACAGAATATTTTAAATGTTCATTAATTCATTAAAAAATAGCAAACCTATTACATGCTAACATAAATAACGTATCTTATGAAAAATAACTATATTTTCCAAAAAAGGGAAAAAAAGTAAAATGGAACTGTTTGACATTTTACATTATATATGCATGTTAAAATAGGTTCAATAACACCTAAAGGAACACACAGGGAAAGTGTGTTAACTTCAAGTAAGAAGGCAAACCACAATCAATCCAAAATAAGAGAGATAAAGGGAAAGAATCAAAAAAGCAGATCATTTCAAAAGCTCAAAACAAGATATTTGAATTTACTTGTTATATCAATAATCACTACAAAGGTAAATAAACTAATTCTCCGGGTAAAAGCAAAAAATCATCAAACAGGATTTAAAAATAAAACCTAGTTATATGCTATTTAAAAGAGGCATCTAAGACCTGAGGATATAAAAAATAAAAAGGTTTCTAAAAAAACAGAAAGTGGAACTATACAAAGCAACTACTAGTCAATATAAAGCCAGAGTAGCAATGTCAATATCAGACAAAACAAAAAGCACTTCTAACAACAAACAGTTACACCATGATGGAAGATTTGATTCACCAGGACAGTATTAAAACTATAATTGTGCATACACCTAATAATAGACTCAAAATATACATAGCAAAAACTGATAGAACTTAAAGGAAAACTGACAAGTTTGCTTTCATAGTTGGAAAATTTCAATATATCTCACTCAGTAATTGATCGATGGGTAGCAATAACAACAAAATCCATAAGGATACAGAAATTTTCAATTACAATAACCTTTATTCCCTCACTTTACTTCGACAACTCACCCCCTGGTTACTCTGAACATGGTCATCATACTGAACCATCCCTTCCTGAAATCTTCAACTTCAATGCTACAACTTCCCATCATTCCAGCCTTTAATTCCACTACATTGTCATGAATGCCACCAGAGCATTCTGAACCACAGCTGAGCGTGCTCCCCATCTGGCCTCTTCTGTCTTTACCTTCTTCCCTTTTCTCTCTAGACACCCTAGTCCATCAGCTCAGTCACTCTCCTGCCTCCTTATCTAACCTGAAAGAAATGACCTAACCTTGCATATTAGTAAGATCACAAATTTGTGCTCTTCAACATCATCTGGGCCTTCAAAACCTCTGTACCTCTAATCATCTACTATTCCCATTTCCATCAGAAGCTATATTAAAATTCACTCTCTCCTCAAACATAACATTCTTTCTTCTCCTCACTTTGGCAGACCTTGTCTACTACTTGATTGCAAAATTAAAAAAAAATACACACACACACACACACACACACACACACACATATAAAACACCAAGACCACTGGGCAGGAATTCCCTCAATCATGTCCCTTGCTAATCCACAAATTAGCATCAACACTTATCCTTTTTGCTTATTGTCAGGATAGGTATCTCTTATCCTGTTGAAAACAAATTGCTATAGCTCTAACCCTGATTCCTAGTCTTATTTTGATGCCTCTCTCCTACCCTGCCATAGAACCCTATGGATACTATCAAAGAATTTATCATCCTGTACTTACCTTTTCCCCTACTATATTTAAAGATCATTGAGGCTAAGCCTCTTGCTAGGTAGCTAACTTTAGCAACGCTACTTAACTTTTCCATGCCTCAGTTGCCTCACTTCTGTAATGGGAATATCATTTTACATAAATCCCGGCTCTAGTCACATGACACTAGGTAATTATTTGACTTTTCTATGCCTCAGATTACTCATCTCTAAAATAGAGATAAAAGCATATTCCTTGTAAGGTTGTCAAGAGGTTTAAATGAGTTAAAACTACATTTTATGTGGTATATATTTAACACAGTACATTCCTGTTTGGTCTAGTCACATTTCCAGTGCTCGCTCACTAGACACATGACGTTAGTGGCTACCATACTGGACAGCACAAGTATAAAAAAATAGTCATTCAATAAATGTTTTGTCTTATTTTTGTTTAGAATATTGATGCAAGAATTTAAAGAACTTTCAGACTCTGAGGACCAGAAAAAAAATACTTTAACAGTCTAACATATGTTTAACATTTTAACATCTCTGAAAACATGACACTCTATAATCAATGTCATGGGACAGTTTTAATGGCAGCACTCTTTCACAGTGATTTATATATAAGATAATGATGCATCTTACAACTGATAGCATCTTAATAGTTGATGAAAAACTGTATAAAGCACCTAGTGCCTGCCACAGAAGCCTCACATAAATTAACCAGTATGTCTTATTCATATTTGTATTCCAAATACTAGTTCAATGCCTGGCACAGTACGCAGTTAATAAATGCTTATTGAGTGAATTTCTGATTCTCAAACTTTCTGGTCTTAGGACCCTTTACATTCTTAAAAATTAGAGAACTCACAAAGAGCTCTGGTTTATCTGGATTGTAACTATCAATATTCACCACATTAGAAATTTAAAAATGTTTATTATTTCATTAACAAATAAGAAGCCTATTATATGCTAAAATAAATGATATATTTTATGAAAAAATGACTACAATGACATAGTTTTACATTTCTACAAATCTGTTTAACATTTCTGACAACAGAATACAGTTGGATTCTCTGCTTCTTCATTAAACATGTTACATTGTTCTGACTGAAGTACATGAAGTAAATCTAGACTCACACAAATATGTAGTTGGAAAAGAAAGGAATATTTTAATAGCCTTTCCGGAAAATTATGGATATCAGTCTTTGATACTACACCAAAACTTGATTAAGTGGTAGTTTCTTAAGAGTTAGCTGCAATGTGTAATACGAAGCTTTATCAATGAACTCTCTTTGTACTCTGTTCCATCAAAATTCATTGATATATTTTGCTCTTTGAGTGGATCTTTTATCTATGCATAATTTTATAACATCTTACTTGTTCATCAGGAAAACATTAGTTTACTGAGTTATACTGAGTCTCCAAAAATCGACATATTTCATTATACAATATCTAAAAATTGTACTCATTAACATTGCTACTACCAATTTCATCAGAAAAGTCTTTAAGTATTGGGAGGCTGTCAAGTTCACAGTGGCAGATACAAATTTTCCAAACTTATAATTTTCACTTGAAAGTTCAAATTTTATCATTGGCAACAAATCTTGCCAGTTATTTTAGTTTGAAATGACAGGCTTGCTTTCTTCATTTTTGAAAAACTGTCTGCCAAATACCCAAGTCTGAATAACCATAGTTTATATGTCAGTCATTCTTTCAAGTAAAAATCGTATTTCATGAAAAAAAGCAAATAGTTTAGCTCACAACTCAATTACATGAGTGCTTTTCCTTTGGACAACTATTGTACTTTAGTATGCAGAAGAGATGTATTTTGTGCTTCCCATTTCATCACACAGAATAGTAAAGACATGTCTCAAAGGTCGAAATTTCATAAAACTAATGAATTAATTTTTACTGCTTTATTTGGGACATTCTTAAGTAAAACCAGCATTTTTGTTTTTTACTGCAGTGATGAATACAATGACCAATGGTACAGTTTGGTTCCATTGCCCCAATTTTTGCTAAGGTGCCAGCAGTTTTATCCACCACTGCTTTAGCACCATCAGTGCAAATGTCAACAGTGAAAATAGCAGCTAACATCTTGATATTGCTGTAAAAATAATTTTGACCTCTCGGACCTCCTGAAAGGATATCAGTGAGCCTCAAGGGGTCCACAGATCATATATGAGAATTGCAGGTATAGGACTTCATTATGTTATACCTAGATTATCATGTTAGTTTCCTAACCAGTCTTCCTGACTCATGCCTCCCTCCTAAGTCATGTTGTTTGGCTCTACTAAATACTTTTACAATGTTGCTTTAACCATGTTCTGCCCAACCTTTTTCAATTATTTCCCCCACAGGATAGAGGATAAAGTTCGATTCCTTAGCATCACATTCAAAGACTTCTACAATCTCCTTACCTAACTTTTTCAGCCTTACCCCTACTACCTCCGGACACCAACTGTAAGTCTATTTAAGGTCTCCTGAAACACAATTTATACATCTCACACTTTGCTTGAAATATTTATTCCTCTTCAGTCATGTCAAACATCATTTCCCTTTATCAAATCTCAAATCCCATTCAACCTTCAAGGCCCAGCTCAATACCCACATACTTTATGATACTTTTCTAATCACAATCACTCTGGTTTACAATCTTATACTCCCATTCCTGGAACTATCATAGCAATTATTATCCTCACATTTGATCATTTAACTCCTGAGTTACCTAACTTTTATGTGTTTTCCTTAATCCTCCAACTGGATTATAAATCCCTGGAAGATATAAACCCCTGAACCTCTCTGCTAAACTTCAAATCTTCTATAGTGCCTCATACAATGCAACAAATACAGTGGAAATGTCAATTTTTAAACATAAAATCAATGAATGAACTCCCTTCCCAAGAGGCAAGAGGAAATCTGTTAGGTGAATGATTCACATGGTCTGTGAAGTACTGATGGTCCTTTAGAGTCTTCCAGGTGGACAGCAGATTGATTTCTTAGAATTATTAATGTTTTCAATGGGGATAATTATGCCATTGAATCAAAATCAGTCCACTGGCATCTCATGAAAAGTAATCCTCTCCTCATTAATTTTGCTGAGGATTTTGCAATGTTAAGAAAATGTAGAATAAGTGACCCAATGGACCTTGTGGAAGTGGTTTTAAAGGGATAAGATGGCAATCACTGCTCTACATCAGGAAAGAGACTCTGATGGGAAGTTAATCCTACCTGTAACATTTTATTACCTTGAAAGAAGATAAAAAGCAAATATGGTAAAAATTTTTATATTTGTTAATCTGTATGTTTGCTATCTATCTTTTAAAATAAATAAGGAAAAACAATGTGTGGTGCTTTGAATCACATGTGGTGTGTCAATATACAAGCAGATACCATTTGATTAGTGCATAACGCTGTCCAATCTTTACCTACCAGTGTATCATCTTGCAACGAAGCAAAAAAAAAGCCATAGAGCAAGTTAATCTTCTCCTTGTGATCAATGAAGTCAAACATTGCAACCAGCCAACGATAAAAAAGTACCTATTGAGAGACAAAATGCTCATCTTTAGAGAAATACAACTGGCACATAAGAACTTAATTCCGCCCCCCAGGGCGGTTTTAGAAGCCTCTAGCACAAACGAGGTTAATAGATTTTATTTCTCAGTAAAAATTTATGTTTGAACAGAGTCCTTGCATCAAGCAATATTGTTCCAAAACTACAGGCTTTGCACAAAAGGCCAATGCCATTACTCCATAAGTGGCTCTTCCTTGCCATCTCTTAAGTAGTTCTGAAGGGCTTGTCATCAAAGTGTTTAAAAAGATTACCTTGGTGCTACTACAACACTTGCCAACACAAAGCCAGGAGACCGCCTTAACCACAGAATCTTCTGATATTAGAGTTGTTGGAATCATGCTCTTCAACATCCGGGCATTTACAGCACTCCCTGGAAAGCAGAAAAACTCTAAATTAAACTACATTTTAGTATCTTGATTGTTTCCTTGCTATTATTATTCACTCTTGTTTCTAAAAACCTCACGTTATATTAAAGGCAATAAAAAACAAGTGATACTTGACATCTTTTATCATTACAAAACACAGTTCAAAACAAAAATGTGCTTTTAACTTCTAATATAAACTACAAAGCAAATTCTTTGGCTCCAATATTTCTATTTAAATAGGGAGAATAAGTACAAACAGGGTCTCTTTTTGGGGTGATGAAATGTTTGGGAATTAGATAGTGGTGATGGTTACACATCTCTGAATGTTTTTAAAAAAACACACCTGAATGATACTCTTCAGAAGGGCTAATTTTATGCTATGTGAATTAAACCTCAAAAAAATAGTCTTTTACTCACAGAAAAATCTCAAGGCCTTTTAAATTTTGTTAATATTTGTAAAGACACAATAGATTCTGATTTATTTAAAGCTACAGACTAACATCTTGCATGAGCCGCTATGTTTAAGAATACACAAATATATATTTGTATTCTCCTCGATGCCCCACCCCCCAAAAGTGGGGAAGATAGCAGAATCAAATAGCCATCCTTGGAATTAGCTGGCAGTAATATTCTATACTGGTCCAATTTTTCCAGCAGACTCTCTGGCATCCATGATATTCTCCCATATGGTAAGAGAAGTGATGCTGCAAATAGCTTTGTATACATCTTTTATCAACTTCTCCTTATTAAGGCTTCAAGAATTAAATATGGATCTCGATAACTTTTTTTTGTATTTAAACATTGTGTTATTTGCATTATAGTGTGGTGATCACAACTATTCACTGAAAAAAAACCCCACTGTTCTCAATTTCTCATGCAAGTAGAATTCTCCAAAACATCATGGATGCATGTGTCTTTAACCACTGTTTTATGCATTACAGTATGGCAGCCACATCAATTCACTATAAGAACACTGTTCTCAGCTTCTCCCACAAGTAGCATTCTCAGAAACATCTTATACACCCTTTTTTTCCACCCTGAGGGTGAAGACTTCTCTTTACTTTTTTAAATAAAAAAATTGTATATACTTAAGATGTACAACATAATGATATGATATACATATACATAGTGAAATGACTACTACAGTCAGGCTAATTAACATACTAGCACCTCGCATAGCTACCATTTGTGTGTGTGTGATGAGAGCATCTGAAATCTACTCTTAATAAATTTCCAGTATTTACTACAGTATTATTAACTATAGCCATCAAGCTGTACATCAGATCTTGGGATTTATTCATCCTACACAACTGCAACAATGCATCTCATCAATTTCTATCCCATCATTCTATGAAGAAAAGAAGAAAAAAGGAAGGGAATGAATCACAAGAATAAAAATGAGCTTTCCATTCTTGTAGTTCCTTGTTTTTATATCTCTTTTCTCCCACTCTCATCCCCTAACCCTTCTAAAGTCTGGCACAGTCTGACCACTAACACCTTACACAGGTACCAAATTCAAAGAGAGAATGAATACAGACTGTATTATTTCCCGACGACTTTTTAATTAATTCCTAAAGAGTCTAAAGTCCCTTTGCACCTAATTATGATGACATTCCTAGCACACCTGCCCCTGAATATGCATTTCAACTTGGCAAAAGAGCCACATGTAAAGATCTAGTAGTAGTGAGGGGGAATATCATAGAAATAACTGAAAGAGGAAAAAGCAATTAAGGAGGCCACATTTAATATCACTAAATTCCAACTTAACAGAAAAATGAAAAGTTAGACTAAAAAGCCAGAGATTGTTTTTTAAATTGTTATATACAAGCTTTCAAATCTGAAGCATGCACATAAAAGAGGCATGCATTTGCCACAAGACCGGACAATCATGAAAACCTTCTCAACATTAATTCTGACATATCAAAAAAGAGAAATTCCAAAATAGAAAACACCTGTACATTCTATACATGTTTTAAGGGGGGGCAGAGAAGGGAAGAGAGACTTGTTCTCAATAGACACTGATCAGTTAAATACACATTCCTGGAGATATTAGAACCAATCTGAAACCACTTACAAGAAGAGTCAATTTTATTAGGTCAAATTGAACTTTCTAAGAAAACACAGAACTAATCACGCAAAAGTGGAGAAGTAAAATATCTGGGAGTTATATCTTGAATTCAGCTAGTAATCTGTTGTTGCTTTAAAACACAGATACATACCCCCCTGAAAACATGAATCTAGAGTATACACAAAGGAACCCAATATGCAAGGGCCAGGAAACAGTACATAAAGCATCCAGTTTTGATAGTTGTCTTAATTTTCAAAAAAAGAAAAAAGTAGAAAACCCAGCGTGATGCAGTATAAACATTAGAAGAGAAGTTAGGAGATCTGTGTTCTCCAGTGCTAGTTCTGACACTTTAACCACTGTGGCCTGTTTCCTCACCTTTAAAATGAAGATGTATGGGATCTAAAACACTTTTCAAGTCTGAATTTGGATGAGAGTAGGTTAAAACATTCTTCTCAGATAAAAGGAATACTGGTCATTATTCTAAGAACTTCACACCCATTCCAAATGAACTAAGAGCAGTAAAGGAGGCATTTGTACAAAAGAAAAAGCGTCTTGAATGTTAAGGTCATAGACACTAGAATGGAGACAGCATCAACAAGGACTTGCCATAGATAAGTGAACCTAAAGGCAATGAAGTAGACTAAGTGATCTCTTAAGATGCCTTCCAGCAGCATTATTTAAATCATTATCTATGCTTCTGAAGAGAAATACTAAAAATAGCTCCCATATATTCAGTGATAAGACTCCACACATTTATTTGCAGATATGTGATAACTAGCCATTTTCAGCATATGCACACAGAGACTTTTGGCTCATAAGGTAGTTTGTATATTAAAAAGGCCTATTTTGGTTTGAAAAAAAATAATAAAAATAAAGAACTGCAACTCGTTCCAATGAACAATCTAATTCAAAGTCTGGAAGGCAAAAATAGCAAACTGACTATAAATATATCCTCTTGACATACCAAATTTGCCACTGAGTGTCACATTTAATAGAATGTCAATTTCTTCCTGAGCTAATCCATTCTTCCAAGCCACATTTTCCACAGTTTTCAAGTGTTTTTCCAAGGTTTTATCTTTACTCCGTGAAGTTTTAAAGGGACCTGGAAAAAGGAACCATATTAAATAGTGAGACGTTTAAAATTCTTTCAGTGCTCAGCCTCAACAATTACAACTTGGGATACTTTAAAGGAATGGCTTTATGTATAAAATGTCTTCCTAAAAAACCTTCGAAGCCTTTAAAATTCTAGAATATTTAACAGCAATAGCACCTGCAGTGAGGAAAACTAAACCATGTCCTGGCATCTATGCTCTAAACTAACTAAAAGCACTGAGCTATATGCTGGTTCAATGTTAGGGCAGCAGCTCCCAAACTTTGCTGCACATTGGAATCACCTAGAGAACCTTTAAAAAACCCCGACATCCAAGTTGCATCCCATACCAATAAAATCGGATGGTTTAAGAGCGAATGTCAGCCACTTGTGGTTTTTAAACATTCTCGGGTCATTCTATGCGTAGCAATTTGAAAACTGCCCTGCCAGGAACATGCTTTGCTGTTCTATCCCTAGTACCTCGAACACTGACATGTAGTAAGTGCTCAATAAATGTCTATTAAATAAACAAAAGGATGAATGAGCAAAACTATGTTTTCCTTTAAAATTCTTCAAGAAAAAGTCTAGACTATTTTGACAGAAATAGGACTTTCATAAAGAAAACAGTCTGTCTTACCTTTCTCAAAGTATCTCACTGCTACTTGCAGAGCATCTTCTGCTTGATCATCAGCATGTACGTAATCTTCCACTGGATTTTTTTGTCCATGTTTCGAGATGCTCCTTGAGTTGCTGAGGTCCTCTTTTAGTTTCCAGTCCAAGAGATTAGTCTGATAAGTATTACTACCTTGTGAAGTTCTCTTTGGTGTCTCAGAGTTCTTAACTCTCTTTTGAGGTGACATTACTGCACGTGTTCTATACAGAAACAAGTATCAAGTTACCATGAATCAGCCAAACTGTCCTTTTACTCCACAAAGACAGGGATCACATCTGCTCATATTCCCAACACTTAGTGCACAGTAGCTAGCATGCAACGAGTACACAATAAAAGAAAAAAACTGACAACAATCTAGGCAACAAAACCTTCAGATTAACGTTCTCAGAAAGCCCTTGACCTAAATAGGAATAGAGAGAAACAACTCTTCAAGGTAACATTCACCAGCTGAACTGGCCTTCTTGTAGGAAAAAAATACAACAGTTAAGAGTACGGGTAACATAGCAACTTCTCTTAAAATGGCTATATCACAGAAGCAAGTGCAAAACTAAGCCATTTCATAAAATCATTCTTACTTTCTCCAATCACTCGTATTTTTCTCCACCCCCACCTTGATTTTGCTTTTGATCTTTTATGTTCCCTACTTTGTGAGTGTTAAGTTAAAACTGTATAGTTCAAAAGTCAAACTGGTGGAAAAACTAAGGATTCTCAGAATAGAAACATTCCCTCTTAATTCGCTCATTCGATAAATAATTACTGAGCATCATCTATATGCCAAGCACAGTTCTAGTTACCAGGGATAAGATAATAAAACAGTCAAAGCTTCTGCTCTCATGAAAGTTATGGGGGTGGAGAGAAGATACGATGAATAAGTAAATAATATTGAAAATAATACACAGTGATATAATAGAAACGGGGTAGGAGTGAGAAGCTACTTTGGAATAAGTGTTTAAAGCCTCACTGATAGACCTTTAAATTGAATTTGCATGCCAAGAAGGAACCAGTATGTGAAGATCTGTGGAGCTATGTGGAGAGGGAAGAACAAGACTTGCTACAAACTTAAAGCAAGAGCTTTGGGTGTTAGAGAAACAGCAGCAACATCAGTAGGGGCAGGGAGAAGTAGTTAACAGGACAGAGGTAGAGGACAGTGAGAAATTAAGCCAGGAAGGCAGCCAGGGACTAGCATATTGGGACTTTTTGGCCAAGGTAAAGAGTTTGGATTTGAAGTGTCATGGCAACTATGGGGGAAGGGAGGCATGTTAAAGGAGTGATACCATCTGATTTATGTTTTAAGACCGTTTTAGCTGCAGTGTGGGACAGATTGCTAGGAGTCAAGGAGTGGAGACAGACCAATTAAAAGGGTCTTACAGAAGTCCAAAAGAGATGTAACTGTAGCCTGAACTAGGTCTGAGGTACAGCAGTGAAAGAGGTAGAAAATGATTGCATTCGTGATGTTTTGGAGGTAAACTGGGCAAGGCCATGAAAAATACAGGATGTAGGGAAAAGGTGAGAGAGGAACCCAGAATGACTTCTAAGTCTTGGACTTCAAATGGGAAAAACTAAGGGAAAGGTTAGAATGACACTCAATCCCACCTCCCTAGAACAGATCAGGAGAGCAATACATATGTATAACCCAGTGGGAGGTCCCAGGTTCTGAGTTGTTTCCTAGGCTCCTAGGAAAGAAGGGCGGAGGGGGGGCAGGAAGGGGGTGCAGCTTCTGACCCCATCTGGCTGACCGGTCGCAAAGCTTCTCAGGAATCCAGGCCCCGCCCCGCGCCCCCGCTTTTACAGCCTTCCCCAGCAAGGAAAAAATTTGGCTAAGACTAACCCACTGGCCAGATTCCTCACCTAATACACACCTCAGTCCCCGAACCTCGGGAGTCCAAACTTCTCCAGGATTCAAATGAACCGGCCCCGCCCTACGCATGCGCTTCCGCGGAGATCCAAGCAGCGGCCAGGCGGGGCCGCGCTCTCTGCTGTAACCTGATTGGTTGGGTTTTGGATCTACGGCGCGAGCTGAGGCGCACGCCGAAACTGACTCATACCCAATTCCGGCTTACCGCTGGCCCCACCCGCCGGGTCCCGCGGGACGCGCGGCAAGTGGGCAGTTGCTGCCAGAGCCAGCTGATTGGCTGGCGTTCCCACTGTGCTAAAATGTTCGCATTCGTCATTCTGCCGTAAAACAGAGCAGTCTTGATTCTTGAAATTAGCAAGATTAATTATAGTGATCACATTGCCCAAATCGACCCCAAATGTTGGGACTTTGAATATGTAGGAAAATATGAAATGGCAAACTTCTCAATAAAGACTGCCTCTCCCATGTTGGGCAAGAGACTTGAGTTAAAGGGTCTATGACCTCTAAAGCTGCCATTTTTTCCCATGTGAAACTAGGAGGTGGGAGGAAAGAAAGGCTGGATCTGCCCTGTTTTACCTTCCAGGGTTTGCTAAAAACCTGTAGCCTGAGCCGGATGTAGCACTTTTTTGCACGTAACCAGCCAGTCCACACATAAAGATTCCTGACTTTGAGAAATTGTTGGACCTTAAAGATATTGGCTAAAACAGCAATAAGGGCTCAGAGTGAGACCTGACATTAGGTCCTAGTTTAATCTCTTACTAGAGTAGAAATTAGGAAAGATATAAATTTAACAATTCTGATTGTTTTGAGGCAAAAACATACCTATAAACCGTAAACAAAATGGTAGTCGGAAATTTCGCTATCTTAGGGAAAGATGAAAAATCGAAGATTAAGTTGCTGTATTTGGGAAAGACTACAGCAGAAATGACTATTTACCACATTTTCTATTTATATGGTTTTCAGAGCACTTTCATGAACTCTTATTTAATCATGCATGAGAATTGGGTGTTTAATATTTTCTGTGATAGCTGCTCCTTATCTAGTAAAACTGAACATATATCAAGAGTCATTTTTATACTTGAAATAATTTCGTATAAATAAAAAATTGCAGCAACTATGTACCTATCAATAAGCACTTTAAATATAAATGGATTAAATGCTCCAATCAAAAGACATAGGGTAACTGAATGGATAAGAAAACAAGAGCCATACACGTGCTGTCTATAAGAGACCTACTTCAGATAGAAAGACTCACAGATACTGAACATAAAGGGATAGAAAAAGATATTTTATGGGAATGGAAATGAAAAAAAAGCTGGAGTAGCAATGCTTATATTAAACAAAATAGACTTTAGAACAAAGGCTATGATGAGACAAAAAGGATGTTTCATAATGATAAATCAACCCAATGAGAGGATATAATCCTTATAAACACGTATGCACCCAATGTAGGAACCCCTAAATACATAAAACAAATGCTAACCGACATAAGGAAAAAATTGACAATAACAAAGTCATAGTAGGGAACTTTAACACCTTACTGACATCGATGGATAGATATTAATCATTTCATAGACTCAAATATAAATTGGAAGGGATTTTAAGTCTCAATCCCTTTCTTTTTTGTAGATGATAAAACTGAGACCTTGAGTAGTACAATAATTTGACTAATGTGACAAGACTACAGCCCTGGAACTTGTGCCACTTTGTGGACACATAGAGAGGGACACTAGTTCACCTTTATTTAATAAAACTACAATTTTCTCTGAAATCATTCTTCCACCTTCCTTTGTCTTCACTTAATGAAGCAGAATTCCCAAAACCTGTAAATTGTACTGAGATCCTAATTCTATGGCCTTCTGTTTTATGTGCTGACATCATAGGAGTGTGGGGGAACATAAATGGGATTGAAAATTTGGTAACCTCATTAGTATATTAAGTGATTATACTCCCCCTTTTCTTCTCCTCTTTCATCCAGACTTTAAAAAAAAGCCTGAATTTCTTGTCATGGCCCTTGCTATTCAATTTTTCATTATTTGTCCAGCCAGTTTCCTCCAAATTTTAATTTTTTTTATTTTTGAAAGAATGAGAGAAAAAAGACAGGTATCAATTACAAGAACAATGACATTGAAGAAAATACAATAATTTGTACTCCCACACTCACAACACCCCCCCACCACCACCCCTTTCCCCATCCTTGGCACAACAATATTAAAACCGTCAAAGCACATCTAGCAAGGAGAAACAGCAATATGTAATGAAGAAAGCAAATTTTCATACTGCTCAATCCAACTAACCCATATCAAATGTCCTTCCCCCAGCCAAAAGTCCACCCACAGGAATGATAAAGAAGTGTAGAAGAGACAACCTTGCAGGTAACTTGGATCTCTGCTCACACTAGCAAAGTTCAGTGAAGATTCAATAGAAGTAGTGAATCTATTTGGCAGGGAAACACTGTCAAATTTCAGATAATCTAAGAGAACAGCTAGAGATTCACGGACTTTGAACAGGATGAATCCCTGTTCCCTCAAACACAACAGTGGAGAAGCTGCCAAATCCTGGTTAGCTGCTGAGAAGAGTGGAAGTGAGGCAGCTTTGGCTTAAGAAAATCTAAAGAAAGATGTCTTATAACAAGTTTACTGCTTCAGTTTCCAACTGTGAGTAAAGGAGCTTATAGGTTGATTTTGGACAAAGGCAAGGTGAAACTTCCAATTTTACCACTTGAAGAATTAGATTATCTATTCACTGCATATATTCTTTATTTTAATTAAACTTCATGGAGTATTCAAAATTTAAACAATTGTTAAAAGTAGAGGCTAATTAATTTTACATATAACTTAGTGTCCCGAATCAAAGGAACTTTTTCCTAAAGTGGTAGGTTTAAGTTTTCAACCTAACCTATTGAGAGATTCCCACATCCCATGAGAAAGCATCACGTATTTTATACCAAAAGTAGAGTTCTCTTTATAGGAGGTTTATTCTGTCTTCACTAGAATGAGTCTATAAAGGGAAGGATACTTATGCAGGGTTAGTTCAAGATCAGAGTTTTCTCCACATGTGCTTACACACACACAGAGTAAATACATTTTCCCACACATATAATCTCACAGTCACATGCTTGCTGGAGTCCATCTCAAAAAAAAAACACTTCAATAGTTAGCCATATACATGTACATGCAGCAAGATGTGAGAGTTGCCCCAAAATGACTAAAGGTGGTGCACATATGTCTACATGGGGAGGTCATTTTGAGTACAGGTGTACACAAGCCATAGGGCCATTAATTTGAAGATTATATTTTTCCCGCTCCCCCAAGATAAATAAATCAAATGTAAAACACACACTGATATCTTCAAGGGTGTCATGGAGACAACTGCTGGGAAGGTCCACTTTTTGTACTTCTGCTTTCCTATGACAACTTCATTTTGCCCTGAGGGGCTTTCTCATATAAAGAGGGTTGCTCCTCGGCTTTCCCAGCATTTCCTGCCTTTCCCTGGGGCGTGGACTTCTTCTCAGAAGACCGGTCCTCAGGCTTGCGCGCAATCAGCAGGCGGCAGGTGAGCAGGATTCCAAACACCAGGGCATGGGCGTAGCGTTTGAGAGGATCCCCGACTAGCTGGTGAAAGAAGAGCACAACCAACACCAGCAAGAGCAGGAAGAAGTTGGCCACATCTTTGGGACGTCCAGGCACAAGGGTCATGACAATGCCACAGGCCACCTCAAGAGTCCCAATGCTTTTGCGGAGGAGAATAGAATTGATCCCCATTTTCTTCAGCAGAGGAAGGGCTCGAACATACGTCTTGTAAGCACGTTTCTAGAGTGGAATACCATAAGGAAATCACTGCATTAACTATGATTTCAGCATTAGAATGAAGAAAACACCAAGCAAGGTCCTTCCCCACTATTCCTTTTCCGCACCAGTCAAAGGTGTCCCATTTTTTACTATGTCCCTTAAATAAAAGCCTTGTAATTAAGTTATGGGGAAAAAAAACAAGGAATCTGCTGAGATTCCTGTGTTTTAAACATTATTAATCAGCACCAAAGGTAAGAGAATTTGGCTCTATAGTCTAATTTTTTTTATGATAATAAATCATAAATAACATGAAAAATTTTAAAGGAAATTCATCAGGCCCATAAAAAGTGGTACAGATTAGCCACATCACATTTTCTAGTGCCTGCTTTGTCCAAACCCAGATGCATATGAAGACCAACAAAAAAGAAAGAAGGCAAGACACAGTACGGTAAAGCCTCCCTAATTTGGACTTTCCTATTTTGGAATCTGTGATACTTAAGAAACTTCAGCTGATCTAGAGCTCATATTTGTGGACTCTGTAAAAAAAATTATGTGCTAAGCAAATAGAAAATTAAAAATGTATGCAAACATTATCCCCTTATATATCTTTAAAATATAGTGAGACAAAATCATTCTCATGGTCATTGAGATAAATCCAAGGCCATTACAAGACACGACTCTGATTAGCCTGGTTCGAAGTCATTGATTTTAATTCAATAAATATTTGTTGAACACCTACTATGGATTATTCGATGGAGATATACAGATGAATAAGACAGGGTCAAGAAGCTCTTGGTCTAGTGGGGGGAAACAGATACATAAACAGCATTATAAAGCAGCAAGGTTAGTGGTATATAATAGAGATCTGTATAATGTCTAATTGTAGCCCAAAGTGAGACATCATAGGACAGAGGAAGGAGTCACTGGATATATTACAAACTAATAAAATTATATGTACCTTAGAGGACTAGATAATCATATTTTTCACTATTCAGAGTGGCTTGATTCTCATTTTGCAGTAAATCGATGAGATTTTTATTAAATGTCTTATTGGATAGGCCCACTACTTTGTTTGTATTAGGTATCCATTAATTCATTCAATATTTATTAAGTGTCTACTTATGCTAGACACTGTACTAGGTACTCTGGATACAGATATCAATTATTCAAATGCATTGCCTTCTTGAAGCTTGAATTTATGAAAAGAAGAACAGTTATGCAAATTCATAAGTGCAATAAAAGGACAAGTGTTTGCAAGATTAAAAAGGGAAGGGCATTGCAGGTAGAGGAAACTGGATGAGCAAAGGCCCTGAAAAACAAAATGGATTAGTGAACTGTCCCAGTTCAGCATAGGTTGGGGGAGGGAGGAAATGGAGAGGAGACATGAGATAAGGATGATAAATATGAATTAGATCATGGAAAACTATATATATTGTGTTGTGAAGCTGGACTTTATCCTATAATCCATGGGAGCAACATAATTTGCATTTAAGAAAGCTCCCTCTGGAAATAATGTGGAGGATGGATTGGAAGAAGTATGCCTGGAAGCAAGACCAGGTGAGGGACCTGGACTACAGTAATGACAGTAAGGATAGAGGGAACCAGACAGAGTCAAGGACACTTTGAATGCAAAATCAATGGAATTTGATGTCTTATTGGATGTAGACACTGAGGGAAAGAGAGAAGTCAAGAAAAATTCTCTGGTCTCTGGCTTGGGTGCCTGGATAAAAGTTTAGGAATGCATATAGAGAAACATATCAGGGTGGAAGAGGGCAGAAAGGAGTGAGGAACTCAATTTGGGGTTTTCTGAGTTGAAGTACCTCTAAGACATCTAAGGGGGATGTCTTGTAGGTAATCAATAAGAAAGGTCTGGGGTAAATATACAGAATGAATAGTCATCAGTGTGCCCAGGTAGAATGTATACAGTGGAGAAAATTGTGTGATAGACATTTAAGAAGTGAGGAGAGAAAGAGAGTCCACAGTAGAAGGAAAACCAGGAGAGACAAACTGTTGGGGACCGAGAAGAGTTTTAAGAAGAGAATAGTCAAATAAATACCCGGAAGTGGAATCGAAGAGTCATATGGTAGTTCTATTTTTAATATTTTGAGAAACTTCCATATTGTTTTCAATAGTGGCTGAACAAATTTACATTCCCACCAACAGTGCACAAGGGTTCCCTTTTCTCCTAGACAGCAAAACAGTAACACTAATTTGAGAAGATAGATGCACTCATATGTTCATTTACAATAGCCATGATATGGAAGCAACCTACATGTCCATTGGTAGATGAATGTATAAAGAAGATATAATACACACACACATGCACACACACACAGGAATATTACTCGGCAACAAAAATAAATAAATAAATCTTGTCATTTGCAACAACATGGATGGACCTAGAGGGTCCATTATGCTAAGTGAAGTAAGCCAGACAGAAAAGACAAATACCATGTGATTTCACTTATATGTGGAACAGAAACAGACTCATAGATACAGGGAAAAAACTGATGGTTGCCGAAGGGGAGGGGCTGGGGGAATGGATGAAAAAAGTGATGGGGAATAAAAGGTACAAACTTCAGTTATAAAATAAGCAAGCTATGGTGATATAGCGTATAGAACAGGGAATATAGTCAATAATATCATTTATAACTTTGTACATTGACAGATGGTTACTAGACATTGTGGCGATCACATCTTAAGGTATATAAATGTAGAATCATTATGTTATACACTGAAACTAATATAATATTGTACGCCAACTATACTTTAATATTTTTTAAAATTAAAATAGAAAGAGAATAATCAAAAGCACCAGATGCAAGATGAGTATAATAATAATTGGGCAGAAAGCCAACTTGACCTCTCAGAAGTATCTGGCACTTAGAATAGTCTTCATACTCTCTAGGTTTGGAACAAGGGTTAAGTCATTTCGTTCACTTCTGGACAAGTGAATGCACCCTTATTGCATGAATTAATTATGAGTGCTACAAGATAATCCTTTACAAGGACTGTTAAAAGACTGATGGTTTAGTGGAAAAAACATTGGTTTGGAATCAAACAGACTTAGGTTCAAATCCCATCTCTGCCACTTTCTAGTTGAGTGTCACTGGGAAAATTATTCGACTTATCTGAGCTTCATTTTCCTGAGCAGGGATAGGACTAAGGTGAAGTGAGGCTATTTTCCTTGAGTACAAAATTTAAGAAGGTACCAAAAATATTCATTGATCAAGATAAATAATATCCATGATGAACAAAATGTCAAAATTTTAAATAAAGGCAGGATCTGACTCTGCACTTGCACAATCCCACCTCACTCACCTTTTCCAAATTCCATCCCTGTCAGACCTGTCTTTATTTAAAATTTCACCTCACTCTAGGCACTACCTTGCTTCTGAACATATAAGGAAATACCAAATGGTAGTTGTTCATCCTCCTTCCTATCTTAGGTTAAATCAGGGATTTTCAGAGAGAAATAAGGAGAGAGGTTGACCAGTAGGCAGAGTAAAACCTTGGGCTGAACTGAGCCAGACCAGTGTGGAGCAGAGCAGAGCTGAAGGTTAGGTCACCTAGTGGTGGGGAGAAGCCTGCCCATCTCCTCTCACTATTAACCTGGATGCCACCTGACCACTCTCCACTCTTCTGCAGGTAAGCGAATGTTTCAAGTCCCTTTAATGAAAGACAATTATCTAGCAATATCCTTGGGCCGGGACTCTTAAGATAAGCTAAATTCCAATCACAGTTTTGTCCCTAAATTGCTTGGAGAAAATTACTAAGTATTTTATTACCTCAGTTTCCTTTTTTGTAATTTAAATGAGCATTATGGAGATCTAGTCAAAGAATCACAGCGTTATACCATCAACCAAAGGCCACACGCACACATTTTATCATTAATGAACTACACAATTAGAAATCCATATGTTTGCAAGCCACAGTAATTATTTTAATGATAATCATGATGAATCAAGCAGGTCCATTCTTCTGGTGTGAGGAGATATGATTCAGACATGAGTCAAAGCATATGGAGCCTTTCTTTAGTCATACTTTTTTTTTGTCATTTATTCTTCACAACACCCCAGGGTTCATGATCTCATATTGATGACCTTAAACTTGAACAGCTCAAAACTGTCTAATAATGCTGATCTTTGATTATAATTAATAACAAATCTAAGGCCACTATAAGGTCAAAATGGGAACAGAAGGCAAATAGTTTGGTCCACTTTAGTTCACTTACGCAAATTAGGTAAAAGGAAAAAAATAATTTGGCTGATATACTGCATGATTCCATTTATGTAATGTTCAAAAGCAGGTAAAACTAACTTACATTATTAGAAGTCAGAATACTAATTAGTCTTTGGAAGGTAGTAACTAGAGGGGCCATGAGGGGGTTTCTGATGTGCCGGTTATGTTCTGTTTCTTGATATGGGTGCTGGTTACACAAGAATATTCTGTAAATTCCTTGTACTATACACTTAAATTTATAGGGGAAAAAACTATAAAACTATATGAAAACAGAAGAGGGTGCAGACAAAAAATCTCAGCCTAGTTGTTATCTTACACCATGAAGGCTACATAAGTACTGTAAAAGTTACTGACTCAAGTATGATTTTCTCGAATCTCTATAGGAGAAAATACCACATGTGAATCACAAATCATTTTGTAAATACAATAAAGAGCCATCACATGTTTAATCACAAAGTATCCACATGAATGATAAACACCTTTTAAACAATTCTACTTTTCACTGTCATATAATGCTTACCTAAAGAGGAAGCTGGGATACCTGGTCCTTAACAAAAGTGGCCCCCTCTCTGATTGCATTGTAAGGCAGAAGAGTCTGACTTCTATTGTCAATCAAAGGTCACTCTGAAACAAGCACAGTTAGTTGTTGGCCACTGAAAAGCTCCAAGCTCCCTGGCATAAGTTCCAATGTAGTTCACTTTAGGATGGCTATCTGTGTGAACTAAGTCACTTCATATCTCAGGGTCAGCTTCTGCTCTGAGGGAATAAACGTACTGTACCACCTCAGAGAGCAATCTAAGTAAGTATCAGTGAATTACTATCTTATTACTTAGTTGGAAAGCAATTAATGGCAGTGATTGGAAGTATAAAGGATTACCTATGGACATTAAAGAAACTGCCCAACCATATCTGGAGCATTTCCCCAGGGTTGCACAAACAAGAGGACACTTAACTATAGATAAATGAATCAATCAAATCAACAAACCTTCCCTATGAGGGGATGCAAAGAAGCAGAGACTTGCCTTGTCTTCTTGAAGGCCAAAATCACTTGATTTCATTGTGACAGGATTTTGGTTGTTTTATTACCATTCCATATGTGTAGCCCCTTGTCCTTGCAGGATGCAGCCACTGCTATAAAGAGCTGAATACCAAACGTAGAGCAATTGTTCATATGTTCCCCATCACTGCACAGGAAACTGCTTAGCAGCATTTGCAAGTGTTCTCTCCCAATTTCAAGTGAATTAATAAAGGCTTTTGGTCAAAGGAGTGATCGGTCATGTTGAATTCATGTGGAATTTAGAGTACTCTATAATGACACTTGACAAATCTGGAGGAGTATGGGGCAACACACACCAAATGCGCTATTTGAGAAAGGCATCTGGAAATTCTGCATGGGATCCACTGCGTTATGCAGCAGCAAGTGTGGAGTTTTCAATATTAGCTGATTGCATAAAGTCTGTTCACTAGGGCACATGAAAATAACATCTTGCTCTTCTAAATGCCTGACTTCAAGCCATTAAACTGGCCATTAAGATTAGTCAGGAATCCACTGAATAACATAGAATCAATTATCATTACCATCTCAGCCGATGCATTTTTTGAACACCTATCATATGCAAACACTGTACCAGATGCTTCCACAAGTAATTTCAGTTAATGTTTACAACAACCATCTGAGGTAGGTAGTATCTTCATTTTACAGTTGAAGAAACTGAAACACTAAGAGTGTCAGGATTCGAACCCAAACCTACATTACTCAAAGCCTGTACTCTTTCCACTAACGGTTCCTGGCTTCCCCAGTAGAGATGGCAAAGAAGTTCATAGTCATTTGTCTGTTTTGTTTTTAGTGGTGATTCTTCATGGACAGGCTATAACACCTAAGATTAGCCCTAATGATTTTAGAACAAGAAAAAATAGTTGGCAGAAAAGGAAAAAAAAATCTAAATTTGAAAAATTCATTTTCAGCGTAAAATGAAACCCCAGGATATGGGTTGGGGCAGTTGAATTGATACACAAGAGGGGAAAGAACGTGCCACATTTCTCAAGAGTCAGTTTTAAGTTCTGACATCCAAAAAAAGCAGCTGTAACCATTAATGACACCTCTACTAAGAGTATTGAGTCAATGACTTGGTTTCTAATCTCTGCTCAACAATAGCTTACCCTCTGATCTTGGATTAGTTTATCCATTAGTAAAATAAGAATAAATAATAAAATTAATCTTCCTCACAGAGACGTTTTAAAGAATAATCTTAAAATAACAACAGCAACAACACCTTGAGATATTATAAGAAAAATCACTGTAGTTAATACGTGACTAACTCTATCAGTGCAGAGGAATCATTCTTAAGAAAATCAGGACATCCTAGATAATCATTTCAGCTGATCTGGAGTTGGGGCCCTGAGAGGCTGTATCTCCCTTCCAAGAAACAAGAAATAGCTCCTGAACTGTACAATTAAGAACCAACCAGAGGAATCTGAAGGGTGGTAACCAGCCAGGACAGCGCTACAATGACTCATTCATTCACCCATCCATTCAACAAATATAAATTGAGAACCTTCTTTGTAGTAGAACTGAATTTTCTCCATTTCCTATGGGTTCAAGAATAAAGCTGGGCCAGCCCATGCACTATGCAGTGGGCCCTATCCCAGACAGCCATCTCCAGCCTGGAGCCCAGTGCTCAATATACAGGAGGGGAAGCTAGAAAAGGGCAATTTGAAAATCCTCCTCAACCTTTATACTACTGTGAAATCTACCTCCCGGCTTGATATAGTTCGTCCATTCTTTCTAGATGCCCCTGAGCACAGAAGCATAGAATTATGCATGCATACACACAGACACAGACATACAGACACAAACACACTCAACACACACAGACACACACAATGGTTCTATACTGCCATATTTGATTATATTTATTTAAATATGTTCTTTTGTACGATATGAAATCATCATAGTTGTTTATTCTGCAATAGATAGCTCCACTCCCTAGAGGAAGAAACCTACTGTAAACCCAATTGTGGCTGGTCCTTCTCATGAGCTCCTAAAAAGCTAGTAGAAAGCTTCCCGGTGACTCCATCTTAGTTGGATTGCCTGCAGATCCTAACACTGTACTAAGGGTGCAGCTTGGTGGGGTCCTCTAAAGCAGCTGAGCAGGGTATGAGGGGCAGGAAGTATACTGAAGAAGGCTACTATGTCCCAAAGGAAAGGGAAGGCTTAAAGATACCTAAAGTGCGCACACACAAACATGTAAATATATGTGTATGTGAAAAGTAAAGCAAGAGCATATTCATTTATTTATAATCTTAACACCAAACTACTACTGCCAAGATACAAATATAGCGGTATTTCTCCTCCACCCAGTCCCTCTGACTTTGATGGCTTCTGCTACACCACCTCTCCTTCTTCCCCCAATGCAGGCTGCCTTGGATACTCATTTTGACCTGATTTCAATTCCATCTGGTCAAACATGCTGGGAGGAGGGGAATGGAGGAAAAGCACATTCCGTTTTGACACTGGGGCTAGACCTAGGCCCTTGAGTCCCAGCCACAGGGTGATCCTGTGGTGAGGGAGACAAGGAAAGCACCAGCTCAAACCCTGATACAGAAGCCAGAGCTACCTGCAAACATTTTCTGAGCATCTACAATTTTCCAGTCTCCATCCACTGCACCTCAAGTTGAGGGGCCCTGGAAGGCTCTGCAGTGGGCTACAGGATTGCTTATGTATTTCTGTCAACCTGTGGGGCTAGCCTTCCTTGCCTCAGCTCTGATGAGGTGTCCCTCTTGCCTCTTCTCTCTCTCCCTCCCTGTCCCTCCCCTAAGCTCCTTTCCTTCTTGACCTTGAGAGACCAGTAATGGGCTCTCTCTTAGTACTGGCAGTCTGGCAAAGATGGTGAGAAACAGGTTCCCTTCAGCTGGAATGGGGAAATGAGGCAAAGTGACAAGGGGAGAGGCGAGAAACCAAAAGTGCTGGAAACATCCCCCTGCCACCTCGTCGTACTCCACAGCAAAGGAACTAGTCCATTTAATGCCCAAATGGGGAGAGCAGCCCAGCCCCCAGGTTTGCAGAGGAGATGTTTTGGCCAGTCACGTTCAGTGATTCTAACTCTGCAGAGGGGAAAACCTGCAGAGGGCCTGGCCCTGGCCATCCACAGGAGGCAAAGTAGGGATTATGGACTATTTTTCAGGAAAGAAAAGGCAGACTTTGCGGCTAGTGCAGATTAGTCCACAAACAAAACGAAATAAAACATCAAGCTCTCTCTTGAGAGAAGGGGAAGAAGCAAGCGCTGGGTGACCTTTATTTGGGCCAAGACTGCTTTGTCTCAAGGATACCGACAAGCTCCCAGGCTACTAGGGGAATACCAACAGCTCTCCGCCTGGGATCAGGAAGACCTTTTCCGCCCCTAAGAATTGCTTGTTTTTTTGTAGCCCTTTCTCTCCCAGCCCTTTCCTTTCTTCCCCTCCCTTCCTTTTGTTCTTCCTGAAGATAAATAAACTCTCCCGCTTGCTAAACTCTTAGCCCTGAGGGAAAGGAATCAGAGTTGCAGACTGGTCGTCCGGACTTTGGGTGTGCTGGAGGAAAGGAGGTGTTCCTGCCAGTGAGTGACAGGTGTTACTCAGGTCTCAACCTTCTGGATTACTTGGGGGTGTGGGGGGGGTACTCGCTGGACAACCCCTCCCCCAACTGGCATTCAGTGGCTCCAAAGCAGTTGCTCCCGGCATAGCCCACAAATAAAATCGCTCTTGTCCAGCTGCTCCTTCTAAGCTGCAAAGTTGTTGGGGAGACGGGAGGATCCGGGGTGGGGATGGGGGTTAAGGGCATGGGACTGTGTACTGGAAAGGAAAGAAGGGGAGAGGTATTCGCAATCCCTTGGGGGCGCGCTCCTCATCACCCGTTCGCTTCACTTACCATCTCATTGTAGGCATCCTTGCTGAGCCTGGGTGTCAACTTGATAGTCCCCATGAAAACAAAGAAGAGTCCCAGGGCCACTGAGAGGGCCACGACAGTTATGGTTCTGGGGGATGCCATGGGGTCACCAAGGCTGGTCCCAACTAATCCTTCTGCTTTGCGCACCCTGTCAGTCTCAAGCGCAGGCAGTTAGCACAGAGAGTATGAGAGGGACGCTGCGGAGGCAGCAGGCAGCTAGAATGACAAAGGGAGAGGAGGGAGCTCCAGAGAAAAATTGAGAGATCCAGATTCACCCTCTCTCACTACAATAATCGCTGGGTCCTAATGCCCTACGTTTGCTTCTCATTGGCCAAAAGCACAGTCTTGAAGTTAAAAGAAGGCGTTAACTGAGATGGAAATGTCAAGTCTTAAATGGGGAAAAAGTGGGTTATGCTTTGAGCTTGGTCTCTGAGCGGGCTCTGGGATGAGGACTTTAGGGAAGACCTCCTTTCTACCCCTTCTCAGCAGGTGCACTTTTCATCTCTGCAGTCCTCTAGTTATTACTCCCTCTTTTCAACCTCTCTCTTTTTCTTCCCTTTCCTTTCCCTCAATCAAATCGTTAGTCCTCTGAATTGCTGTTTTCTGCAGTTGGTAACACTCAAGGATAAAACTGCAAAGTTTTCAGGTTTGATTCCTGCCAAGGAAGGTTTTCTCTTCCTCGTCTTCTAAAAACTTCCATGGCTTCCATTGCCCAGTTGTTAACGACAGAGTTTTAAACTTGGCATTCAAAATCTTACACATTTTGACCTCTGCCTCTCTTTGGAGGTGTATCTTCCAATAGCTTCCACTGCCATGTGCCAGCCCTCATTTCCTATCTGCTCACAGCCCCATACAACCAGAGCTGTCCCACCTCCCCTACATTCCCTTTCTCTATTCCAACGCTCTTCACTAACATTCAACCTTTTCTTCAATGTCACCTCCTCCATGAAGCCTTCTCTGATCCATCCCAGCTGGATTTGATTTCTTCCTCCTCTGATTTCCTGTAATAATAACCAACATTTATTGACCATTTACTAAGTGCTAGACACTTTCCTTTACTTGTACTGGCTCAATTAATCTTTACAGCAACACTGTGAGCCCCACCCTCCCATCAGCAGTACAGAACTATGTACACATCATCGAATCTACACTGAGAATTTCAGTGTGTTTTTCATCTTCACTGATTTCATTCATTAAAAAAAATTGTATTTCATGGGATATTAGTGTGTTAGAACATTTTTTTTCACATTATCGGTTGTATGTGTATCATCTGTTTACATCCTTTTCCATTTTTGATATATTCATAAAAACACTTTATATCATATTGACATCAATCATGTTTTAAATATTTTTTTCCAGTTTGTGTTTGCCAATAAAATTGATGGAATCAAATCTAGCGACACTTTTATGATACTTTCTGTTGTTTTATGCTTAGAAATTTCTTCCCAATCTCGAGATTAAACGCTTGCCCTATACTTTCTTAAAGCTGTTTTATGTTTCTTTGTTTATTTTACATTTAATACTGATGATTAATTCAGTCCTCTTTGGCTTACGACGCTTCCTTTATTGCACATCAGGTTCTTATCTTTTTACTAGGTCAGTCTCAAGGCTTTCTGTTCTGTCCCACTGATTTGTTTGTTGATTTTTGTAATAGTACTATAATGTTTTAAATATTATAACTTATGTATACATTTTAATATCTTAAAAGCCAAGTCTTGCGACATTGTTATTCTTTTTCAAAAAATTATTTGCCATTCTACCTTATATTCTTTTAGGTGAACTTTATAATCACCCTAGCAAGGTAAAATAACTTCGAATTTTGACCAGATTGAATTAAACATGTAATTAATTTATAGCTTTCTCATCCAAAACTATGGCATCAATTTCCATTTATTCAAATCGTGGTTGCTTAGAGATATACAAATATCCTTGTTTTCTTTGTGTATAGCCTATTCATTTAAAAAAAATTATTTCTGGGGATTTTATGTTATTTTCTTTTCATCACGAGTGGATTTTTTTTTCTCCATTATATCTTCTAACTGGTTGTTGCTGGCTTACAGGAAAGTTATTGATTGGTATTCAGCCACTTTGCTGATCTCTTTTCTGAACTCTCTCGTTAAATCTGTGAGTGTTTCAATTGATTCCCTTCGGTGTTCTCTGGCTAGACAATGGAATCAGCTGCAAATAATGGTGATTTTGTCTCCCTTCCAATAGTTACACCGCATTTCTTTGTCGCATCTTACTGTGTTAGGTACAGACCAGCTTCCAACATTTTCCTGGCCTGGGGCAAGAGTACAAATGGAGTCCCACTTACTACATTTCAAGGAACCATGAATTGGAACACAAAGAGAAGCAAGAAATCCAATGGTTACTATTGGGAAACAATCACTGTCATGGAAGAATCTATCGCTATTGAGAGAGGAAGATGAATAAACCTGTTTTTTCCCCCTTACTAAGCATTTCTGCTGCTGAAATTCTCCCTGCACACTAAAGCAGTGTCTGACATCAGCAGCAGCATAACTCACAAACCTTCATGGAATTCGGATGTGTTTACCTTTTGTGTCAAGTACATAGGGCAAGAGATATGAAATACTCCCCTTACTATTGAAATGATGTTAATCACAAGAACAGAGGTTTAGGGTTATGTGTTGTGCACTGGATGGATCCCGAGTGACACAAATGCACATATCTTCTTTAATAAATTTATTTTTGTGTATTTGTAATATGAAGGATCCTCCAAAAGTATGGGTCCCAGAGCAGAAGCCCCCCTTGCTCAGGTATAAGAATGATGCTGGTTACTCAGAACACTATTAAGCACTTTTAAATGGCAACAGCCTAGCTTTGTCTTTGATGGTAGTAAAAATACTTTTAGTTAATAAAGAGCTATCATTTATTGAGGGCTTACCATTTGTCAAGTGTCATTATAAATGCTTTACGTACATCATCTCATTCATTCCTTACAATAACCCCCCAAAGTAAGAACTATCATTATTAGGCTTCGATTAAGTAACTTGCTCAAAGTTACATGCCTGTGTATTCCTGAGGTGAGATTTGAAACTCAGGTAGGTCTGAAATCAAAAGCCCCTTTTATTAATTACTACATTTTACTAACTTTTATTTTATCATTTATCATAATTTTGGCTATTGGCTTGAAATGGATATTCTTTATCTTTATTTAGCTCTGGCATTGGGATAGAAACCTAGATTTTTTTAAACTTGAACTTGAAACTAAACTGAGATCTAGTACCCGGTCCCTATGAAGAGGCAGCCCTCTTTATTGTCTCTTGGGACATGATGAATTCTGTTCTTGGTATATCTAGTTCCTTACATCCTACATTTTGGATATTTGTAGGTTTTTGCTTCAATTGTAGGGATCTCTGGATGGTGACTGTACAGGGGTCACAAACTCACATGCCTACAGGGGGTGAAGAGTGAGTATAAATGTGTAAATCCAGTATGATGTTAGGCAACAGGTATTACAGTTTGTTTCGTTTATTTTGTTTTGATTTGTTTTGTGCCCCTGAATACTCTAGAAATTCTGGGATTACTACTAATGAGGCCACCAGTTACACAGCGCAGGCCATTGTGCATTGTTTCGGTGGTTCTCAAAGTGTGGTCTGAGAACCTTAAGTGGTCCATTATTTCCTCAAGGTAATTTGTGGCCTGCTCTCTTAGAGTATTAGCATTACTTTGTTTCTGGTTTACTTTTACTTACCCAAAGAAGCATCATTTTCCTCATTTGTCATGGAAGAGGTTTGCAAGGTAAATGTTCTGCAAATTCGTTTGCCTTGTCACAGTGGTCCTGATTGAAAGACCGTGAGATTCACATCAGAGTGGGTACAACAACCATATCTTCACAGTCTCGTGACTTGCTCTGTAGGCTGAAGTAAGTTATCTTAATTTTATCACTGGCTATCATCTAGTGAGCAAGCACTCTCTGCTAGCCATAATATAATTACAGTTTATTACATATACCAACCCGTTTGATCCTCGAGACAGCCCTGTGAAACAAATCCAGTGGGTTCTATTATTATGCCCATTTTTATAGATGTGGAAATTGAGGCTCAGGGAGAATAGGATATTTGTCCAAGGTCGTCTTCTCATAAGTGGCAAGACTAGAAATGGAGTCTGCCCAACAGCAGAGCTGAATTTTTAGACCGTTATTGGCTCTTAACTTCGGCTGGCATTAGTATCACCTGGAAAGTTGTTTTTAATGCATATAAGCAGGGCATATCTGCAGATATTCTGTTTTAATTGGTCTGGGAGAGGTCCCCATCACTGCCGGTTTTTTTTGAAAAAAGATCTAAGTGATTCTAATTTATAGCCACACTAATGAACACTGCACCCTGTTTCCTTGCCACAAAACATAGTGACCTCAGCTGATCTCAGGGAAATACAAGGCACATGGTGGGAGCTGAATGAAAAGTAAAAAGAGAAACAAAGTTTCTGGTGGAGTGAGTGTTATGTTCAACTTATGCCTCTCTCTGTCTACTGTTGGTAACATAAGTTCTTTACAAGGTAAGTGTGAGCAAGCTCTGAGGAGACTTTGTATAGTAATACGAGGGTCCCCAACCCCAGGGCTGTGAACTGATACTGGTCTGTGGCCTGTTAGGAACTAGGCTGCACAGCAGGAGGCCAGCAAGTGAAGCTTCATCTGTATTTGCAGCTGTTCCCCAGCACTAGAATCACCGCCTCAGCTCCACCTCAGACCATCAGGCATTAGATTTTCACAGGAGCACCCGTCCCTGGTGACAAAAGAGTTGGGGACCGCTGCAGTAATTAATGGCTCTTGCCTCAGCTTCACAAGTAGTGCTAATCAAGATCCTATACAGCATCGGACTGAATGTGTTGGTTATACTGTAATCCCAACTGACAGGTAGCTATACTCAGCAAATACCGTTCTTTAACTCTTTGAGTTGCTTTGAAAAGAAAACCAAGATCATACTGTACATGCATCAGCTTTTTGTAGCTATCAAGACTAAGAAACTGAGCCTAACCCAGATATGTTCAGTACTTTCTAGACATATTATGTTCTGTGAGCACAGCCTATGCACTGTATTCTTTCGAGGGTGGTGTCTCTAGCCAGTCATCTGGTCTTCCAGATGAGGAGCGGCAGAGGCAGTGACTAGAATCTGCACATAAGAACATTCCCAGAATCCCTGAGCACTGAGCTAGGAGGAGAGCACAACCCTCTGCACTTCATTGCAGCTCTGGCTCTTTTGCCCTGACCAGAGGCCATGGCATACAGAGTGCAGGTCTTCTACTCCAACAACACCAGCATTACCTGGAAATTTGTTAGAAATGCAAATTCTCAGGCCCTGGCCAGACCTACCGAATCATAAACTCTGGAGATGGGCCCCAGCAATCTAACAAGCCCTCCAGGGAATTTTGATATACACTAAAATTTGAAAACAGTTGGTTAAAAATTAAAAGGTTAAAAGAGGAGAGGCAGGCATCAGACAGCTAAATTCAAGTTCTGGTTCTACCTCTTACTATGTGACCTTGAGCAAGTTATTGATCCTTCTCTATCTTTCAGTTACCTCATCTGTAAAATACAGCTACTGATTTTCTTATCTGTAAAATAAGTACTAACATGGGATAATGCACATAGTGCAAGACACAGAATACAGATTCAATAAATATTGAATACTGTGTTATTATTATTATAAGGGACCTTCTTGATAATCACTTTCATTTCCAATGTGATTGGATTCCTTTGAAAAAGATCCTAATTATAAGATCAGAAACCAAATAGCCTGTCTTAACTCAATGGGGATGGGGCAGAAAGTATTTCATCTACCAATTTCTTCACAGAATCATTGAATATAAAAAGGGAGGGGTATCTTGAAAGCAATCTAGTCCTACCAGTTTATTCAATCTAATAATAGCTTGTAAAAGAAATCCGATGCATAGCATCAGGGAACAAATTAGAGATGAGCAGCTAAGGATGATGATTTAGAGAGAATTTAAATTATAGCCTCCGGTCAGTTGTAGAATTTATGCCCTTGGTGCTAAGTCCCAGGCGTGAAGCCAAAGATCATGCACTGGTGGCATTTCAGTATGGAGCAGGATGTGGGATAGGTGTCCCCATGTTAGTTTTCTATATCTAGCTCTGAGGCACAAGCTGCCTTGATTGAAATGCTATTAACATCGAATTGACAACTTCAACACTATAAAAAGCAAAGGTTGGGAACCTTGTTAAGTGAGAAAATGAACATCAGCACCAGCCATGTAAATCTGAGGTAGTAAATATCTGTTATCCTAGAAACCAGAACATGAATGTAGGTAGGTAGTCTGGCGACAGTTTCCAGGGTAATTCTTCCCATATACAACATTAAGCTTTCCTATTATGTTAACTCTTTCTCCATATATCTACTAAACATCCACTGTCATCTCCCTCTCCCAAAAGACCCTTTCCCTGACTTTTCTATTTTTTAAGTTGCCAGTGCCATTCTCCTAAGTACTGCTGTCGAAACCCTTGATGTTTATCATGAACCGAAGGGCCCCAAAAGTATTACCTATCTTCAAACGTAAGAGATACATTTTATAAAAAAAAATTTAGACACATAAATCAGGAAATGATAGACACTCCAACTGAAAAATTAATTTAAAAGCTCACAGTGGATGAAACTAGCCATGTGTAACTCTCCCCAAAGAGACTTCTTGTAAATACAATTTGTAGATATACTGCAGATGAAATTAAGATGCTTCCCAATATCTCACCTGGGAGCTACCAACCTAGAATGCAATCCATATAAGATGAGCTGTTACCTTGGCAACTGTGACATGTAATGAGGATAGGAGGCAGGTAATATTGTAACGATAGAGTTTTCTAGTAACTAGTTAGAGATGGTGGAAAAAAGAACATTGGAGTTAGTTTATCCAGCACTGTTCAAGCAACAGGAACACTGTTCTGGTAGATGTGTCACAAAGAATTCTCAAAACCATTCAGCCCCACATGTTCAAATTACAAGTGACCTTCTGATTGCTACTTTGGTTTCTCAGGTACATTAATAGCTGGTAGGTATAATCCAAGATAGGAGATAAGAATATTTCAGTCACTAGAAACTATATTCCTCATTGGCATTTGGCTTGTAAGTCTCCTATAAATCTGCTTAGCGTAAATTAGTCCCTCAGATTTTAAGTCCCTTCCATGGGAACAGATAAAATCTAGTTCTCAGTTTCACAGTCTGAACCATGGGGTTTCACCAAGATTCATCAATTCACTTTTTTCTCTGATATCTAACTTTTTTCTTATTATGAATGTAATGCCTGTCCATTGTGGAAAAATTGGAAATTACAGAAATGGAAAAGAAGCCAACAGATGAATCGCCCCCAAACTTACTATCTAGAGTAAATGGCATCTAGAGTAAACAGTTGGTATATTACCTTTCAATGCACTTTTATTTACAAATTTCAGATCATATTGATGCACAATTCTTCATCCAGCCTTTTTCAATTAAGATTGCCTTCTACACATATTTCCATGTCATTAAAAACTTTCAAAGACATAATTTTAAGATAAATTTATATAGAACTATAACATACATCCAGAAAAGTTCACACATCCAGAATACAACTCAAAAAAATTTCACAAAGCGAACACACCTGTATAACCAGAACCCAGATGAAGAAACAGAATATTATCAGCTCTCAGAAGCCCCCTCATATGCCTCCTGCCAGCCACTCCCCACAGTCTAAAGGTGATGACATGCTACTTCTAACACCATATTATAAATGTAATTTTTAGTGGCTTTACGATTAGTCTATAGATCACGTTTTATGTAGCCATTCCCCATTTTCCTAATGTTGGACTTTGAGGGTGCTTTTTTTTATAAACAAACTCAATTATTTTATTATTTTTAAATAAATTTTATTTTATTAGTTTCAAGTATATAGTACATTGGTTAGACATTTACATCGTTTATAAAATGATCCCCTTAATTGTTCTTTCTCTGGCTCTCCATCTAGCCTTTACATTAATGCTTACTGCATTCACTATACTGTGCTCCCCATTCCCATGACCATCTATCTATCAACTACTAATTTGTACTTCTTTAACCCTTCAGTCCATTCTCCCAGACCCTTAACCCCCCTCCTCTCTGGCCATCACCAGATTGTCCTCTATATTTGTGAGTCTATTTTTGATTAGTTTGTTCTTTTTGTTCCTTAGATTCCACATATAAGTGAAATCATATGATATTTATCTTTCTCCGTCTGACTTATTTCACTCAGCAAAATAACCTTTAGGTCCATTCATGTCATTGCAAATGGCAGGATTTCATTTTTTTTTAATGGCTAATATTCCATTGTATATATGAACCGTAACTTCTTTATCCAATCATCTCTTGATGGGCACTTAGGTTGCTTCCATAACTAGGCTATTGTAAATGGTGCTGCCATGAACATAGGGGTGCATAGATCTTTATGAATTATTGTTTGTTTGTTTGTTTGTTTCGATTTTCAACAGGGAGACCCTTAGGGCATATATCTTTGTCCACATTTCTATTTCTTTAGAATAGATTCCTAGAGATGGAATTTCTGGGGCAAATGGTTTGAACTTTTAAAGGCTCTTAATTCCAAATGCTTTCTGACAGAATTCTGTCAGTAATGTGTGAGAGCATCTGCCTCTATTGAGGTGATGTTGTCCTTATCAGTTTACATAAGCTCTTTAAATAATAATGATAATGACCCTTTGCCATACTTGTATATCTTTTTCTCTTTGTTGTTTCTGTTTAATTATATTTTTGTCATATAAAAGTTTTTAAGGGTTATGTAGTAAAATTTACCTACATGGTAGTTTTTTCCTACTGTCTTTCAGTTTGGAAAGTCTTCCTACAGCCAAATTTTACCATAGTCATCTATATTTTATTTTAGGACTTTTATGATTTCATTTTTTGACCTTTAACTAATTCATCTGGAATTTCAGTTGTTGCATGGTAGTAAGGCTGAAATTTGAATGGGTATCACCCAAAGTGCTTGTTACAAACCCAGATACGCCTGAGCCTAACTCTCTGAGATTTTGATTCCATAGGTGTAGGGTGGGGTTAAGGAACCTGCATTTATTACAATCACTTCAGCTGATTACATTGCAGATGGGCCCCTGTCCACATTTTGAGAAACACTTGCAGCATGTAGTGTGGCCTGCCTTAGTACAGAGATTTAGCACCTCCAATCTGGATGACTACAGCAGTCTGCCTCAGCTTCCAGGTCACTGCACCCTAAAATACAACCTACACAGAGCTACTAGAGTTCTCTTCCAGAAATAGTTCATGAAAACCTCATTAGCTGCCCATTGCTCTGAAAACTAGACCAAACCCCATATCCCAGCACTCGAGGCCCTTTATTATCTTCCTAGATCTATCGATCTTATCAGCTGGATCTCCAATGACTTTGGAACCACTTTCCCATCTAGCCAGACCTGCCTCTTCAAGAGCCTTGGACACCTGTTGCCGATTCCTGTTTTCATGCTGCAGCCCCTTTCTCCTTTTAGGTTATTCAAATACTATGCATTCAACTCCCCATTTCTCATCCTTCCCTGACTACCAAAAAGATCAATGCTATCCTAGAATTACCAAAGCCCATTGTTGTGTATTCTCACTTTATGTGTCTTATCTCCACATCAGGTCACACAATCTCAAGGGCATGGTCTGTGTATCTATCCCTCATAGCCTCTAACACAGTCCTAAATGAAAGGAAAGCACAGCCAAAGCAGAAAGTACTGTAGTTAATGGAACTAAACCAGCCCTACCTGCCGAGTGATTTTAATACATGTTATTTATGAGAGCTAGTGCTGTAGTCTTTCAGAAATATTTTGCTTGGACCAAAATGAGAATATTTGACAAATTTCTAGAGACTTCGCTTTGTTGTCATTTGGTTTGCTAATAACAAAGTTACAAAAAATTTTCAGTTCTTGTTTAATTTAACAATATTAGCACCTGTGACATGTTTATTAACTTTCTGGTTGAAGAGTTTAACCTTTTCTATAATATGGATATTTCTTTTCCCTCTTACGAATGCAATAATTTCTCTGTTATAGAAGAACCTACTTTATCAGATTAAATAAACATAAAATTAATGGCTAAATGATTACATTATAGCTTTCTTTATCTCTTTTCTTTTTTTAATTTTTCTTTTTAAATTAATTTATTTTATGGTGACATTGGTTAATGAAATTCAATAAGTTTCAGCTGTATACTTTAACAGTAAGGCATATATATATTTCCACTGTGCGTTCACCTCCCATAGTTAGATTTCTTTCTGTCACCACATATTTGACCCTCTTTACCCCGTCTACCTCCCCTGTGCCCCCACCCTCTACCTTCTGGTAACTACTAGTCTATAGTCCATGTCCATGAGTTTCTGTTTGTTTGTCCTGTTCATTTGTTGCTTTTAGGTTTATATCCCACATATAAGTGATATCATATGATTTTCGACATTTTCTGTCTGGCTTATTTTGCTTAGCATGATTATCTCAAGGTCCATCCATGTTGTCGCAAATGGCAGTATTTCATCTCTTCTTATGGCTGAGTAATATTCCATTGTATATAGGTACCACTGCTTCTTTAACCAATCATCTGTCATAGGACACTTCGGTTGCTTCCATGTCCTGGCCACTGTGAAAATGCTGCTATGAACATCGGTGTGCAAATGTCTTTTTAGATATGGGTTTTCAAGTCCTTGGGGTAAATACCCAGTAGAGAGATTGCTGGATCATATGGTAGATCAATTTTTGAGGAACCTCCATACTGTTTTTCATAGTGGCTGTACCAATTTTCAGTCCCACCAGCAATGTATGAGGGTTCATTTTTCTCCACATCCTCTCCGACATTTGTTGTTACTTGTTCTGTTGATTATAACTATTCTAATAGGTCTTTTCCCTCTTTAACCGTCTTGGTTCTGCCTTCTCCAATGACAGACTTGCTTTAAATGAGTTTGCTTGGATGCTCAGAATGAGTGACAAGGTGGGATTCAGTTCAATTCATCAAATGTTTATTGAGCCCCTACTGGAAACCTGGCTCTGTGCAAGGCACAACGAAGGATGTCAAAGAGAGAAAGGATAAAGGAGCAGAAAGGAACCGGGAGAAGAAAGGGGAAGAAGAGGTAAGGAAAGGAGTAGAGCTGGCTATCTGAATAACAGGGGATTAAAATAAGAGAAAGGGGAAAGAGCACCAAAGGTGCATTCTGTAGCCTAGTTTCACTTGTTACAACTGCGTATGCTAAGAAACTCAAAGCAATGGTTTGAACTCATATTTTGCATAAGGGCCATGAAAGTAATTAGGAAGAAGCCACAATTTGAGTCAAGCATTTACAAGCTCAAGCCTTTAGAATGGGAAGTAAAATATCTTTTCTAAAATGGTATGCACTTGTCTGCATGCATGTGTATACAACACACACACACACACACACACATGCACACACTATTTTTGAATAATAATAGCTAACATTTATTGTGTGTGGTTGTTCTGTTCTAAGCACTTTGCATGTATTAAATTATTTAATCTTTATCATGACTGTGAGGTAGGTGCAATTATTATGGACATTTTTTCAAATGAAGAAACTGAGGCATTGAGCAATTAAGTAACTTGCCCAAGTTTACACAGTTTATAAGTAGCAGATCTGGGTTTTGAGCCTTGGTCCACCTGACTTAACGTTTACTGTTATTTGAGGTATTGGTCCATGTTTAATATACTGCTGTACTTAATAGGGCTAATGCATTGCCTAGTACAAAACAGGCAAAACAGGCAATATAACTGAAATGTTGACTATAAAATGCTTTCCATTTAAACCCAAATTACTATTAGGCAGACAAATAAAGTGTCATTAAATATAGGTTCACTTTGCTGTAAATTTTAGAGCATTAAAGCAACAATTTTTTAAAGCACACACATGTGTACATCCTTTAACGTTATCTTACTCATTTGGCTGGGCTCGTCACCTCTCAAAAAATCAGCGGAATCATTGAATATAGTCCAGGAGCTGGTAAATGAACTAGTGGTCTCTGGCCTCCTTCTGAGTTCTGTAGTTGAAGACAAACATTCTTTCGCTGAGGTTTTAGGATTTAGTAGCCTTGCCTGGGATCCAGTTGAGAAACCAGGTTTACCTTGTCATAATAACATAATACTTTTTGGATACAATGTAAAATAGAAGGAGAACGAATTTCTGAAAAAGCCTATGGCTTCAAATTGGGGCTGACTTTGACAAACGGTTGCGATTTGAGAAAACCTCCTTCATCTCCCAATCTTCCAACCCATTATGGATCAGATGCCTGCAATTCTACCATTTATAAACCATTCTTTTCACTGAAAGAATTAAGCCACAAGCCGCGCAGAGACGGGCAGCACTATTGACACAGTAGTGTGAATGTCTACGTGATTTTTGAGGTTTATCCAGACCCACCAATGGGACAGTGAGAAGAGCAGGCGATGGGCGGGGTCTCGGGGAGGGCGGAGAACTTGGGGAGCTGTGGGGAGCAGAAGGGAGGGAGAAGAACTTGTGGAGGGAAGGCGCTGGGCAGTGGGGTGATGAGTGTTTTTGAGGAAGGTCTCTAGAGAAGGACCCCCTGCAGAGTAGGGAGAGGGTCTCCCCGAGACTAGCGGCCCCAAGTGGGCTGCCTGGCGCCTGGGAGGAGCCCCGTGTCCCGCTGCGCCCGCCCTAGTCCGCCTGCGTATGCGTCGGAAATCCAGGCGCCCAGTGCACCAGGAAGTGACTCTCCCTAGCTGCAACGATTCAGGCTTTTTCGTTTGCCGCCTCAGGTTTGTAAGAGGATTTATTTGTTACAAAGGGGGTTAAATGGAGAGCCCAGAAGACACGATTTAACTTTTACCATACAGAAAACTGGTGACTGCCCCAACCTGCCCGGGGTCCGGGGGAGGGGACAGGGGCGCGACCGGACCCAACGCTGGCTATACAATGTCACCTCTAGCCGTGAGTCCATCTGTGGTCTGACCTGTCCCCCCCCAACTCCTCCACCCTCCCCTTTCAGGCCTCCCCTGGCCCTGCAGCCTGCCCAATTTCAGTGGTAACCTTTCCCAGTGAACCCTTCCCAACAGACGCGGTGGGCATAACTTGCCCAAAGACGAGGAGAATGGAGGGGCTTGTGAAGGGGCTGGTCGAAGGAAGCACCTGACTGAAGATGGGCTGCAGTCAAGGCAAGCAGTAAACCCATCTGTCTCATTTAGCCAGGAACCATTTATGGGGCCAGGCCAACTAAAGGTGAACAGAGAATGTAAGCAGGACTTTCCTGTGGGTGATCAGTTTGCTCCAAGAAGATCTTTGGTCCTGCGTGAATCTACCTCTCACCTAGTCTCTGATTTGAACCCTGAACATTTCAGGCAGGGTTAGCCATTCCATCCCTAGAGAGTTAGTCTACCTTCCCGTCTAGCAGCTCTGGGCCCTGGATCCCTTTCTGATCAATTCCTAAGACAGAAATAGAGCAATTGTCACAGACTTCTTAAAACTCAAGTATTTATTTAAAGCAAGAAAAACTATAAAAATACTCTTTTCTGTGAACAAATGCCCTCTTTGGTATGAAACAGAAAAATAACTCACGTTGACTGCTATTACAATGCTCCCTTGAAAAATATATTTCATTACAGAGATTACAAAATATGACGAAAGGCTCTTTACCAGGAGAGATGGCTGGTTGGCACCCTGAAATAGTAAGATCCTATTTTAAACCATATCGGATAATTTGGAGGAAGAAACCTACGTGGACAAGGGGACTTCTGCTGGGATGCAGGTCAAGTGGAGCATGGTCTCATGGTGGCAGTCACCAGTGAGAGGACCCACACATAAAACTTCTAAATATTGTGGGGTAGGGATAGCTGTCTTAAAATTCCCAAGCTCCCCCTTCTCTCCTCTGCCAACCTCCAAATGGACCTGCAGCATACTTTATCCTTTCCTGCCAGCTGGAGGGACAGGGCCTATCTGGAGCAGCACCACTCCCTCCCCCTGTAGACTGGGCCTCCCCCCCAAAAAAAAACATTCTTTACTCTGTCTCCTGCTTCTTCACTCACTTTTCTCACCGGAGTTTGCTTTTTAAACAATATTAAGTACATACATTTGTCTCAGCTTGGAAAAATACCTGTCACAGGTCATATACTTTTCGTAGTATTGACAGGTGGCCCAGCCAAGGCCTTAAGCTCACTATGTTCCAGCAGACAATAATAATGCAGAAGGTTAGAAAAAGCTTATGTGTGTGTGTTTTTTAAGTTTCCCACATAATTGTACTTATCCTCACACCACTTGTATGTGTACACTATTACATCTCTCCAGTTTTTCAGATTGGATATGTTGGCACAAATAAGTCAAATGGCAGGTTTCAAATCAGAGCCTATGGAAGGGCAGTGACACATGTTGAACACTTGCTGTCTTAGGCACAGTCCTGAGCACTTTATATATATGAGCTCGTATAATTCTCACCACAACCCTCAAAGGTAGATGTCATCAGTTCTATTTTTATAGATGGTGACACTGAGATTCATAGTGCTTAAATGACTTGCACAATGTCACAGTGCTAATGAGAAGTAGAGCTGGGATTAGAACATGGCTCCAAACTTCATATTCTTAATGATTTGCCTTTTCCTGGGAATTGGGTGGAGGGTGCTATCACCCAACTAAGCTCTGGGCCAGCTTAAATTTATTCTGTTAGAAATTTGAAATCCTCCCCCACCCAAATGCTTCCATATTGTGACAGTTACTTTTTTTAAAGTACTCTGTAAACATACAAATTGATATATGGGCTAAATATTATAGTACCCATGTCAGCTTCCTCTAAGTGACCTAGTGATCATGGCATACTGATTTCACAGTAACAGTGGGAGCCATGGAAGAATCTTAGTTAATAAATCTATTACATACCTTGGACTTTTAAATATATGTATATCATTCTGAATTAAGGTATGACTTGACATTTAGATGAGATCCAAGATAGAGAGCAAAGGCAAAAAGGCACTTTCATAACAGATTAGTAAGGTATCTGGTCAAGTTCATTCATGTGTCCTGGGTACTCAGAAAAGGTCCATAGCAACGAATGATCAGGCAACATAAGGTAAATGGGCAACAACACAGAGTCCTGTTTTTGAGGAAGAGGGATTCCTTCCTCTTTCCAAAATAATATTCCCTGTTCTAACTCTTCTAGCTTTTTCCTTAGAATTATGCCTGTCTTCCCCCTGCTCCCCTCCTTCAATATTGCTACCCCTACTCAGTCCCATATCGTCTTTAGACATCAAGACAGTTAAAATTAACACATTGAGTTTTTGCCAGGTACCGGATGCTGTACTCAGAGCTTTGCAAACATCATCTCTATTTAATCATCTAAGTACTTTTTATTATCCTTTATTTTACTCTTACAACCATGTGAAATAGTTACTCTTACAACCATGTGAGATAGTTACTATTGTTATCTCCATTTTACAGATAAAGAAAAGAACGAATGATTAACTTCGCAAAGGCCACCTAGCTAGTAAGTAGGAGCCACGGGACTGCCCAAGTCTGCCTGAATTTAGGGTCTGCATGCCTGAGATTTTAAACCTTCATTTGTCCCTCCTGCCTGCTACTTCTCAATGCCCATTTTCCATTTCTTTCACTTCAGACTTACTGGATGTGTCGGTGCCTTCCTGGAAGGCATCTTCCTTGGCCTCCAACCTCAGCATTCTCCTGGTTTCCCTGAGTCACCAGCATCTCTTCTTTTTCTCAAAATATTGCCTTTCTTTCAGATTTAGTCATTGGCCTTTTGCTCTTCTCTTGAAAACTTTTTAAAACATCTTACAGCTTTTACTTCTTATAGACGCTCGACCAGATTTCTAGCCTTGACTTTTCTCCTGACATGTATTACTGTTTCTCTACTTGTTAGACGTTTCCATTTGCTTAGTTCCCTACCATTTCAAATATGTGCCTCAAACATGAACTTGCTTTTTATTAGCCTTCCTATTTCATCTTTATTTCTCTACATAAAGCCTACATCAACTCACTGTTGCCTTCACAATAGAGTTGATATTTTATTCAGGCATTAAAGTTCTTCCAGATATCACTTTAATGTAACTTTTAATCTTTATTTTCTCTATTCCCTAAAATTAACTACTGTTTTAGTCAGATCATTCTAAGCCACTCTCCTCCAAACATCTGATTCACCTTCCTGCTATCCTTTAAAACCTAGTGCAAGGCCTACATGCCATAGGAAGCCTTTCCTTGGCACTCATCAGGAACCAAGCATATCATGTTAGTCATTATCATATTTTCCTGTGTCTACAAATGATCTCTTCAATTAGACTGTAACCCTTGTAACTCCTCCAGTATCTAGTGTGTCACAGTGCCTTGCACATAGTAAACACTTCCTGAAAATTAGTCGATTGGTTGATTGTTGGGTGGGAGGGTAGAATATGGAAAAAGACTGGCCATAGAAGTATATCCAGAGAGTTGAACTCTTTCCTGGAGGACAAAGACTGTATTTTCCTCATCTTTTTATTTTGGGAGCCTAAGCTAATGTCTAACCTGCAATAGTTGCGTTCTGCTCAGCAGGCCTGCTTTTACCAATTGTTGTCTCTTTGCCAGGCACCATGCTAGGTTTATAAGGGTTTATAAATGAATGAAGGGGTTTGGGAGGTATGCTTCTGCTTCCCAGCTTTTGTTTGTCTACTTTTCATGCAGGTGAGTCTCAGTGTTTGTGTGGGTGCCACATATGAAGAGAATAGTCCCAATGTACAGCCCGAGATGCTACTTTTCCAGAGTAGGTCTCTTCTCCAAACTAGGTTTGCTCCCCCGGTGTTCCAGAAAACCTCCAGGTTAGCCACAGCTCTTCTCGGGCTCAGCATGGAAGAGAAACTTCACTCACAGGATCGTCAAGAAATATCAAAGAGTATGAAAACGTCAGAAGAAACTAAGCTGTCTTGGACCACTACATGGTTCCTGGCAGGAAAGGTAAGGCCTAGGCCAATGTCTTTTCCCCTTAGCGATTCTGAATCTCCGAGCCTGCTGAAATTCTGTATTCCTGATGTAACCAATGTGGTAATGCAAGGATTCAAAAGGATGCCTCAAGTAGACTACCCAGGGCAAACTTGAGACATCTTAGAAATGTTTGAGGAAATGCTTTGGGTTTGCAGAAAATATTCTCCTTGCTATTAGGTGTAATTTCTCAGAAAGGAGATGTTGAACTGGGACCTTGTTTCTAAAAAGGTCCAGGGCAGGTATACTGAAAACCAGGGACCTCGAGAGAGATTAGATAGGTTAGAAATGAATTGTCCCATTGCAGCCATGCAAACACAAATATACCTCATTTTATGCAACAAATGTATTTTCTAAATCAAATTATATTTTAAAAGCATTAGGGAGGTTAGCTATTTAAAGGAACCCAACAGTGAAGCCTTTTGTAATATGACTAATTACCTCTTGATAAATCTGGATTTTTCTTATATTAAGTTTGCCCATCTGTTCTGCTTTGTTAAGTAGACAGCACCAAAATGGGCTCTTTTCCCAGACTCTATTTCCCCAGGGGCATGAGAGTTAGGTCTTCTGAATAATAAGAAAAATGCCAGAGAAAATGGTGGCAGGAAGTACTTCTGCATAGTAGGTTCTCAGTACATATTTATGTAATGAATGAAGTGCCTGAATTATTTTATTCAAGGCTGGTTGATATTGTGATGCCACTCTGGAGGCTGAGCTATGAAGAACAGCTCAAGGCTGGTACCCAGCTTAAGTCTTCACAACTCCATTCCTCAAGTGAATGCCCCAATGGGTCTTTAAACTCAATATGCTAATGACTCTGAAATTTTAACTTTAGGTCAGTATGTTTTCCAAACTTTAGAGCCATGTATATAAATACCTGTTTCCTTTCTTCCTTGCTTTTTTATTATAGCTCTGGGTGTGTGACTAGTGAGTGCTCTTGCTGCTTTATATATAGCTGCACTTTCTAACACAGTAGCCACTAGCTGCATGTGGCTATTTAAATTTAAATATAGTCAATTTTGCTATAATATTTATTTTGAAAACAGAAATATGTTCCAATGGATTGATGTATTAAGGAACAATTTGAATATAATGCAGATTTCACATTCACTTAGCAGTGATTTCTTCCACAGGAAACATGAGCTGAAAGAAAGAAACTACACCCAGCTGAACTGAGCTGTGTGAGAATCCACAGAATGAACACATACACACACCTCTCAGACATCTACCAGCTCTCTGAGTTCTCTGAGTGTGTGATGAGCCACACCCATTAGAACTTTCCATCCCACTCATGACTCTCCTTTCACCACTTTATGATAAGTCACATGTGGACAGCTACTTTCACAAGCAAATTTCAGCAGGGAGTAGTTCTGCATAGTAGGTTCTCAGTACATATTTATGTAATGAACGAAGTGCCTGAATTATTTTATCCAAGAATGGCTAATATTGTGATGCCACTCTGGAGGCTGAGCTATGAAGAACAGCTCAAGGTTGGCAAAGTGCCATCCTTGTTGTAGTATTTATACATTTTTTAACATTTTAAACATGTAAAACATGTAAAACTATACTATTTTATTAGGTTCTTATCTTTTCTGTGTGTATTACTGATACAGTTTTGGAATGTGCCCAACTTTAATTTTCCCGTGAGCCCTGTGTTTTCTTTTGTGTAATTTTGCATAGTATGATTTAAGAACTCTTATGTTATGGCAGAGGTGATTGTACTAAGTAAATTAAATTAATTAAGGTTAAAAATTTTGCTCCTTAGTCACACAAGCCACATTTCAAGTGTTCAGTAGTCACACATGGCTAGCATCTGCCATATTACATAGAATGTAACACCAAAATAGAACATTTCCATTATCACAGCAGGTTCTACTGGACAGTGCTGACATATAGCTTGAGTATTCATTCCGAAAGGTCAGATAAAATGATAAGCTTACACAGAGCTCAATACCTTATTAGATCTGTTGCTGTTCCATCATTCTGGATTCCTTATCTGCTGAGACCATGATCCAAGAATCTGTGAGACAACCTTTTCTTATCCTATTCATTTTCCATTCTTTGAGGTAATATTGCAAAAGTCTTTTGTTTCATTGCTTATATTCTTTTTTCAGGTGAATTTTGAAGCTCAGAAGAACATTTTATAAAGACTAGAGTCTTACCTCTCCATGGAGTCAAAGTGAGAACACTGCACCCAAATCAGACAGGCTCTGTTGTCTTCTCTATCCTATTATATCCTCTGTAAGCCCTCACCTCCCTCATTTTTATCTGTCGAGTACCCTTAGTAGCTAATAATATCTGTCAGTACTTTCTGGTTACTTGCTGGGGACCAGGCCTTATGCTAAATGATAAGTATGCATTATTGTCTCATTTACTGTTTATAATCACTCTGAAGGGTAGGCACTATCATTTTATAGGTGAAGACATTGAGGTTCAGAGAGATTAAGTAATTTGCCCAAGGACACACATCTAGAACATGCCAGAGTTGAGATTCACACTCGGGCCTATCTGATACAAAGCCCACTTTCTCAACCACTACACTACTTCCTCCTTAGAAAGATTTCAACATTGGAAACATAATGAGGCCTCATAGAGGCAAATTTTAATTTATGGCAGAGGTTGGCAAACTATGGCCCATGGGCCATATCTGTCTTGCTGCTTGATTTTGTAAATAAGGTTTTATTGGAAGAGCCAAACTCACTTGTTAATGGATTGTCTGTGGCTGCTTTCATACTACAATGGCACAGTTGAGTAGTTGCAACAGGGACCATATGGCCTGCAAGGCCTAAAATTATTTGTTACTTGACTCATTACTGAAAATAGTTTGCTGACACCTGCTTTATGGCAAAATTGGAGCTCCTTCATATTATGGAGTGTTTATAGAGTGTCTTGACCTTCTCAGCCATGGACTTTCACCTATGTCATAGCTTCTAAGCATCACTTATTTGTCCCCACCCAGAGAACATTCTTTCATTTCCTGTGTTGTTGTCCTCCTTGTTTTCATTTGACCTGTTGTCTCTCTCCTCTCCTTCTGTGTTCTCCAGCCTATCATCGATGGCTACCAGAATAAATCTACCTTCTCTGTGAACCAAGGCCCAGATGGCAATCCGAAGACTGAAGGGTACTATCTAAGAACTTGGAGAGGTCTGTTGAAGGCCATGACTAGTAGAAATAACAAACCAAGGACTGAGAGGCTAGGGAAGGGCATAGGGAACAGTGTCAGTGGGAGTGGAGAGGAGTAGGAAACATGGTAGCCTTCAAGGAGAAGGCTGAACTGGAAGTCTTTGACGCCAAACTTAATCACAAGGTTAATTGTGGACACTTTTTGGTGGGTAGCATAAGAGTGTTCCCTCTAAAAGCCATAAACCTGAAACCTAGTAGGTGCTTAGTAAATCTTAATATTGATGCTGCTGCTTTCATCGTGGTCGTCGTCGTCATTTTGTGCTACTTTCATACTGGGAGCAGTCTCCTCCTTATTAGAGTTGCTTTTTCTATTTTACATCCCCATATTCCTGAAAACTAGAGCTTTCTGTAATGAATCTACCTTAAAAAAATTGGTAGCGGAGGTAAGTGCTGGCATATTTGTAAGACTTATTCCGGTATCCATTCCCAGGTTCCATTCCTGAACTTTTCATTTGCCCATTTTCAATTAATCCACTTGAAACACCATCATTTCATATTAGTCACACTGTTTAATATCCATATGCCCTTAAACTACAGTTCATTAGGGCAGGCACTGGGCTTCCCCATCCCCACCTCCCCCCCCACCACCATGTGCAGAATTAAGTGAGTATATAACGTCAACATTCTATTTAGTAACAGAAAAACAAATCTCATTACATTTTACTTCCCTCTTTAAAATCTGAACAGAAAGCAGACATTGTCATATTGCTCCTTTGTGGAATGAGAGGGAATATTGTGGACTTAGCTCAATGAAGAATAAGCTTCTTAATGGCTAAACTAGGAAACGGGTTTTCTCCAAAAAGTGGCTTTGAGGTTGAAGGAGGTACTTTGCTTCTGCATTTCTGCATATACCTCTTTGAAGGAGGAAATTTGAGTTGCCAGACATTTTCTTCTAAATAATACTTTAGAAAAAAACTGTATAAATCAAAATCTTTTTCTTTTCATAAACAGGAACATCGTCTGTGTATAGTCTGAGCATCTGAAAAACATCTCCGAGAAACACAGTCAAGTGGCACAGGTATTAAGGAACATGGGTGGGTCGAAGATGATGTGTGGTGTTGCAGTCTGGAACAGCAGCATCCCTGACATTTTAATAATAGAGCTGCTTCTAGTGCAACTGGGGAGGAGGGACTCTGTTCTGAAAGCATACCTCTTAAGGTAGAGGAAACGTAAATGTTTCGTTTCAGGGAGGGTGGAGAGGAGAGAAAACTGTGGCCATTACTGTAAATGTCAGACATCCAAGGAATTTTAATAAGAGAGAAGTATTAGGAAAGAGAGATACTGATGAGGTCAGTATATCAAGTGGAAGGTGTCTGAAATATTTGGAAGGCTAATGTTTTCAGCAGAACAGAATTGAGAAATATGAGAGATGTAAGAGTGGTGATAAGGTTTCTACATCACAGAGCTGGCGTCTGAGGCATTTTTATATCCTATTTCACGCACCCACTTTTTATTGAGTGCCTATTATGTGTCTGGCTTTTGCTAAGTGCTGGGGATCCAGTGGTGACTCAAATAGACATGGTGCCTATCCTCCTAGAACTTTAAATAAAAAAGGCAAGAACCTTACTTGTGAGGACTGAACAGGACTCCCAACTAACACTCTATTACCTATCAATTCTTACCAGCACCCACCTTCCTAATGATTCAGACTTATAACACTTGGGTGGTGCCTTCTGATAGGACACCTCTTGACCTCCATGATTTCCCTGCTAAGACACAGCTCCTTTCATAGGATGGTCTCTAGAAATTGTCACCTTTCTTATTCTCCACACTGTAGCCAGAACTGTCTTTAAAATGCAAATAAGATTTTACCACTCTCTTGTTTAAGATTTTGCAGTAATTGCCCAATAGCTTTTAAAATAAGCTTTAAATTCCTTACCTTTGCACTTAGGAATCTTCCTGATAAGTCCCTAGTCTCTTCTTCTGCCACATTCTCACATGCTTTCCTCTTTCCATTCAGGTTGAACTAGAGTTATCCTGCCAGGTTATCTCCCTCCTGCTCTAGAATGCCTTCAGTCTTCTTCACCTGGCTTGTACTTATGCTCAAAGATTCATTCCAAAGCAGCAGATCCTGTGGAAAAGCTTATCTGACTCCTCAATCTGAGTAGGGATTCCCATCTTCTGTATTGCATCTTCCATTGCATATCTCCTGTTGTAGTACTTGTTACACCATATTGCATTGTTATGCATTTCTGCTTTCTACACTGGACTGTGGAGGCAGAGGTTGTGTGTTGTTTATCTTTACAGCCTGGCATTTAACACAAATTCATACACATAGTGGGTACTTATCAAGTTTTTAGTAAATGAATACCTCTTTGAAATATTTACCCAAGTTAGTCGCTCTTCTATCTTCTGTTGGGCAACCTTCTGTCCTCTGCATCTATCCAGATGAATTCCTCTTCCCTGCAAAATTTGTTCTGGACTTAAGATCCAATCCAGTAGGTACTCGAATACAAGGCAGATGCCCATTGTAATAGTAATAGTACTAGATAGATAGATAGCTAGCTAGCTAGATAGCTAGCTAGATAGCTAGCTAGCTAGATAGCTAGCTAGATAGCTAGATAGCTAGCAAGCAAGCAAGCATGCATGCATTGGGCTGTTCTATGTTTATACCTTTGTTTTTTTCTTTCCTTGATACTGATAGTGTCATTCCAGTCCATTATGATGATAGAATAACCCTAGTCTGTCCTGATTTGAGGTTTAAATATCTACTCTTAAGGCTTGAGTCAAATGTGAGTTTTATGAGAGAGATCAGCCAGAGCACCAAGACCTAAGAAGTGGTCCTTAAATAAAATACTATCAAAGAAATACAAAGTACATAATTTTAAAAGTCAAATAGTACTAATAGGTTAGTAAGGAAAAATGGTGCTCCTCTGTCTCACCCCTCCTTATTCTTGAGTCATGTTCTGCAGAAACAATAGCAGTTATTTTAGCTACTTATTCTGGTATTCCATATTTCTAAATAGTATATTATTCTATTTATCTTGATTTATCAAATTTACATATTATATGTTGACTTCCAGTTACAGCATATAAGAATTTCTCTCTCTTATTTTGTCCCCCCTACAAATTATCCTTCCTCTTATATCTTTATGGCACAATTTTTGGTTAAATTAATATATAGTGTTTATATTTTTATGACTGTGTAGATATTCACTCTTGAGCCAAGTAGGTACATAAGATTTTATTTTACTTTATTATACATTTGTTATTTCATTTTATATCATGGAAAATGACAAACATATTAATGTATAGAATGGTATAACAAACCTCATGTACCAGTTACCCAGCTACAACAAATGTCAATGCCTGTCCAATCTTATTTTATCTATACTCTCACCTACTCTCCACCAACTCCTTTGGATTAGTTTGAGGCAAATTCCAGACATTATATCATAAAAAATGTGAATACATCACTGTGAGTTCTAAAAGAACATAATTTCATACTATTATTACACCTGGAAATAAACATTTATCCCATAATATCATCAAATATCCAGCAGATGTTTAGATTTGACACCAATTTATTGCATAAATGATTTGATTTTTATAGTTGGTTTATTCAAATCACTAGTCAAACAAGGTAAACACATTGCATTTAATTAACACCTCTCTCTAGTCTCTTTTAATTTGTAAGTAACCCCTCCCTCTTAAATTTTTTTTGTCTTGTAATTTATTTTTTTGAAGGAGCCAGTTGGTTTTCCTGTGGAGATTCTCACATTCCAGATTTTGCTGATTGAATCCCCATGATGTCATTTAATATTCTGCCTCTGTTCCCTATGTTTCCTACAAACTGGTAGATCTGGAGTGTTGCTTAGATTCGGGTTTGATTTTTGGCAAGAATATTTTTTATGTGTACATGTCTGATGGGCTCTCTATTGGTGACCTTAAGATTGAACAGTGGATTCAGTTGTCATCAGCCTGATCCACTCATTAAAAAGTTCCTCAAAGTATTCTCTGTATCTATGAGTTTATTCTTTTGTTGTTGTTTATTTGTTCTTTAGATTCCACATATACATGTAATCATGTGATATGCCTTTCCCTATCCGATCCATTTCATTAAGTGCAGTACCCTCTAGGTCGATCAAAGCATATCTTTCTCCATCTCCTTCTTTTTAGTCTGTGTGTGTATTTTAATCTGAAGTGAGTCTCTTGTAGGCAGCATATGTAGGGGTCTTGTTTTCTTATTCAACCACTCTATCTTTTGGTTGGAGCACTTCTTTTCTATTTGAGATATTTATTAATAGGAATGTAGTTATTACAATTTTTTATTTCTATTTTCGATACATGTTTTTCCTTCTTTAAGAAGCCCCTCCAACATTTCCTGTAATACTGGCTTGGTGGTGATAAATGCCTTTAGCTTATTTTTGTCTGGGAAGCTCTTTATCTGTCCGTGGACTCTAAACGCTAGCTTTGGTGGATAAAGTATTCTTGGTTGTAGATTCTGGCTTTTCATCATGTTGAACATTTTGTGCCAAGCCCTTCTGTCCCTCATGGTTTCTTTTGAGAAAGCAGCTGCCAATCTTATGGGTGCTCCATAAGCAGTTACTTGTAAGTAACTGCTTTTCTCTTGGTGCTTTTAAGAGTCTCTCTTTGTAGTTAACCTTTGGCATTTTAGTTACAATGTGCCTTGGTCTGAGCCTCTTTGGGTACCTATTTCTTCAGACTCTCTGAGCTTCCTGGGGTTGCGTGTCTATTTCCTTCACCAGGTGAGAGAAGTTTTCCATCATTATTTCTTCAAATAGCTCTTGAACGTCTTGTTTTCCTCCAGGTACCCCTATGACATGGATATTTTTACATTTAATAGTGTACCATAGGCTCCTTATATTATTATTATAGCCTTGGCTTTTTTTTTCTTTGCCATTCTCTGATTGAGTATGCTCATCTTCCCCATCCTCTGTATCGGTGGTCCAATCCTTTTCTTTATCCACTGTTTTTTTCCATCTAATATACTCTTCATTTCAGATTATGTATTGTTAATTTCTGACTGGTTCCCTTATATAATTTCCATTTCCATTTTTATGTTTTTTTTATCTCTTTGTTAAAGTTCTCACTGAATTCATCTATACTTCCCTTGAGTTCATTGAACATCTTTATATCCAGTGTTTTGAACTCTGTTTCTGTTAGATTGTTTGATTCCATTATTCCTGGATCTCTGTTCTGTTCTCTCATATGGTTTCTGTTTCTTTGTCTTCCCATTTTGGCTGCGTTTCTGTGTCTCTTTCTGTATACTAAGAAAAGCTCCTAAATATCTCGGTCTTATTAGCGTGGCTTTGTGTAGTAGGTGTCCATTGGCCCAGTCCTGAGAAAGTTTCAGCTGCAGGCCAAGTTTAGCCCCAGCCTGTGTTCCTCCAGAGCCACCTGTTAAGATTCAGCAGGTGATCCACAGATGCTGTGCTTGTAGTCGCCTCAAAAGGCCAACATCAGAAACCGAGGCCAGCTGCCATTAGTGTTGAGTCTTGGTGTTGCTCTGCGAGGAGCACCTGACTCACCAAGGACACATCTGCATGTGGCTTGGGTGGGGCCCCGAGTTGGGGGAGGCGGAGTTTCATGGAATCTTCTGGGCACAGCGACCGGTTTGATGACAGCACGGCTATGGCGGCACTGAGTCCGCACACTGGGATGCGGGAGGTTTCAACAGAGGGACGATGTATGCCACTGGCATTTCTGCCCAGAAGAAGTCCAGTCCATGGTTTCAAAGTCAAGTCTACAAAATAAAAGAGCATTTAGAGAGGTCTAGCTTTCACCTCTGTTCCCTCTAGCCAGTTTCCTTCTTCTTCCTATGGATAACAGGCTTTATTCATTTTTGCTTATTTTAATAAATGAAAAGATATTTGTACCTCCATTTTCTTAGCTAAAAGGTAGCTTAATATGGACACTGTTCTGCACTTTATTTTTTTTTTCATGTAATAGTATACTTCATCTTTTATAGCTACATAGTCTTATTTGGTATGATGGATTTTACAACTTTTTGTTTTTATTGGTACGAATAATTACCTTGTTTTTCCATCAGCTTAGTTTTCTATGAGCCTAATGCTAATTTTTTCTAGGTGCTGTAAGAGCTTTGTCAAGCATTCATTAGTATTCTCCATATGCTTAACACTTGAGTTCATTTTTTTTCCCTGAAGACCTTTTTCTTGGAGTTTTGCAGCTTAGGCTTCCATGGACTTCTGTGTGGCTGTTATCTTGGGACTCTTTTGGTGGCTCTCCTGTCTGTCTCTCTTGTTTCTTAGGTCCCTGTCTTTATTTTTCTGGTATATACCCTCATTTGGCTGGTGTATGGCTTCCATGAGCTTCCTGAGGAGGTAAAATTTTAGGGTCTTTGAATATCTATTAATATATTTTTTTCTTTCCTGACATATGACTGAGATTTTTATAGATTTCGAATATGAAGACATGGTTTCATTGTCATCTGGCCACCAGTGTTGTTGTATAAGTCTAAATGCTACTTTAAGTCCTAACGATAGGCATACTTATCAACTTCTAACATACCATACAATTTACTTTACTGCATTTTTCAAAAAAAATCTATCTCCCCTTACTAAAATTTAAGTTTCACAAGGAAAGGAATATTTTCTTCATTGTTGTATCCTAAGCACCTAGAATAGTGCCTGGCACTTGTGGGTACTCAATAGTATCTGTTGAATGAATAAATGAAAGAACAAAGATAAAGACAAAAAAGACAAGCTAAGTAAAGTCTTAGAAGATGGAAAGCAGATTGGAGTGACAACTGACTTACAAAGATGAAGGAAGCTATATCTGGATTACCTACAAAGGGAGAGCTGATGAGATAGATGTAAGGCTTATCTGTTCACTCAACCCTAGGGGAAACTCAAACTTGAAGGTGCTAGGTACTAGAAGAGGCAGAGATGAGGCAGGGAACAGTGTTAAAAAGCAAGGTTTGGTTGAAAAGTCTGGACATAAAACTGGTAAACATCCTCATTCTACCAAGAATGAGGAGACGAGTATTTTTTTCTCAGTAGAAAATGAACTCATAAAAGCTCTGAATTTGGAGATAACAGGCACCGCGGTGGTGGAAGAAGGGTAGATAGATGTTAGGGATGCTGTTAAACATCTTACAATGCACAGAACAGCTCCATCACAACAAAGAATTATCCACCCCAAAATGACAATAGTGCCAAGGTTGAGAAACCTTAAAATTAAGACTTAAAGGAAGTGAGGGTGTGAGCCATGCAGAGATCTGAGGGAAGAACATTCTTGGCAACAGAACAGCCATGGCAAAGGCCCTAAGATAGGAGTGTGGCAGGCTTTTTGAAGGGATTAAAAATACGCCCGAAGAGTAGTAGCACATAAGGTAAGATGGCTAATAGGGGCCAGATCATGTAGTGCCTTTTACTCTGAGGCTCTTACTCTGAGCCATTGTAGGTTTTGATGGGGGCAATGTCATGATATGATATAGGTTTTTAATAGGCTCACTCTGGCTGTTATATTGTGTATGGATTATTTGGGAAGTATAGAAGCAGGGAGAGACCAGTTAGGAGGCTGTTGGCAGTAAATTCAGGTGAGAGAGAATGTAGATCAGTGGTAGTAGCAGTGAGGTGGATATATCTTGAAGGTAGAACAAAAACAGGATTTCCTGATGGATTGAATGAGAGGTATGAGAGAGAAGAGCAAAAAATGGCTCCAGGTGTTTTGGGGAGTAAATGGAACGATGGAGTTACTATCAACTGAAAAGGGAAAGACTGTGGTAGAACAGATTTGCATGGGCAGAGATTAGTACAATTTTGGAATGGTGCATTTGAGATACCTATTAGATAACAGAATATATTAAATACGTAGTTGGAAATAGTAGTCTGGAATTGAAGATTTAGAAATCCTAGAGTTGTTAACATGTAGATGTGTTTTTTTTAATTATAAGAATGAAAGGGGTCACCTAGGTAGTGAGAGTAGATAGGAAAGAAAACAGGAACATGGATCTTGTTTAGGGGCACTCTTATTTTAAACAGTCTGGAGGAGATGGGGAGCGTATAAAAGAGGCTGAAAAGGAGCAGCCAGTGAAGTCAGAGGCAATCAGGAGAGTGGCTGTGGTCCTGGAAGACAAGTGAAAACAGTGAACTGAGTAGGAGGGGCTCATCAGCTGTGTCAAATGCTGCTGATAGGGCTAGTAAGACAAGGACTGAGAATTGACTGTTAACTACATAACAAGGTCATTGGTGACCTTAATATGAACTGTTGTAGTGGAGTGGTGGGGACCTGATTTGAGCAGATGAATAGGAGAGGAATGGGAGGCAGTGAATACAGTTGACCATTGAACAGTGTGAGGGTAGGGGCACCCGCCCATGCAGTTGAAAATCTGCACATAACTTTGACTCCCAAAACTTGCCTACTGTTGACCAGAAACCTTACCAATAATAACAGTTGACTAACATGTTTCCCATGTGAATTATATACTGTATTCTTATAATAAAGCAATCTAGAGAAGAAAAATGTTATTAAGCAAATCATAAGGAAGGGAAAATATATTAACAGTACTGTATATATTTATTGAAACAAATCTGCATTTAAGGGGACTCATACAGTTCAAACCCTTGTTCAAGGTTCAACTGTATATACAATTTTTTTTTGAAGAGTTTTGCTACAAAAAGGAGCAGGGAAATGGAAGAGTGGTTGGTAGGGAAAGTGAAGCCAAGAAAGTTCCCTTTCTTTTTATTAAAAAAATATTTTTCAATTAAAGTTAACATGCAATATTATATTAGTTTCAGGTGTACAACATAGTGATTAGACATTTATATAATTATGGAGTAATCCCCTCTGATAAGTCTAGCAACCACCTGACATCATACATAGTTATTACAATATTATTGACTATATTCCCTATGTTATATCCCTGTGAATTTTTACAACTGGCAATTTCTACTTCTTAATACCTTTACCATTTTCACCCAGCCTCTTTCTTTTTAAAGATGGGCAGGTAAGAGCATGCTTATATATTGATTGGACTGATCCAGTAGTGAGGGAGAAAAATGATGCTGCAGGCGAGAGAGAAGGGAGAACTGGTGGAACAATGAGCTTAAATAAGATTGTCTTTTTTATTCCATCGTTTCATTTTTGTAAGATTTTTAGGATGAATATTCTGTTATTTTATCCAGAAAACCCCTTTGCTCCATTTTTTAAATTTATTTTTTGAGATAAAATTGGTTTGTAACATTGTATAAGTTTAAAATGTACAGCGTGCAGATACATTTATATATTTCAGTATGATTACTGGCCCCTTCACTTATACGAATTTATAAAATTATTTAATTAGTTTCAAGTATACACTACATTGATTAGACATTTATATAGTTTATAAAATGATCCCCCTAATTGCTCCTTCTCTCCTCTGGTTTTCTACCTACCCAATATATTCGTGTTAATTGCATTCCCTAATTGCATACCGTGCTCCCCGTCCTCGTGACCATCTATCAACTATTAATTTGTACTTCTTTAACCCTTCACCCCATCCTCCCAGCCCCTCAACACCCTCCCCTCTGTCCATCACCAAATTGTCCACTATATTTGTGAGTCTGTCTTTGATTAGTTTGTTCTTTTTGTTCCTTAGAGTCCACATATCAGTGAAATCATATGGCGTTTATCTTTCTCTGTCTGACTTATTTCACTCAGCATAATGACCTCTAGGTCCATCCATGTTGTTGCAAATGGTAGGATTTCATTTTTTTAATGGCTGAGTAATATTCCGTTGTATATATGAACCATAATTTATCCAATTGTCTGTTGCTGAGCATTTAGGTTGCTTCCATATTTTGCCTATTGTAAATTGTGTTGCCATGAATATTGGATTGCATAGATCTTTATGAATTATTGTTTTTGTTTTCTTTGGATAAATACCCAGAAGTGCAATTGCTGGGTCAAAAGGTATATCCACTTTTAATTTTTTGAGAATTCTCCATACCGTTTTCCATAGTGGCGGTACCAATTTGTAATCCCACCAGCAATATATGAGGGTTCCCTTTTCTCTGCATCCTCGCCAACACTTGTTGTTTTTTGATTTATGGATGATAGCCATTCTGACAGGTGTGAGGTGATGTCTCATTGTGGTTTTAATTTGCATTTCTCTGATGATTAGTGACCTTGAGCATCTTTTCATATGTCTGTTAGCCATCTGTTTTTACTCTTTAGAGAAGTGTCTGTTCAGGTCTTCTGCCCATTTTTTAATTAGATTATTTGTTTTTTTGTTATTGAGTTGTGTGGTTTTTTTTTATATTTTGGATATTAACCCCTTATCAGATGTATCATTAGCAAATATCTACTCCCAATCAGTCGGTTGTCTGGTTGTTTTGTTCATGGTTTCCTTTGCTGTACAAAAACTTTTTAGCTCAATGTAGTCCCGTTTGTTTATTTTTTCTTTTGTTTCCCTTGCCCGAGGAGATATATCTGAAATGAAATTCCTGTTAATAATATCAGAGAATTTATTTGCTTATGTTTTCTTCTAGAAGTTTTATGGTTTTGGGTCTTACATTTAAGTCTTTAATCCTTTTTAGGTCTGTTGTATATGGTATAAGAAGGTGATCTAGCTTCTTTTATTTTTATTTTTTGCAGTTATCTGTCCAATTTTTCCCAACACCATTTATTGAAGAGACTGTCTTTACCTCATTATATATCCTTACCTCCTTTGTCATGAGTGAGTGTATAGGTGTGGATTTATTTCTGGGCTCTCTGTTTCCATTGATCATTGTATCTGTTTTTATACCAGTACCATGCTGTAGTCTTGTAGTATAGTTTGATATCAGGTAGTGTGATACCTTCAACTTTGTTCTTCTTCTCAGGATTGCCTTGGCTATGTGGGATCTTTAATGATTCCATATAAATTTTAGGATTATTTGTTCTAGCTCTCTGAAAAATGCCATTGGTTTTTGATAGGGATTGCATCGAATCTATAGATTGCTTTGGGTAGTATGGCCATCTTAACAATATTGATTCTTCCTACCCATAAGCACGATATATACTTCCATTTATTTGTATTCTTCAATTTCTTTTTTCTTTTTCTTTCTTTTTAATTTTTTTTAGGCAAGACAACCCTTGGTTGGCCTCACAGATCGCAAGGACCTTGTCAGCTTACAATCCTTTATTTATTTTTAAAAAATTTTTTTATGCATACAGAACCTGATCTTCCTGTGTGGTCTCCCATCCAAGTACTAACCAGGCCCAACCATACTTAGCTTTTGAGATCAGACGGGATCAGGCTTGTTCAGGGTAGCATGGCCGAAGACTTCAGTTTCTTTTTTCAATGACATAATTTTCTGAGAACAGGACTCTTACTTCCTTAGTTAATTTGATTCCCAGGTATTTTATAGTTTTAGATACAATTGTAAATGGGATTGTTTTCTTAATTTCTCTTTCTGAAAGTTCATCATTGGTGTATAAAAATGCCACTGACTTCTGAATATTTATTTTGTAACCTGCTACTTTACTGAATTCATTGATCACTTATAACAGTTTTTTGGTGGAATATTTAAGTTTCTCTATATCTAGTATCAAGTCATCCGCAAATAATGGGAGTTTTACTTCTTCCTTTCCAACTCGGATGCCTTTTATTTCTTTCTTGTCTTATTGCTGTAGCTAAAACTTCCAATACAGTGTTCAAGAGGTGTGATGAAAATGGGAATCCTTGTCTTGTTCCTGATCTTTTGGAAAATACTTTTAGCCTTTCCCCATTGAGTATGATGTTAGCTGTAGGTTTGTCATATATGACCTTTATTATGTTGAGATATATTCCCTCTATTTTCACTTTGCTGAGAGTTTTTTTTATTATAAATGGATGCTGGGCTTTGTTGAATGCTTTTTCTGCGTCTATTGATATGATCATATGGTTTTTATTTTTCAATTTGTTAATGTGGTGTATCACATTAATTGATTTGCAGATATTGAACTAACCTTGCATCCCAGGAATAAATCCAACTTGATCATGGTGTATGATATCTTAATGTATTGCCGAATTTTGTTTGCTAATGTTTTGTTGAGGATTTTTGCATCAATATTCATAAGAGGTATTGACCCATAGTTTTCTTTTTTTTGTAATGTCTTTGCCTGGTTTTGGAATCAAGGTAGTGGTGGCCTCATAAAAGGAGTTAGGGAACCTTCTCTCTTCTTGAGTTTGTGGAAATAGTTTGAGAAGAGTAGGTGATAATTCTTCTTTGAATGTTTGGTAAAATTTCCCTATGAAGCCAACTGGTCCAGGACTTTTCATTTTTCGGAGGTTTTTGATTACTGATTCTATTTCATTGGCAGTAATCGATCGGTTCAGATTTTCTGTTTCTTCTTGACTCAGTCTTGGGAGATTTGTATGTTTCTAGGAATGTGTCCATTTCTTCCAGATTGTCCAATTTGTTGGCATATATTGCTCGTAGTATTTTCTTATGATCCTTTGCATTTTTGTGGAGTTCTTAGTTATTTCTCCTCTTTTATTTCTGATTTTATTTATTAGAGTCCTCTTTTTTTCTGGATGAGTCTGGCTAAGGGTCTGTCAATTTTGTTTATCCTTTCAAAGAACTAGCTCTTTGTTTCATTAATTTTTGTATTACCTTTCTTGGCTCTATTTCATTTATTTCTGTTCTGATCTTTATTATTTATTTCCTTCTATTCACTTTGGGCTTTGTTTGCCATTCTTTTTCTAGTTATTTTAAGTGTAAGGTTATATTGTTTATTTGAGCTTTTTCTCGTTTCTCGAGGTAGGTGTGTATTGCTATGAATTTCCCTCTTAGGACTGCTTTTACTGTGTCCCATAGATTTTGAGTCATATTTTCATTTTCATATGTCTCTAGGTATCTTTTGATTTCTTCCTTGATCTCATTAATAACCCATTCATCATTTAGTAGCATGTTATTTACCCCTTATGTGTTTGTGTATTTTCCAGTTTTCTCTTGTAGTTGAATTCTAGTTTTATACCACTGTGATCAGAGAAGGCAGTTGATATGATTTCATTTTTTCCTTGTTGATTCTTTGCCTGAAAGATCTGTCCATTGGTGTCAGTGGGATGTTAAAGTCTCCTACTATGAGTGTATTACTATTGATCTCCCCTTTTATGTCATTCAATAATTGCTTTATGTGTGTAGGTGCTCCTGTGTTGGGTACATATATATTTACCAGGGTCATGTTCCCTTGATTTTTCTATCCCTTTATTATTATGTAATGCCCTTTTTTGTCTCTTATTAGATTATAGACTTTGTTTTAAAGTCTGTTTTATCTGATAATAGTATCGCTACACTGGCTATTTTTTTTCATTTCCATTTGTGTGAAATATCTTTTTCCATTCCTTTACTTTCAGTCTTTGAGTGTCATTTGATCTGAAGTGGGTCTCTTGTAGACTGCATATGCATGGGGCTTGTTTTCTTATCCATTCAGCTACGCTGTATCTTTTGATTGGAGCATTTAATCCATTTACATTTAAAGTTATTACTAATAGGTACATAGTTACCGTCATTTTATTATTTATATTTGTTATTTCTATTTTCTTTTTTATTCCTTCTCTTTTAACAGAAGTCCCTTTAACATTTCTTATAATACTGGCTCGTTGGTGATGAATTCCTTAAGCTTTTTCCTGTCTGGGAAGCTCTTTATCTCCCCTTCCATTTTAAACGAAAGTCTTGCTGAATAAAGTATTAGTGGTTGTAGATTCTTGTTTTTCATAACTTTGAATATTTCTTGCCGTTCCTTTCTGGCCTGCAAAGTTTCCATTGAAAAAATCAGCAGACTTTCTTATGGGGGTACCCTTGTAAGTAACTAGGTGTCTTCCTTTTGCTGCTTTTAAGATTCTCTTTGTCTTTGACCTTTAGCATTTTAATTATGATGTGTCTTTGTGTGGGTCTGTTTGAATTCCTCTTGTTTGGGGCTCTTTGTACTCCCTGAACTTGTATGTCTAATTCCTTTGTCAGTTTAGGGAAGTTTTCTGTCATCATTCTTCAAATAGATTCTCAATCCCTTGCTCTCTCTCATCCCCTTCAGGCACTCCTTTGGTCCAGATATTTTTATGCTTCATGTTGTCCCAGAGGTCTCTTAAACTGTCCTCAATTTTTAAAATTCTTTTATCTTTTCGTTGTTCTGATTGGGTGGATTCAGCTACCTTGTCTTCTAATTCGCTGATTCGGTCTTCTGCTTCATCCAATCTACTGGTGAATCCTTCTGGTGTATTCTTCATTTCAGTTATTGTATTCTTCATTTCTGTCTGGTTCTTTTTTATGGTTTCTATGTCCTTTTTGTGCTTATTATTTCTCTTTTGAGGTTCTCATTGTGCTCATCCATTCTCCCCATGAGTTCGTTGAGCATCCTTATAACCATTATTCTGAACTCTGTCTCTGGTACATTGTTTGCCTCCATTTCATTTAGCTCATTTTCTGGAGTTTTCTCTTGTTGTTTCATTAATGTCATGTTTCTTTGTTTTCTCATTTTATTAGCTTCTCTGTGTTTGTTTATATGCATATTCATTTCATCTCTCAGCCTTGGCCAGATGGACTAATGTGGAAGGTGTCCTGTGTGGCCAAGTTGTGCACTTTCCCTGATCCCCTATTCTGGGGGCTCTGGATGTGATCTTTGTGTGGGTTGCGTGTGATATTTTGTTGTCGCCAAGCCTCTATTGTTGTTAGTACATCAGTGGATATGATTAACACTCAGGGTGACTAATTGTGGGAATTGGCTGGAACCACAGGGTAAGAGTTGCTGTGTTTGGGCTGACTCCACTGAGGGTGATTTACCCTAGCTGGCTTGTGTACTTGTTGCAACCACCCTTTGGGTGTACCATTAATAGAACTAGTCAGGAGTTGCTTCATGGTGGTCTGGTGCAAGCCTCCAGATGTGTTGGTTTTGTGTCCCCTTGGGAGGGGCTCCACAGTAGGCCAAGGTCAGCTGCTGCCTTTGATTGCTCAGGGCTACCTTGTGGGGACTAGAAAGTGGTCCGTAGATGGTTGTTGCCTATGCTGGATCTATAGGTAAGTAGATGAGATAACGCTGTAGGCAGTGGTCAGTTATCCCTCGTCCCTGACCTAGAGCAGTTTATCAGAGGAACCAGTGCTTCTCAAGGCTTGACACTGCCTGTCAGTTGCCTATAAGTCTCTGAAACTGGAAGAGCTTCTGGGTGATATGCATGTTGGGTGGTGCAGGGACCCTGGGAGTCTCCTGAACCTACTGAGAAAATTTCTCCCTGCCATTTCAGTCTGTTTACATGCCAACGCTGCCTTTGTGGCTCCCTGTACAAGTTTCCAATTGTAGCAAGGTTAGTCACTGCCCACCTTGGGCCTCGATGTGTCACCTCAGGGCAGGGGCAGCTGTCTATCAATGTGCAGCAGACACTTTGTGTATCCGATAGGGCAGGAGTTCAGGGAGTCAAGGGCCATCAGGTCAATATAGACCCCTGCGATCCCCTCAAGAGATATTGCAGCTTGTACAGGCAGCAGTGGTCTGCCCACAACTATTTTCCCCAAAATGCACTCACTGTGCTAGCTAAGGCCTGTTGCCTGAGCAGACTGTGTAACCACAGAACCAAGCAGGGCACGGGAGGCTGCCTGTCAATGGGCTGCAGGCACTTTGTGGCTTGGGTAAAGTGGGATCTCAGGGAGACAAGGGTAGTCAGTCCAATATAGCCTTACTTTTGATGCAACTTCTGTGCCTGGGTGTTCTGGCTGTAGTCACAGATCACAGTGAGACCAGCTGCTGTCTGGGGTGGTCCCAAAGACTCCTGTGCTCCCTGTACACAATATTGCAACTGTTGCAGGCAGCAGAGGTCTGCATGCTGCTGATTTCTGTGCAGTGCCAGCCTCGTGTGAGCCAAAGTTTATTGCCTGTGTGGATTGGGAAGGGGTAGGACTGTGGCAGTTCACTGTCAATGGGCCCCCTGGGGCAATTTGTGGGAAGGTTGGGACAGGGTCTCAGAGAGACAATGGCGGTCAGATCAATACAGCCTCAGTCTTGCTGCAACTTTGTTAACTGTTCATGCATTCCTGCTGAAGTTCAAAATCATAACAAGACCAGCTGCTGTTTGCGACTGGTCCACAGATCTCTAAGATCCACCCAAGTTTGTATTGGCACCTGTGATTTTCCATGACCCTGTCTCAGAAATGCAGCTAACAGCAGTGCTGGCAGCCCACTGGGAATGTTTGGCATAGCAGCTGTCCAGCAACAAAAGCCCCAGCAATCTGCAGGTTAGGTGTGTGTGTGTGGCGGGGAGGGGAGGAAGCACTGATCCCCTCAGGCCAATGCTTCCTAATGGCCCTGTGGGAGGGGTCTGCATAGTCTAGCTGGCATGGTCTGTAGCTTGCCTGGTAGGGGGGCTGGTCTAAGGCACAATGGTGGCTGCCCTTCCAGCCTTTGGTCTGGTGCCAAGTAATGCAGACTTTCTCAGTATGAATTCCATGTGAGCCTCTGACCCACTACTGGTTTTCTGAGTGAGTGTCCGCAGGTCAAAAAGTCTGTGTGTGGGTCCTTCTAAGAGAGGAGGCATCTGAGAAATGCAAAGGGAAGAGCTTACAGAAATGACCGACTCAGCTGGTTATAGATGAACCACATCCTATAGATCTCTGAATGGCCTTCTGGACACTTGTGTCACACCTATAAGAGAAGGGATCTGTAAATAGATAGGACTGGTGGTCTGGGAATTACTGGAGAGAGGAGAGCAGGATCCTCTCCCAGCCCGTTGTCCAGGTTCTTGATGTCTTGAACAAAGAACTGAGCAAGACACCGAAATACAGTAGAAAAGAAAAGTTTTATTAGAAGGGAAAGTACACTTGCAGACATGGAAATGGACCTGAGCAAGAGAAGTGTGGCTCAAAAGGCCTGGTAACAAAAACTTCAGGGTTTTTATCCCTTTTTGTTGTGGGTGGTTACTTTTCTTAGAGGAGTGGGCTTCCTTGATTGACAACTAAGACTGACAGGATTCAGTGATTCATCATTTTGCTTTCTGCACATGTGTGTTTCCAGAATTCAGTCTGTTTTAATGATATTAATGAACTTCTAGGCATATGTAGCATATTCTAATGATGGTATAATGAGGCTCAGGTGAGTTGAAGGTCGTTGGGGGTCTTCATTGTGCAGCTGCAAGTGACCGACTTAAACTAGTACCTAATTTTCTGCCTATCGGTTTGTGTGAGTTAAAAAATGCCTTCTGGCTTGCTTAATTGTGGGAGGATTAGGGCAGACCATTCTAGCATAGGATGACCTCAATGTCTTTGCAGGCAGACTGGAAACCCCCTAACTTTCCTGCCTACCTTTTTTCTAAGAGCCATGAACCCCCTTATTATTAATATGGATGTTGAGGGACGGGAGGTCTCTTCTTCCATATCTGCTTCCTGCTGAGAATGGCTGTAGTCCCTGCCTATGGGGGTTTCATGGAGTTTGTTCCCTTTCTCCCTCAGCCAGGGTGGGGTCTTGGGTTTCCTACTGAAGTGCCACCTCAGTCCCTAGACAAGGAAAAGAAGATACAAACTTATTATTTAAATCATATATCTATTAATTTCTATTATTGATTTGCCTATTAAGTGAGTAAAGGGAAACAGCCTTGGTTAATATGTTTCTTAAAGAGTAAAAAGACCTTTGGCCTAAAATCCCTTACCCTCTGGGACCCTAAAAGCCCTGCCTGGCTTAACACCATTTCTGCTTAGCAAGGGGCTGATGACCCTTATCAATAGCCAGAGGATCCAATTCGCCAGGGCAATTAACAGGATTTGAGGGAAAGGGCCTTTTTCCAAAGAAAGGAGGGAAGAAATCTTAACTAGGTTTACTAAAATGGTTAACTCTGCAAGAGATGTCCCATTTCATTTCCTGCTAAAAGATTAAGAATTTTACAAGTGATGTCCCCATCTCACTTGCAGCCCCCACTTGAAACTCCCCCTCCCCATCCTAAGTCATGAGGTGCATGGAGAACCTCAGACAAATGAATCACATGCCCCTTGCATGGACACTGCAGAGGTATATAAGCTTTAAGAAATCTAACCAAGGGGAGCTCAGCGCTTTGGTGTTGTTAAGCCTCACGCGCTCTGCTGACAAGAAATTCTCTTTCCTCTAACAAAGTTGCCTGAATGTCCAAATTCCTCCATCAGGTGTTGCTTCCTACAGCACTTCAAAGGGCATCTAGGGTTTCAGTCTCCTTCCATCTCACCCAGAAGGCCAGAATCCCTTCTGGTTTTTACAATCACAGTTATTAGAATCTCTTCTTCCCTGGGCTGGGTCCCTGGGGCTAGGGAGCCCCTAGATGAGACCAGGACCACTTCTCCTTCAGGAGAGCCTCTGCAGCCTCCCTCTCCCTCCTGGAGTTCCTCTACTACCCACAGGGGTGGGTCCAGCCTGATTCGCAACTTTGCCCCTCCTACCACCTTCGATGTGGCTTCTTTATATTATCAGATGTAAGTTTGAAAATCAGCCAGACTTCGGGTGATTCTCTACATTGATTATTTTATAATTTGGTTGTAATTTCAATGTGGACCTAGGAGGAGACAAACCTTGCTTTTACCTAGACTGCCATCTTCCCAGCCCCTTTACTTTTAATGCTTAGGCATTTCTATATAAGAATAGGAATTTCCGTCTCTTTTTTATAAGTGAAGAAACCAAGGCCTGAGCTCATACAGTGGAAAAACTGTATTTCATATTTACTTATCCATTATGGGCTAGGTCAGACTAGGTCAATTTCCCTTCCTTCTAGGACCTCAATGACATTTGAATCTTGCTTCTAAAAATCATTCCTTTCCAACTAGCCAGTAAACGAGAGTTGAACCAATATTTCTTTAAATCACCAACCTCAAAATTTGGAAAATATGTTCAGCATAATTAAGTATATCTTATATTGTATTTATGTGAAATTATAGCAAAAGTGATCAAGTGCAGCCTTAATTGAGTTTACCCTCTCAAGCAGCACAATTTTCTCATATAACTACCCCTTCCATGCATAATTTTGGTATTATTTGAAAATACAGTAGACTTAGAATGCATGTATTATAAAAACAAAAGGACCTAGTAAATCAGACAGTGTGTCCTGTTGTGGTAGCAACAAGCTTCTGTTTGAAAAAAATTGTCTTTAAGGGTGTTTGATACCTCAACAGCTAAGTCAGGATTGCACTTGACTTGTATTCACCAGGCGGAAATGAAGGAGCCAACTAAGCTATGGTATAGTTGGCACCTGGTTATATGAAGAAATAAATGATGGGCTTATATCAGGAAGTTGTAAGAATGTAATCATAGTATCTTAGTAGTATATTAGGAATTTCTGCCAAGATAAATGAACAGAAATGGATGATTATTGCACTCCATACTATATGTATAATCACCTGAGATTCTAAATACACATTAATACCTTTCCTGTTCATCCATTCACACCTTCTTTCAATAATAATTATTGAGTAACTTATGTGCCAGACAAAGGATACAACTCTAAGCCTTCATGGAGCTTACTGTTTAGAATACAATGGATAGTATCCCTTTGTAAAGTCAAAGGGCAGCGATCATGTTTCTTCTATATGTCACTGTATTAGTTTGCTAGGTCTGCTGTAACAAAATACCACAGACTGGGTGGCTTAAACAACAGAAATTTATTTTCTCACAGTTCTGAAAGGTAGACATTCAAGACCAAGATGTTGACAAGTTGATTTCTTCTGAGGCCTCTGTCCTTGGCTTGTAGGTGGCCATTTTCTCACTGTGTCTTCACATGATCTTTCCTCTGTATGTGCATCCCGATGTCTCTTTGTGTGTCCAAATTTTTTTCTTATGAGGACACCAGTCAGATTGGATTAGGGCCCACCCTAATAACCTCATTTGAACATAACTATCTCTTCAAAATATGGCCACATTCTGAGGTACTTGGGGTTAGGGCTTCAACATATGAGTTTTGGAGGGAGGATATAATTCAGCCCATAGCAGTCACCCAGTGTGAATAATCAGCTGTGGAACTTGTTAGTTTTGTCTGTGTAATAATACCGTTTTTTTCCCCTCTAGTACTACGAAGTATTCCTTTGACAGTCCCCAGTGAAACCCTGCCTTCTGTTTCACGAAGGTGGACACTGACGTGAGCTCACAGTCCACACCAATAGCCAAGGGCTCACAATGGCCATCATCACTTTCCATCCTCGGGAATTAAGGCAGGTGAGATTCACAGGATAATAAGGGGTAGCTTCTGAAGTAGCCCTTACTATTACTATGCTGCAGTTGGTTTTGGGGTGTTTCAGGGCAGATAGAAGAAACTACACATCCACAGAATATCTATGTGGGTCAGGCAGAGGGGTTAGGGTGAGGAGAAGGAGATGGCAAGGATACTCTTTAACCATGCTGCTGGCACAATCAGACCCCTGAGACTGAGGCAAGGTTACCAAGTTAATTATCATATGAGGACCCCTCAGTATTTTCACAAGAACTTTGCCCATGGAAGTTAGTAGATACTCTATTGAATCCAGAAACCAATTCAGTAGAGACTAGATTATAGTCATAACTTCATAACCCAAATAATAACTTTATATTTGTAACGTACTTAGAGCTTTTAAACATTCCCATATTAAAACGTTCCTGTACTTATGTGATTATCTCAACCAACTTATAAAGTAGGTGGGAGGAGGTGTGTTGTCATCCTCATTTCACAGATGGGCAAATGGAGGCATAGAAATGCCCAAGGTTAAAAAACCAGAAAATAGCCAAGCTGGGGCTTGACCTCAGGTCACTGATTCCTGGCCTTTTAACTCTATAGCTCCAACATAATTTATTGTGATATATCCTGTGTCATGCAAATGTTTAGGCTCTCTGTAGTGCTGCAAGAACTTTAAAATGTTCTGAACTCAAAGAAAGGATTTATTTACTATGCTCATTCTCTTCATAGCACTTTTATTTCTCCTGGCACGCATGTCCTCTGAAGTGGTGTTTGGGTGGGTGGTTGGGATGTTTGAAGTGGAGAAGTATGAAGGGAATTGAAAGGTTACTGCTTCTTCGTGACGGGGCAAAACCTTAGTTTAGCTCCAGTTTACAACAAGAACAATTCACACTTTCTCTAGAGAACTATTAAAGGGGCTCAGACCAGGCAAAGTGTGTGTCTGTTACACAGGATTTGTCAAAAGCCGTTAACCAAAGCAATGTCTCTTTTCTACTGAGATGTGAAAATAGCTTATGTTTTTGTCCTACATAACATTGCTTTATGTTGTTATTTATAATAGGATTTGAGAAATGTGCCCTCTTGTCTGAATACTGCAGGGCTGATAACTGTAGATCTAGGAGAGAAAATTTATCAGAGATGCATCTGCTTGACTCCCGATTTTGTGGTCTGGGCAAGAGGAACTCTGTTCAGGGGACTGTAAAGGAGTTTTTCACCAGAGGGCCAGGAGCATTCTGTGACTCGATCACTTTACTTCCAAGAAAAGTAAACCGGGGACAGCCAAACAGCAAGCAGAATACTGATGTCTTGCCATAATCTGGGTTGTAGATTGCTGAGGCAAGGCTGCTGATCACAGAGGGTCTGGGCTAAGTGGTACTGGCCCTCGTACACCAGCCAGGCCTGGGAACCCAGGCCAGATTGCAGATGAGAGTGTTTGCATGTACCTCCATCTCCTGAAAGGGGAACTCCTCCAGAGCTTTCATGGCCATGCTATGAAGGCTGTGTCTCCTAGCCGAGATGCTGGGGCATCCTCCTTCAGCCAACCACTGGAGATAGATGCTTTCTTCTTTTATTCTTTTCCAGCACCATGACCTGTTGCAGTCATCAGCAGTCCCTCTACCAGCTCCCGTTTGGGGAACCTCATATATTTGAAGATCTCCTGGGCTTGAAGATCTATATCTTTCTAGATGTCTTTTTTCCAGTTTAACACTGCTGGTGCAGAGATGCTGTATCAGACCATGGGGGATCTGAGTAGAGTGAACCCTAACACCATCCTCCTTGACATTTGCTGTGAAACTGGCAAGCGGCCACCCAGGGCACAATCTATATGCTGCTTAGCTCCCAAACCCTGTCCATCCAGCACCCAGGATCCTTGCAGCCAATGTGGGAAGGAGATGGTAGTGGTGTAGGTATAACCTCATTTATTTAAAGCCCTAAAATACCCTCCTGTTATTCTCTGTTACTTCCCCAAGTATGATTGGCCTCTCTCTGGCTCAGTATACCTCTCAGGTCCTTGGGATTGAGCTGGTGGAGCAGGCAGTAGAGAATGCCAGGTACACTGCTCACAGTCTGGAGAGAAATTAAGAGCTGCAGCTATTTCTGTGCTATGGAAAGGGTTGTGTGGGAAAGGGCATCTACTGTATCCATGACCTATGAAGAGAAAGGGAGGGTGTTCTAGAGTGGTCCGAGTTGGGTCCTGATAGTTTTCTGAAAGAGATCCCAATAGTGTATCTTTTTTTCTATCCAGAAGCAGAGGCTGAGGGAAGGAACAAGCCTAGCTGATAGGAAAGAAACTTGGCAAAACTTTGGATAATGTACAAGAGCCTTCTTGACATTAGATTCATGAGACATCATAGGATAATATAATGAGTTTCAAACTATTTTTAGCAACAGAACCTTTTCTTTGAACATAATCCTTTGCCAAACTGCAGTGTAGAAAGCTGATCCCCTTGTCCCTTCTATCTCACCTCCACACAGCTCTTGAGGCTCTGTGTGAAAACCTTCAGTGTAGGCAAAAGAGCACTTGAGTAAAAGTCAAGTTTCTCTTCTTGGTACAGGTACTTACGTGCTGTGTAAGTCACAAAGTTGTAAAATAACACTGTCTAGTTTCTCATGCTGAAAGACCTACTGAGATATTTCAAGAGAAAGCATGTTGGGAAAAATGAAGCAAGTCCAAAAGCATTTTTTTCATCATTATGCAAAGGTATGCTAGATCCAAAGGAAAATGGCAGAGCTCTGGCTCCTGTACATTTCTATAAAGCTGAAGCTCCTGTGCCCACTGTTGGGCTTGACTTTTGAGTTCTGTCAAAACTTAAATGGGCCTCTGTTCTGCAGGCATCACCAACTGAATTTCATGCTGGCTAAGCAGGGAAGATTTTGCCACAGCTGCTAAAGTCAAAGGGAGATGGACAGTTAATTGTTGCTGTGGTGAACCCAGCCCGGGCAGGACTGTGTAAGGATGAATAGCCTTCCAGCTACAGAACTAGTTGGGTGTTCCTATGATGTCTACCAGCTTTAGTCCCTCATTCCTACACCATGCAAAGGGTGCTCCCAGTGGGTTGTCTCTGAACCTGCTTCTCCTCTGTTCCTCACCAATCCTAGGTGCTGGCCAGTTTGGAGTTTGCGATAACCTGGACCATGTTAGTTTAATTATATCAATAGCATTGTATTTCTTCCTTCAGATTACCAGGTGGTTCAGGCCATTCGAAACAGCAGGGCCATCCACACACTAGTGTTTGTTTCCTGTAAGCCCCATGGTGAAAACACAAGGAACATCACTGCGTGAGTCTTGACCTCTTTTTTAAATTATTTTTTTCCCTGATAATCAAAGTAATCCACACTTATTGTGCAGACTTTGGAAAATGCAGAGAAATGTAAAGAAACAGGAAAAAAGGCATTATACTGCTACCAAGATCAACTATAGGGCTGGGTCTCAGATGAGGCAAGTAAAGCAACTCACTTCGGATATAAAATTTAAGGGATGCTCTAAATCTTAGTAATCAAGATATATTTTTATGCAGTATTTTCAGAAATCAAAATTAGTATGAAAATCCATGATAAACAAAATAGTAATATTTTTAGAAAGATGAGATCTACTCTTGTACTTGGTAAACCCTGCTTTATTCACCTTACCCTAATCCTGGCCCTGGTTCCAATAAAATTTTATTTATAAAAGTAGGAAGCCAGCCTGTAATTTTCCAATTTGAGTTTCCAAAATATTGCATCAAAATGTTATTCATCTTGATTATTGAGTTTTTTGGCACCCACTTAAATTTTCCACCCAAGGTGAATGCTTCTTGCTTCACTTCAGTTCTAGTCTTGGTCAGTTATTTTGATTTTTGAAATGTTGTTTTCTTCTTGTAGTACCTCTCTCTCTCATCTTCCTCTTATTCTTTTTATATAAGTAATACAATTTATTTGTAATAGTCAAACCACATAGGTGGATATAAAGTATAGATGATATGCCTAGATAAAGCAAGTGAGATTTAAAAGTAAATGACTTGAGCTTTCAAGTCAACAAGCTAGAAAAAGAACGATAAATCTAAAGGAAACTTAAGGAAGAAATTAGTAGCATTAAAAAAATCCAGACAACTATGAACAAAGCAAAAAGCCTGTAGAATTGACAAATGAACAAGAAGGTGTTATTGGAAGAAAATAAAATAGATAAATAAACCTAATCAAGAATAGAAAGGAATAGAATGAAAAAAATATGAAGTCTTAAATGAGAAAAAGGGCATAACTACAAATGTGAAGAAAATATTTTATTTATTTAATTTTATTGGGGTGACATTGGTTAATAAAATCATATAGTTTTCAAGTATACAATTCAATAATACATCATATCTATATTACATTGTGTGTTCACCACCCAAAGTTAAATTTCCTTTCGTCACTAAATATTTGACCCTTTACCCTTATCTACTTCCCCCTCTTCCCTCTTGTAACCACTAAACTGTTGTCAGTGTCCATGAGTCTGTTTGTTACTTTCAGTATGGTTCTCAACTTTTTCTGTCTGACTTGTTTTAAAAATGGTAAGGAAGTACACTGTACACCTCCCTTGCAAAACATTCAAAGACCTAGATGAGCGATTTTCTAGGAAAATGCAAATGGCTAATATTAATTCCCAAAGATATAGTAAACCTAAATAGAGCAGTAACCACAGAAAAAAATTGAGAGTTGTCAAAGAGCTTCTTCTACCCAAAATAATAGTGTGAGGCCCATTTGTTTTCAGAATCTTACTTTCTTGTCTATTCTTGCATATTTACTCTTCCATTTGTACTTTATTTTATTTTTATTATACTGTTTAAAAATGTTTTTGAATATATGATAATGGTGGCACCTCAAATCAGTGGGAAAAGATGGACTATTCAATAAATGGTTGTGGACAACTCATTAGCTATGGTGAAAAAAAAAGTTGGATCTGTATCTCACACTGTATGCCAGGATATATTATAAAGGAGTCAGAGACTTAAACATAAAAAAGAAAACCATACATGTACCCTAGGAAATCATAGAATTTCTGTATAATCTTAGAGAGTGAAAGCCCTTTTTAACTATGAAAATTCAGAAGCCATATAATAAAAAAAGATTGTTAAATTTGGTTATATAAAAAATAACTTCTCCCTTCATTACACTGTGCACAGAAGTGAACTCAGAATGGATCATAGAACTAAATGTAAGAGCTTAAAATATAGGAGTAAATCAGTTTCACCTTGAGTTAGGCAAAGATTTCTTAGATATGACAACAACAACAACAAATAAAAACAAATAAATAAATAATGTGTGTAATTGGACATCATCAAAGTTTAAAAATGTTTTTGTGCTCAAATGATACCATCAAGAATGTGAAAAGACAAAATGGGAGAAAATAATTACAAATTATTTATCTGATAAGAGACCAGTATCCGGAAGCCAGGTACAAAAGGCCATAAAGGCCATATATTTTATGATTCCATTCATAGGAAATGTCCAGAGTAGGAAAATCTCTAGAGACAGAAAGTAGATTTGTGGTTACCTAGGGCTGAGAATGGGGGGTTGGGGAGAAATGAGGTATATAATATCTTCTTAAGTTAGTGAAAAATATTTCAAGTTTGATTGCTATGAATGATGCACAACTCTGTGAATATACTAAAAACCAATGAACTATATCAAGGGGTGAGCTGTATGATATGTGACATCTATTTCAATAAAACAGTTTAAAAAAATCAATAACTTGCTTGATAAAAAGCACTAAAAGCAAAGACAGGAGACAACATAAAAACAGGAAAAAAATGTTCAGTTCATATCACAAATCCTTTTTTCCTTAACTTATAACAGACTCCTGGAAATCAATAAGAAAAAGAACAACAGCCCAAAAAAATGAATAGAAGAGATGAAAAGAAAATATAAATATGTTTATGAACCATGAATGGATGCTCAGTCTATTCCACTATAATGAAAATACCATTTAAAAGTACCCTGAGTTACCACTTTATACATGTCAGATTGGCAAAAGTTCAAAATTTGATAATGCACCATTAGCAATACTAAAGAGAAACATGAATTCTAAAAATTCATTGCTTAGAGCGTAAATTGGTACTATCCCTATGGAGGGAAATTTAACAAAACAGATTAAAATGATAAATCTTTATATACCCTTTGACTCAGTAATTCCATTCCTGAGGCTTTATCCTACGAATAGACTGACACACATGTAAAATAACATATATTCAAAGTTATTCATCGCAATATTATAAGAGTAAACAGTGAAATCTCCTAAAAGTCCATCAGTGGAGAACTGGTTAGATCAACTATGCTGCATCCATACAATGGAATAATGTGCTGCTATCAAAAAGAGTGAAGATAGTCTGTCTGTACTGATACGGAACTATCTCTAAGGTATATTATTTTTTAATAATGGCTTTATTGAGATGTAATTCACATATCACAAATTCATCCATTTAAAGTGTATAGTTCAATGGTTTTTGGTATGTTTGCAGACTTGTGTAGCCATCACCCCATTTGATTCCAGAACTTTTTCATCACTTCGAAAAGAAACTGCACCACTCACCAGTTACTCTCCAATTTTCTCCAACCTCTTGGCCCTACACAACCGCTAATCTGCTTTCTGTCTCTATGGATTTACCTATTATGACTATTTCATACAAATGAAATTATAAAATATGTGATTCTTTGCATTTGGCTTCTTTCAGAGAGCATGCTGTTTGCAAGGTTCATCCATGTTGTAGCACATATCCGTACTTCATTCCTCTTATGGATGAGTAACATTCCGTTATATGGATATAGCACATTTTATTTATTCACTTATCAGTTGATGGATATGTGGGTTGTTTTTGCCTTTTGGCTCTTATGAATAATACTGCTTTGAACATTTGTTTGCAAGCTTTTCATTTCATGTGTTTTCATTTTTCTTGGGTGGAATTGCTGGATCGAATGATAACTCTATGTTAACCCTTTGAGGAACTGCCAGACTTTTTTCCAAAGCTACTGTCCCATTTTACATTCCCACTAGCACTGTACGAGGGTTCCAATTCCTACACATCCTCACCAACTCTTGTTATTTTCTGTCTTTTTTATTATATCCATCCTAGTGGGTGAGAAGTAGTATCTCTTTGTGGTTTTCATTTGCATTTCCCTTGTTTTAATTTTCATATGCTTATTGGCCATTTGTATATCTTTGGAGAAATGTCTCTTCCAATCCTTTGCCCATTTTTTAATTGGGTTGTCTCTTTAGTATTGAGTTTTAAGATTTATTTGTATTTTCTAGATATAAATCTCTTATCAGATACATAGTTTGCAAAAACTTTCTTCCATTCTGTGGGTTCTCTGGGCACTTTCTTAATGGTGTCCTTTGAACCCTGAATACTTAATTTTGAATATGTCCAGATTGTATTTTCTTTAATGGCTTGCAATTTTGGTTCTAAGGTATGTTATTAAGTAGAAATAGCAAGATGTACAGAATTATTTATATAATAGAAACTAGCTTTGTAAAAAGGGACAAAGAACAAGGGGCAGAATATAGATTTGTATTTGGTTGCATACATACAGAGAAACTGGTAAGTTATATAAGAAACTGATAATTGTTATCTACTGTAGGGGAGAACTGCTGAGATGGGAGTTATGGAAAGGAGACTTCACCACATACCTTTTCATGTTTTATTTTTGGATAAAATGAAAATATTCATTGTGAAAAGCAAGTTTTAAAATGCAATGATTAAGAGTTAAGCTAAGATTCTGCTAATGCTCATGCTGAGTAAAACAATAAATGTGGTCTTACAAAAACAAGAAATATTTATTTTGAAAAAAACAGTATATGCATATGGTAGAAAAAAAATCAAACAATACAAAAGAGTCTGCAGTGAAAAATTGGTCTCTTTTTTACTCCTGACCCCTAGTCCTTCAGATGTCACTACTCTTACCAATTTCTTTTATGGCCTATCAAAGATATTCTGTGACTATATGCATGTACATATGTACATGTATATGTACCTACCATCCCTCTCTCTCTCTTTTTTTTTAACAAATAGAAACAGACTATAAACACTGTTCTGCACCCTGCTTTTCACTTAACAATAGATTTTGGAGAGGAGATTTTTCCACAATAATGTAGAATCTGCATCAAGACTTATAAACCTATTTCATTTTTTAAACAGGCTATATATAGTTTTAACTTATATTTGCACGTTAATTAACTGGTCCCTTGCTAATGAATTTTAAGGTTGTTTCTACTCTGGTTACCACAGTGTTACAACGAATATCCTTGTATATATACCTTTGCATATATGTGCACAGTGTATGTATATGTGATGAATAAGTATATGTGATTGTGTGTGTGTGTGTATGTGTATATATATGTGTGTGTGTGTGTGTATTAGATAAATCCCCGATGTGGAATCACTGGGTTAAAGGATATATGGTTTTAACATTTTCATGTGATTTCTAACAGAGCTCTAGAATAAACTTACCAAAAATGCCCTTTTGTGATTATAATTGAAAATGCATTGAATTTATTAATTAATTAAGGAAGACTGGAACCCTTTACAGTATTGTTTCTGTCTGAGTATATGGTATATCTTTTCAGTTACTGTAGATGTGTATAATTCTCTAAAGCTATATGACAATTTTTTTCCAATATAGATCTTTGTTATTAAGGTTAATACAAGATATTGTAAAGTTTTTATTGCTATTATGAATGGGACATTTTTTATGACATTTTCTAACTGGTTATTGCCAATTTTATGTCCAGCTACCTTACTCTTTTATTAGTTTTTTTTTCATTTTTCAGTTGGTTCTTTTGCATTTTCTTGGTATAAAGATTTTATACCATAAAAATCACCATATGAAAACAGTTTTGTTTCTTTCCTTCCAATACTTTTTGCTTATTACATTGGATAAGAAAATATTCCATCATAAGAATAATCGTGAAAATATTGTCTTGTTCCCGACTTTTATTTTTTTTAAATCAATAGGCTTTATTTTTAGAACTGTCTTAAATTTTCAGAAAAACTAAGCAGAAAGTACAGAGTTCATGTATATTCTCCCCACTCTGCACTTACTTGCCCCATTTTGATATCTTGCAGTGGTGTTGTACATTTGATAAAATTATGTAAACTAATATTGATACATTATTGTTAACTAAAGTCAAAAATTTATTGTTTACTTTTATAAATTAATTGGGATAACACTGGTTCATAACATAAAAGCAATGAATGAACAAAACAAACTTGTTCCTTTTTTCAATGGGACAGTGCTAAACTATGGAGGGTTAGCTGAGGAAATAACTCTTCTGCTCTGTTCGTTTGAGTGTAAATTGCTACAGATTTTTTTTAGAATAGTTTAGTGGTACATATCTCAGGTCCTTAAGAAACACAGGCCCTTCAACTCATCATTTCCGCTAAATAACTAAAAATGTGTGCAAAGATATAGCTATAAGAAGATTCATGGAGGGACTTTTTCGAAATAGACGAAAGTTAGAAACAGCTTAAATTTCCAATAGCAAGGAATTAGATAACTAAACTGTGTTCAATTTACTTAAGGAACTACCATATAGACAATAAAAGTGAGGTAGCTTTATATATAATATAGTGGAGAGATGCTCGCGATATATTATTAACTGAAGAAACTTGTCATAAAGCAGTATGTACAGTGTATATATACAGTGTGACTCCATTTTAAGAAATCAATTTAATTATACAATTTAAATATATATATATATATATATATATATATATATATATATATATATATATATATATATATATCTCTTTGGAAATATACATTCTGAAAAGTTAGCAGTGGTTATCCTCTGAATGGTGAGTTTCTAGTTGAATTGTTTTCATTTTTGCTTGACTGCCTTTGAAATAAGGGGAAAATTAATCTTCTTTGAAATTTTTTAATAGAATAATTCAATGCAGTAGTTTTTATTAATTTGTGCTAATCATACAGAAAAGTATATGACCTGGGCTTTGTGCTAATCATACAGAAAAGTATATGACCTGGGCTTCTCGCTCTATTCATCACTGAACCCCTACTGTGTGTCACACACTGGGAATACAGAGATGAATAATAAGTATATTTTGCCTCATTTCTACCCTCCAAAAGATTATACTCCACTGAGGAAGGTGCTTTAAAAGAACAGGTAGTTAACATTAAATACGATAAATGCTGTTACAGAGAGAAACATGGGGCTGCAAGAACAGGGAATAAGGGCTTGAAGTTTAAGAAATTGTGTGGCTGGAAGGTCTCGGTTTCTAGGACCTGGTATGATATATTTCTACAGGTTGTATTGTCCTCCAAACTCTCCTAGGAAGCCCCTCGGTGAGCCTTTCCTCCTGAGACAAACTTTGCCTGTGCATATATTCCCCCACAGCCCAAGCTGTGTGCTGGAGCTCCTCTTAACTCGATAAGCAGCCCTCTACAAGATGGCAGGCTCTTTGTTAAGCCTGAAGTTTCAGCAACCTTCTAGGTTTGGCTTGTTGCTACATTGCAGACCATGAGATCATTCTTGGGAAACCACTCTTTGGATTGCGAGCAGGAAGAATATAGCAGGCCTCCTATCTGAGGTGGATTTATAACCCTAGTTTTTAGGTTCCCTTGCTTTCATCTATATTTGTCTGGTTGCGACCACTCCTTGGTCCTGGATGTGGACTGTTCCTTCCTCTTGTTGTCAGCCTGTCATGGCTCCTTTGGTCCTAGTTTATAGGCTTGTCTCTGTCTAACTCTGCCTGTGGTGTGGTGACAACTGAGCTTTTCTCAGCAGCTGGTAATAAGTTCACAGTGACTCAGGTCTCTGTGTTTGTCCAGAGATTTTATTAGATATGTTCTGCTTTCATGAGGTAGCCAAGGATTAGAACTAGAAACAAGTCTAGCTTTTTTTAAAAAGTGGAGTAAACTATGGAGTGATTGCAGGGTGACTGCGTGAACTCAGTAGACCTTCATTCCTTTGGGTTTTCTCAGATTTCTGGCTTCTAGAATACCCTTTAAAAATGCAGTTATTCCTAAGAGTGATAGCACCAATTAGCTCGCACCTGTGGAGGGAGAATTGGTTGTAGTAGAGACCCTATGGGAAAGGAGATATTCAAAGAAGAGACTGAATACCTATAATTGTGCTGTGTAGTATGGAGGCAGAAAGCTTCAGTATCCACTAATGATCCAGTATATCCTGTAATAAACTGGCTATTGAAACTGATATTCTCAAGTCCATGATTTCTTCAACTCCGGAATTGTTCTTGGATACTTACCCAACAAGTTAGATTAGGTTTTGAATTTTTAACAGCCTAGGGACGTGCAACTTAGCAAGCATTGTCTGATTGACAACGATATCAGGTCGACTAGTATTTTTAACTCTTATCAATCCTCAATACCTCTAGAGAAGGCCCCATCTCAGAAAAATATGTCTATTAAAGCTACTATGTAAATATCCATTTAAAAATACCAGGAGATAATCTAAAAATGATAAGTGTTGATTTATGGTAGCCATGTACGTTTTATTTACATTTCCCTACATTTCATTTTATGTAATGGGGTTATATTAAAACTTTAAAAAAATTTAAATGTTAAGTGACTTTTATTTTCTCCTCCTTTATTCCCCATATCTGTAAATGTTAATCCCTTGTATTACTTACCAAAGCTGGAAACAGAGTTATCTTTCTTATTCTTGTATCCAGCTGCCTACAAGGTAGATTCCACCTGGATATATTCTAGGTACTTCAAACGCATCATATCTCATGTCGAATGCTTCACATCTTTCTCCGAAACCTGTTCTTGCTCCTATATTCCCAATCTTGATGAATATACCAATCAATCACCCAAGGTAAAAGCCTGGGGATACTGAGTCCCTCTTCTCTACCCCTCCCCCATCCAGTGTGTCACTGAGTCCCAATCTCTGCAGGTTACCATCATCTCTCACTGAATTATTACTGAAAGGGCCATCTTCCCAATTGCTGCTGCATCTCCTCTTGTCTCCATCCATTTTGTTCTCTATAGCCAGAGTATTTTCTAAAATGCTAAACTACTGGTCATCTGTATTTCCTCTTTGGAGAAATACCTGTTTAGGTCTTCTGCCAATTTTTTAATTGGATTGCTTGTGTTTAGTTGTTGTTGTTGAGTTTTATGAGTTCTTTATGTATTTTGTATACTCACCTCTTATCAGATGTATCATAAGCAAATATCTTCTCCCATTCAGTTGGTTGTCTTTTTGTTCTTAATGCAGCCTCAAACCCTCCCATAAGCTGGGCAACCTCATTTCCATATACACATTGAATTCCTTTCCCTGAAAAAGACAATTTTTTTTCCATTCTGGTCCTTTTCACGTTTGGCTTCCTCGGCATCTAATGTGCTTTTCTTACCTCTTTTGGCTAACTCTACTCATCTTTCTGTTTTTAACTTAGTTATTCCCCAAGGAATAGCTACAGAATAAATGTTGGATTGCCTGTAGATAATCAACTTCCTGATAATTTTGTTAGCATTATATCTTGTAAGTCAGATAGTTTTAGAATCATGCTTCCGTAATTTATTTTGGCTGTCAACAGTGACATTTTAATGTGCATGTTTCCATTTGAATTAGTAAACTATTAGTTGATACAGATAAGCCTTGTAAGTATTCCTTGCTTTTCTCTATTTTAAAAATGACACAACACACTTAGAAACTCATTCAAAATCCAAACAGTATTAAATCACTCTTTTAGGTTGTCAGAAAACTTGTATATCAAATTATAATGTTGTCCACCTGAAACTTACATAATGGTGTAAACCAATGTTACCGCAATTAAAAAAAAAAGGCAATTTACTATAAAAAAAAAAAGAAAATCTCACTTTGGACTAATTTGAATGCTATATGGCAATGTATGTTATATGTCTTTATTCTCAGTTTTCAAACAATGAACACCAGTGGATCCACCACCAAAGTTCAACAAATGGTAACATTTTGCCATATTTGCTTTATTTATGTGTGTATCTATTCTTTGATAAACCATTTGAAAGTAAGTTCTAGACCAGCAGTTCCCAACCTTTTTGGCATCAGGGACTGGTGCTCCTATGAGAATCTAATGCCTGATGCTCCAAGGTGGAGCTGAAGCAATGGTGATGCTAGCGCTGGGGAGCGGCTGCAAATACAGATGAAGCTTCGCTCGCCCACCCACTGCTCACCTCCTGCTGTGCAGCCCCCTGACCTAGATATCATGGCACTTCACCTTTAAATACCACAGCATACATCTTCTAAGTATAAGGACATTTTTCTACATAACCATAATACCATAAACCCGGTTAAAAATTAAATAACAGTACCTCACTGATCTTCACGAGTATTATTTAATATCTAGTCTTGTGCTTCCTGCCTGAAGTGTGGTCTGCAGACTGCTCGATGGTTCACAGGGTGATAGGGAGCTTGCATCAGTGTGTATCAGTGTGCTACATCCTTCTTTGAGAAAGTCTTACTACCACAGAAATGTTAGGCGAATTAAATGGTGTGCTTAGTGACAAAGTTCATTTACATCTATGGGTTGGCTGAGTAGCCCTGCTCTATATTCAGATTTCCCCAGCTGTCCCTTACGTGTCTTTTATGGTTAGTTCACATGCTGCATTTGGGTGTGGTATCTCTTTAGTCCTTTATTTGTTTATTCATTTCTTTACTCTTTACTTATAGTTGACATTAATTAGTTTCAGGTGTACAACATAATGATTAGATATTTATATACCTTATGAAGTGATCACCCCGATTAGTCTAACACTCACCTGGCACCACACACAGTATTACAATATTACTGACTATGTTTGTGTGCTGTACTTTGCATCCCCATGACTAATTTTATAACTGGCAGTTTGTAGTAATATTTCTTATTTAAATTCAGGATTTTACATTCACTTTAGTCATTTGCTTTGTAATGCTCAAATTTTCTCCACTTTGGCCAGTTGGAGACCCTTCAGGCTGGCTGTCATGTCCATTTGACAGACCTCCACAAGTCTTTGAGCACTTCCTTAGATTCTGGCATAAGATTCCTAGGCTTCCCCTTATATTTCTGTGTTCCAGTCCTAGAGTTGGAACCAAGGAGCCCTGGTTCCTTTTAATGGAGAATGGTATTTAAAAACTGAGATCCAGTTGCTTGATGTTAGGTGCAAAATCTAATAGTGCCATATTCAAGTCTGTGAGCTGTAAAACTAGTACAGTGACCAACTGTCCCGGTTTACTCTGAACCTGGGACTCTGCTAAAACCGGGAGTATCCTAGGCAAACCTGGAAAAAAGCTGGTCACCCTAAATTAGTCACATTGCTAATATATAGTGATGATTAAGGAAGAACAGTAGAAATTGGGGCTGGGACGTGTGGACCAGTAGTAGCCGAAGTAGCTGTAAATTCCCAGATTTAAGGGTTTGCTGTGAAATACCTAGTTCTAGGGCAGGGGGACCTTTTAAAAGAGGTTTCTGGGTGTCATCCCCTTAGAGATTTTGATTTAATTCATTTTGGGTGTGGCCCTAGCATCACTATTTTGAAAGCTCCCCATATAACTCAAATGTTCAGGTAAGGACGAGAGCACATGTCTCCAAATCCACTGTTAGGCTTGGTGAGTAAAAGTGCACATTCAATTACAGATTAAAAACTAACTTAGTTGGGTAATACTTCAAAAACAGGCATACCCTGTTTTATTGTGCCTTGATTTATTGTGCTTCACATGTTGTGTTTTTTACAAATCGGAGGCAAAACCCTCTACCAGCAAATAGATTATGACTTGCTTTATAGCGGTGATCTGAAACTGAACCTTCAATATCTCAAAGTGTGCCTGTAGCTTGCTTTTCTGCTTCCTCCTTGTGTAGACTCACCCTGGATCTCTGAACACTGGTTTGCAGTCCTTTGCAAAGGTTTTCATCTTTTTAAAGCATTCTCTTTCCCATTCTTTCTGGTTATTTTGGTGGGTGTGGTAGAGAGTGGAGCTTACCATCAGTTACTAGTAATCTTAGCTAAACCTTAAAATCAACCCTCTGTCACAACAAGAGAAAAGTGAAGTCATTTTAATATTAAAACAATAGAGTCGTTTTCAGGGTTTGTCCTAGGCTTGCTTCCTACTTGTCTTTCAGAACTCACTTCTCATTAAGTTCATCTTAAAGTTGTTGGACTTCTGAGTACAATTTTTGCTATTGCCTTTATTGCATGTTTGGAGTTTTCACCTCTGTGGTTGCCAGTCTTGCTGCACATTGGACTTGCCTGGGAGCTTTTTTAAAAAAAATCCTGGTTCCTAGGGCTTGTGCCCTACCCCCTGGTATTCTGATTTAATTGTCCAAGCATCTGTTTTTTTGTTTTTTGGGTTTTTTTTGTTTTTATTTTTTAAGATTCCAAGGTGATCCTAATGTGAAGCCAGGGTTATGATCCTCCAATTAAGGCTGTGTTTCCCCATACGTGTCTGCACATTAAAATACCCTGGGGATCTTTTAAACCTTCCAAAACCCAGGCCACACCCAAGGCCAATTAAATCATCACAATTACTGGGAGTGGGATGCAGAAGTTTGTAATTCTGAAGTTTCCCTAGTGATTCTAATGTGCACCCAGTGTTGTGAACCACAGGGTTAGGGTATTTGATTATTTTGGAGTTGGAAGGGAGAAGAGAATGATTGTCGTTCTGGGATTTAAGTCTTTCAATCCTTCACCTTCAAAATCACATTGCCAATTTATATTTACAGGGTCATCACTGTCATTTTTCTAAGAAATTTCAAAATGACATGCCCATAAAGTAGATATGAACCAGTTGAAGCTCCCTTACAGCTCACCAATTAATGCAAATGCAAAAGGATAATTGAAATGGAATATAATTATTATGTCCCAGACTTGAGTGTTTTCCATCAGCTGATTCGATTGCATCATATGTATTTCTATGTGATATTTCCCATTGTTTCTCCTTAAAGGAGTGACAATGCTGACATCTAACCAGAGCCTCACTGTGGAGGGACATATCAACATCCTCAAGTCCATTTCTAACAGTTAGGGATCCTCAGGGTAGGTGGAGGGGAGAGTTCTTTTCTTTGAGGAGCTAAAAAGGAATTTAAATATTTAAAGGTGTTGACATTCACTGCTTGCTTTTATCAGTCGATCACCTTTACTTTATAACCAAACTAAGGAATACCTGAGAAAAAGAGAGGGCTGTATTGTACTTAGCTGTTTACTATCTCTCTTGTCCAATTAGACTATAAGGTTTGAGGGGATAGGAGGTATAGCCTGCTCAGTGTTTGTCTCTGCCTAGCACACAGCCCAGTATCTGCAGTGTGGCAGGTGCTCAGAATGGCAATATAGCATACTGACCAAGAAGACCAGCTTTGGAATCAGGCTGACCTGGACTTGAATCCTGGCTCCTTTACTTACATGCTATGTGACCTAGGGCAAGTTACCTCTCCAACCCTCTGTTCCTTGCCTCTCTCCCTATAAAACGGTAATAATAGTGCTTACCTCATGGGATTATGACCCATTCAGCGAAACAATATATGTATAGCACTTTGCAAATTGCCTGGCACATAGTTGGCATCTGATAAATAGGAGTTATTCTTAATAATTCAATTATTATTAAGGACTAAATGGATGTGTTAACTTGCTTTTCCTTCCCTCTCATGAGATTAAGAAGCAAAAAGAACCTAATCAAGTTGATTTCTGTAGGATTACAATACTTAATCTCATGCAAACAAAACCAAACACACATTGGAAAGACTCCCTTCCCTGTTGATGTAGGTGTTTCTCAGCATTTATGTTATAGTCAAATATTACATTTTCTAGTGAAAAGTTTAAATATAGCTTGAAGAAAAATGAAGCATGGAAAACAGATAAAGCCATCCCTCTCATTTTGCCACCCTCATAAAATTGGTTGCTAAAATAGCTCACTTGTCCAATCCCTTTGTACTACTGTGAGATGTGCTAATGTAAGACATGTTTTCTGAAAGTAACTGTGATGAGGTGTCATGAAAGAAAGGCTTTGGTACAGAAGTGATGGAGTTCCCTTTCGAGTAGCATAGTTCAGGACTATAAATTGCCCAGAACATCTATTGGTTTACCCTTTTCATCTCCTAAAAGGAAACTCGGTTCTAGGGGTGAGATTTTTTTTGAAAGCTAAGCATGCTATAAATGCTGCCTGGGATCCTGAATTAGATTCTGAACAGTAAAAGAACACTAGTGGAAAAACTGGTAAAATCTCAGTGAAGTCTGTGGTTTAGTAAATAGTGTTGTGCTAATGTTACTGTCATAATTTTGATCTACGTACCAGAGTAACATGCAGAGTCAATGTTAGTGGAAGCTGGGTCAAGGGTATGTGGGAACTCTGTGCTATATTTACAACTCTTCTGTAAATCTAAAGTTATTTCAAAATATAAAGTTAAAAACAACTAAACATAACCTATTAAAAACTAAACATACCAATTGAAAGCTAATTCTAGAAAAAATAAGTCTGAGCAGGTATTGAGGCCAGGACACCAGTGAGAGAATTGTGTTCATGCAATTGCCCAGACATATGCTAGGTGTTTGACTGACAGTAAGCACTATCATTGACAAGGTAACAAGGGAGAGGAGTAGCATGTGGCAATTCTTTTACAAAAAAGAATTTCCGACAGCCTATCAAAAAGCAGTTTCTTTCTCTCTGTATAAGCTAGCCTAGTTGAAAACAGCAACCTGATTTTAAAGAAGTCCGGATATATACATTTTATTAACTCCCATTTTCGAAGTTTGGTTGGCTGAGTGTTTGAAAGGAATTTCTCATTGTAGTGCTAAATATGAAATGGTAATTTGTGCCCTGGGTGTGAGAAAGATCCAGCCCATTTTAAAGTGACAGCCACCTTAGTATTCAGTTCTTCTCTATTCCCAGAATCAAGTGATCTACAGAGGTAACTCCTGTGTCAGTTAAAAGGTAGGCGTCTCAGGAACCTGTGTGACCAGTAAGACAATGAAAAATAATTGTTATTACAGAAGGTGTTGATGGAGGGGGAGTGGAACCTGAAAAAGGACTCTAGCACTCTTCATTCTCTTAGGTTCTTTAGGGATGAGCCTTTCTATGTATATTTTCCATAGCTGTGATCAGCATGTGTATGTGCTGTTTCCTACTTTCCTGTTTTCACTTAATATTATTTCACATTCTAGCTCCCACCTGCACAGTGCACATAGTTGTCATATTTAATGGTGGTGTAAAATTCCATTGTATCAAATAGCACAATAGTTGTTAAGACTGGACTCATTTTTATGAGCAGATATTAAAGGCCTGCTTTCTCTTAGCACCCGAGGTCTATTTTAGTTCTGGAAGTGGCAACTAGCAGGAGTGTGGGATTGCATGAGATTCCTTGAGTCATCATCATACAGCACAATTTGAGTGCTTTGTTAATATTGCTCTACCCACCACCCAACAGTCAAGCCTCCAGGGATCCCTGGACCCGAGCCAGGCACCTAGTGGGCACATGGGTAGAAGTGCAAGCCCTCTGACCCCCACGACCCTCAGCTGATACTGTCTCTGTGCCAACAGTGGTAAATTCCTGCTGCTTTCTCTCTTATATGGGATAATAACTCCACCTGTCTTCCCGCAGAGATTAATATGAAAGAAAAGGCAAGGAGAGTGGAGGGATGGATTATTATAACTAAAGGAGTAAGGTATAGGTCGGGGGTGCCATGGCTATAGTGCTTTTAAGTGCACCTGTGAAAATGATGTGGGATGAGGGGATGATTTCAAGGTTTGGAAAGCTGGGTGATAGCTCTCATTCTCTATATCCCTTCCTGTCAGAAATCCAAGTTTTGGCCATCCAATAAACGTTTACAGGGGTGAATGACAAAACAGCACAGGCTTGACATTTACTCCACCCATGGCCAATGGCATTTTATAGTTAAGAAAGCTAGTTGGCATGATTCTCCTGAGAAGGGTGATATGTTCAGAGCACTTGGTTAGGTCTTGCTAGTAGCAACTGCCTTGAAAAATGAGTGATTCTAATAGGTTACTGGGAGGGAAGAGTGTCATTTAAACTACAACTGGTGGGCCAAGCACCAAACACTCAAATCTCCAGGGAATTTATAGCTAGGTTAGCTACTACTGGTTTCCATGCTCCAACCCGAAATTATCATGATTCTTTCTTACCTTTAATTGTGTACTAACTAGATGACCTGTGTCCTGCAAATCACAGTGGATATCAGCCCCGCTGGTAGGATACGATAGAGTGGGTAGAAACAATATGAACAAAGAGTGGTAACCAGATTTCAGAAGTTGAAAACCTTTCAGAGCAGAGCAACCTCTCTACCTATGCATATTGAATTCTGTAGTCAGAAAGACGAGGTCTGTCTTGCAAGACAAAATGGACACGTACCCAGAGCCACATGGGGCTTGTTGAATGATGAGCCAGGCTCAAATGCTCAAAGTGCCTCTGTCAGGAGCTAGGTTCTGAAAGTGCTGAAGAAGGGAGGCCAAGACCTTGACAATGAAAGGAGAGAAACTCCAAGACAACTACTTACTTGCCTGAAAGAAAATTTGCCTTCTAGACTCAAGAAACTATTATTAATCTTGGTCCCTGGGCTGCTACACTGAGACAATTTGTAAGACCTCTTTGACAGATTTAGGATTCTCAAAGACAAGGCTATGGGAGGCAGTGGTCGGCAGTGGTCGGCAGTGGTTATAGTTACCCTAGATTCTCTATGCTCTTTGTACCTTAGACTCTAAGACATCCCTCTTTGGGCCGTTCTTTGCAGAAAAGAGGATGCCTCTCTCAGAAGAGGGATATAGCTGTCTAATAGTCTAAGCTCCTCCCCTAATCATAATAATAGTAGCTAACATTTAATGTGCTACTTATTGTGTCTTGGACACTATGCTAAGCATTTTTATATAGTTTGTCTCCTTTAATCCTCACAAGCTTGTGAGGTGGGTTCTCTTATTCCTGTCTTCACTGGGAGAAATTGCCAGATTGCTCAGCTTGATAGGGATTTGGAAAGTGCAAGAACAGCCTACAGTATCAACATTAAGATTCATTCAAACATAAGTGTATACTGGCTGTACTGGGGGGATATTATTTAAATAACTTCTTGTGATTGATGAACTCTATCTAGAAAAATTTAGTTGACACCCAGGAACATCTATGTTGTACAAAGGGAAGCGTGCCAATTCCTGAAATTCAGAGGTTGTTTCAACCTAAATTCTCCATCCTGCCCCCATTCATAGGTGACACTCCTACCCCATTTTAGTCACAATTCCCCTTCCTTTTGGGTTGAGAAAATATTCCTACCTCATAAGCCCACATGCCATAAAAAGAAATGTGGATGATCCAATTTCCTTGACAACCTTGGTTTGTTGAATTATTGTCTCCTTCTTGATAAAACTCTTCTTCAGTAGAAATCTTGCTGCATCCCTGGGTGAGAATGATTGTCGGTAGAATCCTCCAGTGATATTTATTGAGCAAATCAGAAGAAAACTAGGTGAGCCAAGACTGGCCAGAGAAGACCCTGGGAGGATGCAATGCAATGTACAGTCATGTGCAGTATAATGACATTTCAGTCGGTGATGAACCATACATATGACAGTGGTCCCATAAGATTATAATGGATTATTAGCAAAAAGTTTGATTGCAGTGTTGAAAGAAAAGACTGAACCCTAGTAAGATGTGAATTTATTGCTAGCTCTGGGTGGTTTAAATAAATGAGGAGGCTCAGTATGCTTTCCACCCACTGTATGCGCACCCCAGGCAGAGGCCTCAAAAGTTAGCCAGGGATCGAGAGGAGTGGGCTGTGGAGGAAGGGAGGGAGCCCAGGAGCCCACCCAAGCCAACTCATGCACACACACACACACTTGTGTGCACAAACTCACTTCCCTTCTTTTTGTCTTTATCTCTCTTTCCTCCAAGTTCTGTTTCTCCCTCTCCCTTCCTCTCTTTTCTCTCTTCTCTCTCCCTCCTTCTCTCTCCTCAGTCCTCCCTTTTATTATTTCTCATCTCAAGCTTTATTTCTCTGGTCTCTTTTGATCTCTGTTCCCTTTCTCTCCCCTTCTCTTTCTTCTGTCTCTCCCTTCCTCCCTCCTTCCCGATGTCTGTTCTTCTTCAGACAGTGCCTCCATCCACAGCCCTCCTTTAGCATCCCATGGTGTGTCACTTTATCTTATATACCATATTTTTACTGTACCTTTTCTACGTTTAGTTACGTTTAGATACACAAATACATATTATTTATTGTGTTACAGTTGCCTACAGTATTTAATACAGTGTCATGCTATACAGGTTTGTAGCCTAGGAGCAATAGGCTATACCATAGGCATATGGTGGGCTATACCACATAGGTTTGAGTAAGTGCACTCTTTAATGTTCACACAATGACTAAATTGCCAAACTACACATTTCTCAGAATGTATCCCCATTGTTAAGCAATGCATGACTGTATTTGAACAGGGAAGATAGATCCCTGACTTGGGCATGCAGAAGATGTGGATTTTAGGAGTAGCTCTTTCAGTGATCAGCTGTAAAGTCTTGAGCAAGTCACTTAACCTCCCTCTCTGTACCCCAATTTCCTCATCGGTTTAACAACTGGGTTGGACTAGAGGCTCTGTAAGGTTCCTTCCGGCTCCATGACTAATAAGCTGAGTCTCAGTCAGAATCCTGTCAGACCCACAAAATGCCTTGGGTAGTTCCTTTGGAGACGAAGCCATATGCAATGCATAATAGCGAATGATGCAGCCTTAGACAATGTCATACACTCCAGATGGGTTTGTAAGACTCATCTTTCTGTGTAAGGTTTCTATTTATCAGACACAGTTATGGGCTAGTTGGTTTATACTGCCTGGTGAGACTATATAACAGGGTAGGAGTTAAGAGTATGACTTATAGAGTAGGATCTGCATTTGAAAACCGATTCTGCTGCATCCTAGTGGGTGCCCTAGGACAAATGATTGACTTCTCTGAATATCAGTTTCTTCCTCTGAAAGACGATGCTAATAGAACCAGCCTCATAGGCTCGTTAAGATGAAAGTCAGTAATTTATGTAAAGCACTTAGCCAAGCACCTGGCAAAATGGAAGTGGTCAGTCTTCTGTGTCTACTACCACTATTGCTATCAACATAATTCTCCCAACATGGTCATGGCTAAGCTTTAGCATTTTTCCAGGATATATCTTTCTCTTTCTGGATGGAATTTGAGAAAAGCATAAGCTGATCTTCCTGGCCTAAAGCAGTTCTTGAGTGAGACTTGGATTCAGTTTTCTGTTCTGCTTCTTATAGGCTCTGGGATCTTGGGCAAATTATTTAACTTCTCTGCCTTTTCGTTTCCTCATCTGTAAAATTCAGGCAGGTATAGTGCCTACCTTCAAGGGCTGTCATGAATATGATAATGAGTGTGAAAAACTTAGTGCTGTGCCTGACATCCAGAAGCCACTAAAGAAATGGCCGTGGTACTGATGGTGAAAGAAATCATTGCTGTAAGAATAAATGACTACCTCCATTACCACTACCCACCTTGGGTTGGAGAGTTGAATGGGTTCAAGTTTATACAGTTTCTGCATACCTAACCAATGTTAGGATAGGTAGCAATTGCTCTTCCTGAAGGGATGACAAAGGAATTGTCACGAGGCTTTATCAACAGTGGCTGAGAATTTAAAACCTAGTTGTTTTTAAAGGTGCAACTGAAGGTGATTCAGCAGACCATAATTCTCATCAGAAAAGTTCTATTGGTTTCTGCCAGTCTTCTTACACCCAAGAACCTTAGGGTAAAAATGTAATTCTAAATTGACCCTGTTCTTTGAAAGCTCAATTTCAGTTGGTTACCCATGATATATTCCTCTCAGGCTTCATCATGATCATCTGGGTGCAGAGTCGTGAGGTCTGTGTTCTCTCTTGCCAAGGTCATCTTCGTTCTTGAATAGATGCCACCTAACTTTTCTTGAGCCTCTCAATGGGAGTAAAAGCCGTTTGATGGCTAGAATGCAGGTGTATAGAAACAATGGGAGTTCTAAGGGATGTGCTATTAGAGTGGGTGAAGTAGAGATATTGCTAATAACTAGAGATATTAGCAAGTAGAAATTCAAAAACCGAACTAGTCCTTATGGTTCTGGAGATGAGTTTATTTACTGAGGAAGGGATAACAGATGTTTCTTTTGACTTCCCTCCATTTTTCTCTTTAGTACTCTGTTAAAAGTCAAAAATGAGAAAGATAACAGCCAGTCACTGCAAGCAAAGCTAAGCTCCAGGTTTCCTTCCCTCCCCAGACTACTCCTGGCTAAGAGGGTTTTAGCCACTTTCCAAGGCAATATAGACTGCACACTGCCAGAAACCCTCTCTGCCCCGACCTCATACTTTCTCACTCCTGCTCTCTCTCCTCTCCCTTTCTTTTAAGGAATACAAACCACAAGTTTCAAAGATTTCTTCACAGACGTCTTCCAGCAACATCTCTTCATCCCAGGTGTTCGCTCTCTTTTTTGCCCTGGGTTCTGAGGTTATAGAAAAGAAAAATAGATTTCAATTTTGGACAGATTAAGGGTAATTTCTGATATCTAGAAAAACATTTCCTCTGCTCTTCTACCAGACTCCTTCTCCTCAACTCTCATCCCCACTGCTCATCCCCAGAGCAGTGCCTCTTTCCTCCTAAGTGCCCCTGGCCAAGTCCAGGCCCCTCTGTATAAGTATAACAACCCAAGACTCTGGGATTGTCTTAAGGGCCAGATCCCTTGGAGAGCAGAGGTGACATTATAATATTGACAGTTGACCATCCTGGCGATTGGGGCCCCAAGGAACACTGAGAAAGAGTGGCCATCAACAGCAATGGGACTTCAAATCCTCACAACTTTTTTTCTTTAATGCCTTTATTATGTTGGGAGAAATCATATATGCTTATTATAAAAAAAATCCAATAAAACAAAAAATCCAAAGAAAGGAACCTAGGATTCTCAAAATCACCTAGTAACTTACTTCTAAAGAAAACCTCTGCTTATGGCTTGGTGATTTTCCTCCAGATATTCTATGCATGTATATACAATGTTGTACATACTATACTCTCTTGCCACTTTCTCTAACAAAACTTCAGGTTGTGAAAAACTTTCCATGTCAGTAAATATAAGTCGACAATAGCCTTTTTAATGTCTGTATAGTATTCCACTGTGTGGATGCACCGTAATTTATTTAGCCATTTCTTATTGCGAGGCATTTAGCTGGTTTTCAACTTTTAGCTGTTGTACAAAATGCTGTGATTGAACAACTATGAGCATCCTTCCTTCCCACCCTCCACCCACACTTGAATACTTGTGTAATTATCTTTGAATACAGTTTAAGAAATGAGATAATTGGCTCATTGGGTTTCCACATTTTAAAAATGCTCAGTACATATATTGAGAGAGGGAGATCAGGAGGGAGACAGACAACCAAGTTACTCTCCATGAAGGTTGTACCAATTTGTACTTCCACCACTGGAAATCATAACCTTTAAGGTAACCCTATACCCATTCAAACAAAGATTTTGTGTCAGCCAGTGCTGGGGCATCATACTGGGCTCTAGATGGTGGTCCCCAAGTACCTTCCCTTCCTTTCATCTACTCCTCCTTCTCCTGACCATCAACTATAGTATGAGAAAAGAGTTTCAGACTCAGAAATACTGTTTTATAAATTACAAGGGAAGGCCTATGTGTCTTTTCTTCTCTGACAAACCACTGATCCAGCATTACCTTCAAAAAGATCATCATCGTCGTTGTCAATATAAGTTGCTTGGGGCTTCAAGTCAGTACTGCGATTGTAGTGAAGCTCAGTAGTGTTAGGAGCTCCATTTCTTCCAGAACATTTACCTTCCTCCATGATTTCCTCTAAAGCAAATGTCACTGATGCATTCTTTTTAGGTCTTAAACCTTTCTGTACAGCAAGAAGATGGAGAAAAAAATCAGTTGGTGCCCAAGAGTTTAGAGATTGGTCCTTGGAGCAATAACATTTAAAGAGCCATTTACCTGTAGGATTGGCTTTAGGGGCCTAGCTTCCATTGAGTGTCCTAGAGGCTGTCTTTTTTCTTTGGACATTTCTATCCGAATGGGGAATCTAGAGACAGTGGAAAGGACAAAGCAATAGTGAAGACACACACTTCAAGTTCCTTAATTGAATGCAGCTATTACCCCATTCCCAACATATGCCTTTGGACAATGAAAGGGACAACAGAGTAAGAGGGCATTTAGGCCTTTTCTTCCTTAAAACCTTGATTGCCTCCTGTTTTTTTCTCCTTTTCCTTCTTTTCCATATCCCTGTTTTCTCCCATCTTTCATTATTATTGAATCAGAGAACTGAAAGTGGAGAATGTGAGGGTGGCTTCAGGACATTCAGCCAGAGAGTATTGCCTGTAAGCCCCTTCAGGGGCTTGTGTTCCTTTTCTCCTCCATATGGCAAATCAGGATAAAAGATTTGTTTTGGAGAAGCTCTAATGTTGATAGGTTGGCTTCACCTTTATACAACTCATCCCACTAATGTGACCACTCAAATTGTACCAGGGGGAGGGTGTACCTAATAATGCTGGAAAGTTTGTGGTCATTGCCCTAACCCTGTTTGGGCCAACTGATCTTGAGTAACTTTCCCAGAACCATACAGAATCCAGGTACCTCCCAGAACTCCCTGCTTATCTTAAAGATTGACTCCTGTATCTGTTTTTATCAGTACATCTGAGAGAGGCAGCTCGGTACCTATCTAATGAGCATCTTTCCCCAAAGTCTCTGGTGCTCTTGGAGATTGAGATTCTTGAGGTGAGTGACTGTTGACAAGTACACAGCTCTTCATATTGATTGTCAATGGCAGCTAATATCCAGCGCAGCCCTTCAATTAGGGGCTGATGGTCCCTTCTTTGGAAGGTGTGGATGGCTGAACAGGGTTCCTGTGACAAAGAGAGAAGAGAAGGTTCTAGCCTGGGAACCAGAGGTCCCTTGGGACCACAGTCCCTATCATTCTCAGCCAAGCAGCAGAGGTACCCAAAAGCTCTACTGTGCCTATAGAGGCTCTAAGACTTCCTAAGAAATATTAAACATTCATAGCTAAGAAGGTAAACGAATGCTATAAAAGCTAAGATTGTTTAATACAATGGTTGTGATATGTAATATCTTGAATGTGTGACCTTAGGCAAATCACTCAGAGTCACTGAGCCTTAATTTCCTTACTCATAAAATGAGAATATTAAAACTTCTAACTTTACAGAGCAATTTTGAAGGCTTAATGAGAAAGCAGATGTATTATAAAAGTGTGATATTTATTATCACTGTCAAGTCAGAAACCATCACTGTGATGCTGCGTAGTGGGGATAGGCTTTGCATAGGGGGCCAATTATGGAATGGGCCAAGGGATGCATCACTTGGACTTGAGAGGAGAAAGGAGGAGGGGGGAGTTGACACTTACCACTCGGCACAGGGACTTGTTCTTGCGTATTAGCCTTTCCAGGAGTAGATATTCAACAATATCACAAGGTAGGATAGCATTTTTCTTGTCCTGTTTGTTTGCCAGGCTAGAGCAGGGCATAGGAGAGAGGGTGGGAAGAAGAGAGGAAGAGTGAAACACAAATAGAGGCCAAGGGCAAGACAAGAAGGGAAAGAGGGGAAGAAAGAATTCTAGTACAACTGCTGTGTATGCAGGAACTAACTTTAAAGACATTCCAAGTGAGATGAGCCAGAAATGTTTCTAGCCAACTCAGTGGAGGAAATAATGACACAAGTAATTTGAATCCAAGATCATCTCCAGACCTCATTTCTTGCTTCCTTTACACTATGCTATCAAACTTTAATTAGAATTACTAACTGGGATGTGAACAGATTTGGAATTTTTACATCCTCCCCAAAACTCTGTTCAGGCTTGAGTTGGGGGTACTAATGAGGAACAAAAAAGGCAAAGGGGAGTGTGAGAGGGGTGAGGATTGATGGACCACCTTAAGTATCACCCTGAAATCAGTGCTAGGTACATAATTCTTGCGTAGTCTGCCAAGGGAAGAGGTCTTTGGCATCAATTATACAAAACGGGTGATTTTCTGCCACTGTCTCAGGGTCAGAGAGGGTCAGAGACTGAAGCCAGAAATGAGAAGCATATTCAGGAAGGCAGTGTTCAGGAAGAGTCAGGGATGGGGTAGGAGATCTAGATATTACTCTCCATTTCCCTTTGATGCTTACCTTCAAAATTACCTTTGCACAATTAGATAGCATATTCCCACATAGTAGTATGTGGTAGAAAGTGGCTTTTGAAAACAGCTCCCATAGGACTGGGCCACCTCCTCCCACTGTGCCAAAAGGAAGAGGACCTGTAGCTGGATGTGACAAAGGACCACCCAGCCCTTCCTCTGTCTTCTGAAGGCACAAAATGGAAAGAGGAAATTGAGCACAAAAGTAGAGGCTTACATTAGTATAGGTTTTCCTGCCACTCTTTGATCAGACAGCAGATGTGTTAAGGTGATCTTCACTTCCCGCATACGTCCTAAGTCACTGGAATCCAGGACAAAAACAAGCCCCTGAGCCTTTGTATAGTAGTTGGGCCAGGTTTCTCGGCCCTTCATATCTCCATTCAGGTCATAGATGGAAACTTCATATTCATCTAGCAGGAGTGTCGTCAGTTCAGACGTCATACAACTCTCCATCCTACTAGGGAGCACTGTGCATAGAGGAAGAGAGGAGAAACAATCACCAAGCAGGGGAATATAGTTAGATGAAAGAATTTGTTAAACAAACCTTGACTAGAGCCTGACCTGAGGAATCCTACTGAGGCATTCTGTCATTCCAGTCACACTCATAGATTCATCTTTCTAAAGCAGTGCTTTGCCAAGGTTACCATCTCCTGGCTCAGTAACCTTTGGTGAGTGTCCTCATAACCTGTCAGACCTATCTCTACCCTGTCTGGTATCCACAGTGTCCCTGATAACACACCCAGTCTCTTCTTCCCTCTGCTCCTTGGCTCATGCTCCCATTCCACAAGAATGCCATGCTCTCTCTTGCCCTGGGCCTTCACAAGATGCTATTCCCACTACTTAGAACACTCTTTCACTACTCTTTGCTTGGTTAACACCTAGTTTTTTTCAAAATATGTATCAGTTTAGATCTTGTTTCCTCTAGAAAGTTTTCCCTAACACACGCCACTATCCCCCAGTCTGGGTAAGGTGCCTTTCTTCTGGGCTTACCACTATCACAGCACATATTGCAGTGTTATAAATTCAACGATTTACTTATCTGGGTTATAAACTGCAACAGGATGGGAACTCTCAATTTTATTCACCATTATAATTCATGATTCCAGGCACAAAAGCTGGCACACAGTTGCTTAATAAATATTTGTTGAATGAATTTGATACAAGAATGACTGAATGAACAGGAGGCCCTTCTCTCTCACCCTTTCTTCCAGGCTTAGGGAGGCTTCTTTAGGAAGCCCCTCTAACCTGCCCAGCTCTCACTTTCTCTTCCTCATTGAGCAGGTGGTTTGTTAAACTGGTCCTTCACCTCATTCTGTGCTTGTCATGTCTCCCCAACTAAAATGTAAGCTCCGTGAGGGAGGGGCTCTACCTCAGCTTACACACAGTAGGTGTTCAGTAAATGCGTATGGTGCCTGTTATTGTGCATAAGAGTATGAAGTTCTCTTCCCATCTCCTCCAAGAAACCATGCCAAATTCAGATATATTTGTCCTTTCAAGACCGTGGCCAGAACATACAGTTCCACAGGGCAGGGGTCCCAAGTTTTCCAGCTGTGAATCAGTACTTGTCTGTGGCCTGTTAGGAACCAGGCCACACAGCAGGAGGTGAGCAGCGGGCAAGCCAGTGGAGCTTCATCTGTATTTGCAGCCACTCCCCAGTGCTAGCATCACCGCCTCAGCTCCACCTTGGATCATCAGGCATTAGATTCTCATAGGAGCACCGGTCTCTGGTGCCAGAAAGGTTGTGGGCCACTGTCATAGGGCATTCCATACCTCATTCATCTCCCATAAAAATGCAGTTCAAAAGGACAGTCTTTATACACAATCCAGTCTGTTGAACTGACAGTTCTGGCCTAGCTCTCTGCCCACATAAGTATCAAAATGATTTTATAGAATCTGTACACTCATACCTGGGAGTTCTAAGGTCAGAATGAGTAGCTTCTTATTTCTAGTCTCAGATCTACCTGTGGTATTTTCCTTAGGATGGCCAGAATGAGTTATTTAGCTGAGAAGTTAGTAAGATAGTTTAAGATATTTGGAAATACATAGATTATACACACATTTATGTATATACATCTATATCTCTATGTATGTGTATATGTATATATTATCATCATGTTTTAATGTGCTCTTATAACTCCTGATGTTAGCCAATGATCTTTTTTAATTAAAGCTCTCAGGTAACATAATTTTCAGTCACAACTTTGATGTGATATTTGCTGTGCCTGTATTAGACTAAAAATAATACGCAAATAGTTAAAACTATAAAGATAATTTTAAAATCTTATTTCCTGCATCAAGGCAAGCTTTATATTATTTTTTCCCTGTCAGAGCAAAACATTTTCTCTATTTTTTTTCTTTTTACTTGAAACCTTACCAGTTCCTTTAATAATGCAATCTATTGTTGGTGAACCCTGGATGCCACAAGAAGCTGTTCCCTCACACTTTATGTTTCTCTTATTTCCTCTATTTGTAAATTTCCCGAGGAAGGATAACGAGTCTAATTCATCTCTACATCTCTAGTAGAGTGTTTCGCAAGGCACAGTCTGGGGACTGTTGGCTTCAGAGTTACTTGAGATTGATTGTTAAGCCCTACCCTACACCAAAAGAATCAAAACCTCTATGCTTTGGACCGAAGCATGTGCACGTTTAACAAAATCCTCAGGCGATCCTTCTGCACTTTAAAGCTTGAGACCCACCACCCTAGAGAGCAATGAAACTCATGCCTGTTGTGTCTCTCAGATTTTGATTCCATGGACCTTCCCTAGACCAAAGTATGCAAGCCTCCAGGTCCTCGGTCAGTAGGTGTGCAAGCTCCCCAGGTGATTCTGATTTTTGGTTCTCAGTAGTCACTGTGCTCCAGGATCCCCTATGGAGCTTTTAAAAACTATGACACTAGTCATCATTCTCTGAGGGTTTGATGCTACAAGTTGGGGATGGGGTGCAAGTATCATTTTTTAAAAAATCTCCCTAGGTGATTAAAATGTATTGCCTGTTTGAGAGGCACTGCTATACATATCCTCATTTAGGGCACCTACTTGTGATCATGCTTGGGTTTTTTTTTGCCCCATGTGGTCATGCCAGACAAAACCGTTATAGTGAATGGTATCATCAAGAATAATAGCTTATGTCCCAAAATGTTTTATAGCTGGAATCTTCAAATATTCACACAAGTTACTACTTATAGGTTGGAAATTCCTTCCTATGCTATTATATATTCTTGGTGATCATAAACATTTTAGGATCTATTGCGTTTTGGATGCAGAGCAACCTACTAGATTGACTCTGGTAGTTCTGCATGGACAGCAGTGCCCTGAAACACTCTTCAGAATGTGACATCAGTGGCACGTTGCTTTTCTGGTCATTAGAAGTCACAACCATAAACCCACCCGTTGGTTTAGGATTCAGCCCCAAGTTATTCACCAGGCATGAGGCAAGGATTACAGGAATAAATTAAATGGACTCCAAGCTCTATTCTCTAGGAATTAGAATGGAAAGCAGACACTATTCTCAGACAAAATGGCTTATGGCTAATTGCAGATAAGTGCTTCCCAAAGCTGGCTGGGCATTAGAAACACCTGGGGAGTTCTTAAAATATAGATTCCCAGGCCCCACCCAGACTGCATGGGAATCTAGAGGCAGGGCTGAGTGGGGACTCCAAAATTTGTCCCCACTTTTACCGGTAATCTTGTGATTTATCCTGACTCCTTGGTTTTCCCACTGCTATTTATCTCTTAACCATTTTTGCTTTGCAGAGAGTTGGGAGAGACAAAGAGTCAAGTTTAATGCCTATAAGGTAGGATGCTAGGTGGAACCACTGGCTAAAATGTAGTGCTTGGGGCTGCCACTCTGGGAGTGGGAGAATGTGGGGAGGGAAGTTGTAAAGAAGCAACATGTAGCCTGAGGAGAATGGTGGACTAGGGGAGAACATTCATTCACAAATATTTGCTTAGTAGCTATCTGAAGGTATTAAAAGTACAGAGACTAAAGAGACAGAGCTGGAAAAAATCTATCACCTTTCCTCAAGGGGCTCACAGTGTAGGGGCTGGACTTGCAGTTGTGCAATGATGTTGTAATAAGTGCATGGTAGAGATAGGCACAGAATAGAGTAGCAACTGAGGAAGGTGGCATTGGGCATTAGGAATGGCTTTTCTGAGGCCAAGCTTAGACTGTGTCTAGAAGCATTTGATTAAGCAGGCAGATAATGGATGGGGTAAAATACTAGGTAGTGGGACAGCATGTGAACTAGATCAGTGTGATGGCAGAGAAATGGCAAGTCATTTATTTTGGTTCTGTTGGGTCACTTGTGTAAAGCATTAGAAATGAAGCTGGAAGAGAAGTCAGAGACCAAATCATGGAGGACCCTGTGTGCTACTAAAGAACGTAAGTTGTATTTTGATGACAATGGGGAGGCCTTGAATGGTTTTGAGCAGGAAAGTGCCATGATCAGATTTTTGCAGTAAGTCCTTCAGGCAGCTGTGTGGACTGAATGCTGGGAAGACTGCTAGTGATGGCAAGATCAGCCATCTGAAATTGATGTGGACTTCAAGTAGGCCAGTAGCAGAGGAGTCAGGTTAGCACTTTCTAGTACTTTGCTGAGGGCTTCTAGGTTATATAAAACTCAACCACATCATCATACCCCTACTTTTATTTAATAAACATCAATGGAGGGCATCCTATGCCAGGTACTGTGCCGGGCTCTTTGGCTGGGTCTTCACAACTAGAGTAGTAGCTCCCTGAAATTCTGTGTAACTGCTTCTTGAAATATCAAAGTATTAAATGGAATTCTGGTATTAAACTTGCATGACTCCGAACTGACAACATTTCTCAAACTTCAACCCTCTATATTAACTGTCACAAAGAGTTTCATGTTATTAAACTTCATCATCCCACACTTGTCTCTTTTATCTAGACCAAATTCCACTTTAGTTGAGTTCTGAAACAAAACACTGTTTCAAACATGCTATCCTTCATAATTGACTGCAGTGCTTTCCATAGTTTGAGTTCATTCATACCAACACTGTGAGAGGAACTTCAATTAGGATATCTTGTAAAGTGACATTACATAAACAGGCTGATAACACTCAAGGAGGGGAGTGTGTATGTGTGTTGAGAAGTGCTTATCTTCAAAAGAGGGAACCTGAGGGCCATGAAGTAAAGTTAGGAAGGAATGATTAGTTCCATTGATTCTGGGGGCCCATGGGAGACCTAGAACAGTATCTAGTGCCCTTACATCTTTGAAAAGCCTCCATAAGAACAGTTTTGCCTGAATTGTTCAATCCGATAATGATGATGGTTGCATTTCTGGAAATGGAAAAGAAAAATGAGTCAAAGCCTTAAAAGCATTGTTAGTTCTTAGGCTAAACAAAGAATTTTACTCTTCCTCGGTGTTTAGGGCTCTGCCTGCAGTAGTCCCAATGCATGTACCATAAAAGGTATAGCCCAAGTGGTAGAAGGTGATGTAAGAACCCCTTCCCAAAGCCTCCAAGGATGCTTTTCTTCCTTGATTCACTTGCTTTGTAGAATTGGCCATTGTCCCACAACTCTGTCCCCAGTCTTGCAGACACTGCTTAATCACTTCCTCTAACAATATATATCATGAAGATTTGTCACTTGAAAGACCGTGGACAGATACGTTGGAGGAAATGGTGGAAGAGGTCTGGAGAAACAATTACGATATTACCTTCGCGTGTCTTCAGTTGTCTTTAGCCAAGACCAGCAGGAGGTCAGAAGGCGGAACATGATCCAGCTTAGTTCTATAATATTAAGGGAAACAAGTAAACAAGAAATCAGCCCTGTTATTAACACCGAACCTGTCAGCTTACCTCACTACACAGGTGCTGATAAACAGAAAGTCTGAGACTGTCAGAAGTTTATTACTTCATTCTATCCAACCTCGTCTATGAATGCCAGAGAGGGAGGGACTGGTGATCCTTAACTCCAGATTACTACGAAATAGGATGCTGTGGTGTCAGGTATGGCCTAGCTCTTCAGCCATAGACCATCCCTATTAGGAATATTTTCATTCAAATTTGGGGTGGGGTGAGGTGATGCCTTGGAGAAGTACCAACTTAGATTTTGAGAAGGACCTATTGGGAGACCTGTTCTAAGTAACAACTATCCACTGGGCTTGGTTCCCTTATTGCCTCTGCCTCAATAATGTGGGTGTTTGGGGATCCACTGTCATAGATTTTGTATAGTTCTCAGAGCTGTAAGGGACCTTAGAGATATCTGATCTAATAGATTTCAAACATCATACCAGGTGCTCTGCTCTCAAAGATTCCCAGGGAGCTGCATAAGCTGTCCAGGAGATTTCAAAGTACAGCCATATTTGGGAGTGGTCGCCTAAGTAAAAAGCACAATTTAGACAATCACTTCAAGGTTCGCCCACGTTGTAGCATGTATTAGTATTTTGTTCCTTTCCATGGCTGAATAATATTCCATTGTACGGATATATCACATTTGTTTATTCATTACTCAGTTGATATTCATTTGGCTCGTTTCTACTCTTTGGCTCTTATGAATAATGCAATAGGCATTTTTGTACAACTTTCTTCGTGGACATAGGTTTTCAGTTCTTTCGTGTAGATACATAGGAGTAATTGCTGGGCCGTATGATAGATAACTCTATGTTTAACCTTTGGAGGAAGTACCAGACTGTTTTCTCAAGTGGCTGCAACATTTTACGTGCCCACTATCAGTTCAGGAGTGTTACAATTTTTCTATATCCTCACCAACACATATTGTCTTTTTGTTTGTAGCTATCCTACTGGCCTGAAATGATATCTAATTGTGATTTCGATGTGCATTTTGATAATGACTAATTATATTGGAGCCCAGAGCTGGACGAAATTCTGGTTGGGTTAGCAAATATTTCAGCTGATACTCAGATGGGCCGAGCACAGTATATGTGCCAGCTTATCAACAGATAACAGGTTTCTGCAGAGTCATCCACTGTTTTGGAGAACTGCTATTCCCAAATAGAGATTCACACTTCATAACATTTCTTAGAGCACAGTTTGTTCCCTAGGAAATCACTTGGGTTCCCATAAGGACCTCCCGGAGAATGGCCCTGGCTTATGCTAGACAAAAAGTAAACAATATATGTAGTCTGTGATCGAAACCAGCCTTCTTCCAGCTTTGTTCGTGAAGCTGATAAGACCTAGAGCCTGAAACACCAAAGTCTGATTGTCTGGTTTCCATGATAGCCATCTCCCTTTGAGACTAGGCCAATAGCAGCTTTGTGTCTATTTCCTGATAACTGGCAGAGCTTCCTAGCTTGAGCTCAGGCTCTCTGTATTTGTTAGTGCCATCAGGAAAGGTCAAATTGGCATCACATGAGTTATTTCTTAAAAACTTATACTAAGGAAGGATAACTAGGAGAACTGAGGATGAAACCAGTTGGACTAAGGATTATCTGTCCTTACATTTCCTGTGCCTCTCCTGGGTACCCAAGGAAACACCTAAATTAAACCTACCATTTTCAAATTTCTCATCCGTAGATAATGATATATTTTACATACCTTGAGGTGGTTAATTAGAAGCAACTTCTGATTAGAAGTTGGTTCTTTATGGATAAAAGACACCAGCTATGAAGAGTGAGTGATAGGAAGGTGGACTGAGATTTCTAGCCTTTGTGCAAGATTAACACAGCTGAGCTCAGCTGCCTGCTTATAAGGGTATGACAATGTCCCAACAATGGTTTTCAAAGTTCTGATATATCTATGGAAACCACTGCCTGGTTCATAGCAACCAAACCCACATCTCTCTACCTTGTATGATTGAAGGTGATTACTAAGTGAATTTTTAATTATTCTATTTTTTTTTTAGTTTACAAAGTGTTTTTACAGAACTTACAATGTACCAGCACTCATTTAAGCACTTGATACATATTAACTCATTTAATCTTTACGACAACATGACAAAAAGTAGTGGCCATCATGCCTACTTTCAAGAGATGAGGTTTACAAAGAAGTTACATAATTTTCCCAAGGTTACCTGGCCAGTAAGTGGTAAATCAGAATTCAAACCCAGGCAACCTGGTTTCAGAGTCTGTATATATTGGGTTAAGAGTCTCACAGGCTATATGAGAAGACCTCGGGAACCAGAGAAATTGCCCTGCTCTGGGCCTCTCTGTCTCTTCTAGCCAAACGGTACTGTACTTATTCTTTTTTTTAAAGTTAACTTCTTTATTGTTAAAGCAAGTTGACATACAACATTATATTAGTTTCAGGTGTAAAACAGTGATTCAACATTGATATACCTCATGATGTGATCACCACAATAAGTCTGGTAACCAACTGTCATTGTGCAAACATACTTAGTGAACTGTAGTTAATAATAATGTATCAATAGTGGTTAATTATTATTAGCTAAAGTCCATGCTTCATTCACATTCCATTACTTTTTATTTAATGTCCTTTTTCTGTCCCAAGATCCCACCTAGGATACCACAGTAAATTTAGTTGTCAAGTCTCCTTAGGCTCCTCTTGGCTGTGACATTTGCTCAGACTTTGTTTTTGATGACTTAGGCAGGAGTACTGGTCAGGTATTTTGTAAAATGTCCCTCACTTGGTGTTCGTCTGATAATTTTCTCATAATTAGACTGCAGTTATGTGTTCTTGGGGGGAAAATTACAGAGGTAAAGGCCCTTCTCATCACATCATATCATGAATACATGCTATCAACATGACCTATCTCTGATGATGTTGATCTTGATTACCTGGTGTTTGTCAGGTCTTTCCACTGTAAAGTTACTCTATTTCCCAATTTCCATGCTATACTCTTTGTAAGGAAGTTACTATGTGCAGCCTACACCTAAGGAATGGGGAGTTATGCTTTACCTCCTTGAGGGTGGAGTATCTAAATAAGTTATTTGAGATTCTTCTGCATGTGAGGTTTGTCTGTTCACATCCATTTATTTATTAAATCATTAATACAGTATCAACTAATAGGCATTTATTTTATACTTTGAGTTATAATTCAGTACTACTATATTTACTTGTTTAATTTATTTCAACTTCTGTATTGGGGGTTCTGTAAATTGATTTCTGTATCTCTTTGACATACCTCTACTGTCATGGTTTTTGTTTGTTTGTTTTGAGCACATCCTTTCTTGCTGGCACTATGAGAGGCTTCAGGCTAATCTTTTGTATTCCCCGCCATAGTCTTAGAATCAACCATTTCTCCAAGGAGCCCTGGATTCCTTCATTAGAGAGCAGTCTTAAAAACCAAGATCTGGGGACTAGATGTTATCACTGATACTGGAGTGTCATTGTTTCTAGGCTCTCTCAGGTGACAGAACAAGGAATCTATGTGTGTATACTAACTTGTGTATGTAGATATATCTGTAAGCATTTATGTGACCATGTTTTTCTATATCGAACTAAACATGAGATTATACTGATGTTTTCAATTGTAACCCATCACCGTGTGTGTGTGTGTGTGTGTGTGTGTGTGTGTGTGTGTGTGTGTAGAGTTATTATAAGGTATTCACTCATGCAATTTTGGAGTCTGGTAAGTGTCAAGATCTGCAGGGTGAGTAGCAAACTAGCCGATTTTAGCCTTCTCCCTTTGCTTGACTGTGACCTCCCACTCTGTCAGTGAGAAACCTGGCTTCCACCATTCACAATCTATTTACTTGATTGCTCAATTCTAGTCTACATGTAGAGCAGTATCAGAATTGTTAAGTCATATACCCCATGGGAAACCACTTGATCAGCTATAGTGCTATGTACAGTTCCTTTAGTGTTACAGACTACATTTATTTCTAGTTACCTGGGTCAGCACACTTCTACTACCTGCTTCAGTGAAGTTGTTTCATATATTTGTAATACATATATGTTTCATACATATTTGTAATACATATACATGTTTCATATATTTGTAATACAGTATATGTTTCATACATATACTGCAATAAGTTAATTTTATGTATCAACTTGACTGGACCACAGGATGCCCAGATATTTGATCAAACATTATTCTAGGTGTCTCTGTGTGGGTGGTTTTGGATGAAGGCAACAGTTAAATATACTGGGTAAAGCAAATGGCATGCCCTAATATGTAGGCCGCATCTAATCAGTTGAAGGCCTGAAGAAGATGAAAAGGCTGACTGACCCTTCACTGAGTAAAAGAGGATTCTTTGTGCTTGACTGCATCAGAAATGGGACATTGGCTTTTTTTTCCTGCCTTCAGGCTCAGACTGAAACTGTGGTTCTTTCTAGGTCTCAAGTCAACTACCCTCTTACTGGAACTATACCATCAGCTCTCCTAGGTTTCTAGTTTGCAGATTCACCCTGGAGATCTTGGGACTTAACCACACTCCAAAACTGCATGAGTAAATACCTTATAATAACTCTAAACACACACACACACACATGCGCGCGCGCACACACACACACACCCTATTACTGGGATATGAACAACTACAGTAAGTCCTCACGTAGCATTGATATGGCAAAATGACATATAATGAAACCAATTTTATCATAGGCTAATTGATATAAACATCAACATTATAATGAAACAGCATTGAACAAAAATGGCATTATTTGAGACTTCCAGTCAAGATGATGATGTAGGAAAACATCGTGCTTGCATTCTTCCATGACTACATCAACATTACAACTAAATTATAGAAATACCACCCTTGAGAACCACCCAAAGACTAGCTGAACAGAACTCCTATAATTAAGAATATATTTAAAAAGAAGACACATTGAGACTGGTGGGAGTGGCAGAGATGTGAAACAGGCTGGTCCCACATCCATTTGTGGTGGTTAAGAATCAGGAGGAATATGTAGGCTGCGGAGGTCCCCCTTGAAGAGCAAGGGATCTCAGCCCTACACTTAGCTTCCTAGCCCAGAGGACCAGTGCCAGAAAGAGGAGTTCCCACAATATTTGGCTGTGACAATCAGTGGGGACTCTGTCTGGGTGAGACAGAAAGCTGCTATAGAACTAGGTGTCCTCTTAAAGAACCTGAGCACAGACTCACTCATTCACAAACAGTTGCCCTAAGCTCCAACAAAGGGACAGCAGCTTGAAAAGTACTAGGGACGTACAGGAAGTACCTTAATTGTCTGGCTTCTGAGTGAGGGCTAGAAAGGCAACTATCTCTGGGACAGAAGTGCTGGCAGGTTCCATTGTTCCTTTTGTGAGCACTCCCCCAACACAGCTGGCAGGCACAAGTGGGAGAGCTGGCAGATGTAGGCAGAAGTGCTAGCAAGAGCCATTGCTCCTTTGTCGAACCAAACAGATAACAGGTGCAGGCTGGCTCCAAATCTGATATGCCATTCTGGCTAACACCACTTGCCACACACTGATGATTCCCTGAGAACGCACAGCACACAACTCACTGGCCTGAACCTCTTTCAGTGGCTGATCCAGACAAGCAGCCAGCCTCAACCCTTACTACATACCTTCTTAAAATCTTGTAAAGGTCCGTAAAAGCCCCAAAGCAGTGGCTGGCTCCAGTGAGCCCTATAGCACTTACTTAACAAACCCAAACCCAACACAAGTGGCAGCTGGCCTCAGATTGCAGCAGAGCCTTTCCTAGGTGACTCCAAGCCAAGTACAGGCAGCTACCAACCACAGATTACTTTGTAGCTCCTACCAGGTAGCCCTGGGTCAGGCACAGATAGCAGCTGATTTTGACATACACCAGAGCCCCTCCCAAGAGATTCCAGAAACAACACTCATGGTAGTCAGCTTCAGACCTCACCAGACCACTACCCGGTTAGCTCCACAAATGGCATACCCAAATGGTGGACCCAGAGGGTACCAGAATCCAGCCAAGTGAATCCTGATCCCTGTGGGGAGCCCTTGCACAACAGCTCATCCATTGCAGTCATGGCCACTCCTCACAGTCAGCCTGAGGGCCAGTCTTACCCACTGATGTGTCAACAGCAATCAAGGCTCAACTACAATAGGAGGACACACACAACACACACAAGGGACACCTTTGGAAAATCTGACTCAGGTGACCAGGGAGATTCTGCCACTAGGTCCCACAGGACACCTACTATATAAGACCACTCTGCCAATACTGGAAGACATGACAGATCTACCTGATACACAGCAACAAACAGGGAAGCAGACAAAATGAGGAGACAAACAAATATGTCTCAAATGAAAGAACAGAACAACACTACAGAAAAAATAATAAATTAAATGGAGGCAAGCAATCTACCAGATATGGAGCTCAAAACACTGGTTATAAGGATGCTTATTAAAATTAGGTGAAGAATATATGAACTCAATAAGAACTTACACAAAGACATGGAAACTATAAAAAAGAACCAGGCAGACATGAGGAATAAAATACTGATATGAATTCATTAGATGGAGTCAACAGCAGATTAGATGAAGCAAAGAACTGTATCAGCTATTTGGACAATGAAGTAGCAGAAGACCCCCATTCAGAACAACAAAAAAATGAAATAAAATGAGGACAGTTTAAGGGACCTCTGGGACAACATCAGATGTAACAATATTTATATCATACAGGTAACAGAGAGAAGAGAGAGTAAGGAATTGAAAACCTATTTGAAGAAATAATGGTGGAAAATTTCTCTAAACTGAAGGAAATAGACATACAAGTCCTGGAAGCTCAGAGAGTCCATAAGAAGATAAACCCAAAGAGGCCCATACCAAGACACATCATAATTAAAATACCAAAGGTTAAAGACAAAGAAAGAATCTTAAAAATAGCAAGAGAAAAGCAGATAGTTACCTAAAAGGGAGTTCTTATGAGACAGTTAACTGATTTCTCAACAGAAACTTTGCAGGCCAGAATAGTCAAAGTGATTAATAGCGAGGATCTACAATCAAGATTACTGTACCCAGCAAGGCTATCATTTAGAATAGAAAGAGAGATAAAGAGCTTCCTAGACAAACAAGTTTCACAAGAAAAGTTAAAGGAACTTCTTAAGTAGAAGGAAAAAAAGCGAAAAAATTGGATAAGAAATATCACTAAGGAAAAAAATTCTCCACTAACAAAAGCAAACACAGAAGCAGTGGACCAACCAACCATAATGCTAGTAAAAAGGCTAAGAGGCAAAAGTAGGAAGATCACATGTAATTACAACAGTAAATTAGGTAATACACACATACACAAAAGAAGTAAAAACTAATGATGAAAACATAAATGTGGAGGGGATGAGTAAAAATGGTAGTGAATTTAGATTATGTTGGAACTTAAGCAACCACCAATGTAAATAGACTTATAAAAATAGCTTGGTATATGTGAAGCATATGGTAACCAGAAGCCAAAAATCTACAAGAAATATATAAGAAATAAAGAGAAAGGACTCCTAACACAGCACTACCAAAAATCATCCACATACATGGGAAGAGAGCAGGAGAATAAGAAAGGAACAGAGAAGAACTCTAACAACAATCAGAAAATAATTAAGAAAATGGCAATAATAACATACCTATCAATAATTACTTTAAATGGATTAAATGTTCCCGTCAAAATGCAGAGGATACCTGAATGGATAAGAAAACAAGACCCATATATATCCTGCCTACAAAAGATTCACTTCAGATCAAAAGATGCATACATAACAACAAATAAACAATCCAATTAAAAAATGAGCAGAAGACCTGAACAGATATGTCTCCAGAGAGGAAATACAGATGGCCAAGAGACATATGAAAAGATGATCAAGGTCACTAACCATCAGAGAAATGCAGATTAAAACCACAATGATATTACCAAAAGGCAGGAGAAACATGGCAGAGTAAGAGATGTTCTCAGATCTCTCCCCTGAAACAACAATAAGCTAAACACCTATAGCGCAACAAAAAAAAAAACACCCAACCTGTGCATAATCACATCTGAGCAAGGGATCTGTGAATAAGAGCTACAATAGCTCAGAACTACGGGAGTTGGGGGATAGACTGGGAGAAACAAAGAAGCTCTTGCAGCTGGAGCTCCTTTCAGGAGGAATAGGAAGGGAGAAGGTGCAGTGGGTTCCCAGAACAGCCCTGCCTGAGAGAACTGTGAGCTCCATACAGCGGCAGTGCCCAGGGATCAGGACAGAAAGCAGGAAGTGTAGACAGCAGATAAGTGGGGATGACAGAGAAGTAGGAATGGCAGAGAAACAACAGTGATTATTACCAGCTGCAGTTGCAACCATCAAGGCTTAACCACAGCCCCCATCCCCCAAACCAGATGGCACCTCCCTCCATGTCCTCCAAGTCTGAAACTGTGGAGCCCCAGGTGAATCACAGCAAATGCTAGTGAAACTGTCACTAATACTGACAGGGACTGAGACTGAGGGTAACGAGCATGATTGAATATATATAAGAAAAAGTATTAAACCTCTATATAAAGCAGGGATCCATGAAGCTTAGATGTCACCTACTAGAAAACAAAAGAAAAACGCCTCCCTAATGACAGGCTAAAGAGAGACCTTTATATAATAAATCTTTCTGGGTAAAAACAAGAATACACTTCCATTAATGCCCAGGTGGAGAAATAGTCCATTAAATGCCATGAACAACTAAGGTGACAAGGCAACTCATAAAAAAGAGAAGAATCTCCAGAAAATAAGCTTAAAGACATAGAAATATGCGACTTAATCGACAGAGGATTCAGGATGATACTTCTGAAAAAACTCAATGAGATCCAAGATAACTTATATCAACAATTCCAGGAATTGAAAAAGCAACTAGATCAGCAGAATGAGATTTTTAGCAAGGAGATTGAAACCCTTAAAGAGAACCAAACAGAACTTCTAGAGATGAAGAACACACTAAAAGAGATGAAGAATAAAATAGCAAGCTTGAGAAATAGAGTTGACCAAATGGAAGAAAGAATCAGTGATATCGAAGACAGAAATCTAGAAATAAATCAGAAGGAAGAAAAGAGAAATGTAAGAATGAAAAATAATGAAAGAAATACAAGAACCAGTTGATACCATCAGGAAAGGAAACATGAGAACAATGGGCATTCTCAAAGAGGAAGAAAAAGAGCAGGGATTAGAAAGCATCTTCAGATAAATAGTTTATGAGAATTTCCCAGATCTAACGAATGAACTGGAGCTTGGAAATTGACAGATTTATCTCATCCCAAAAAGGCCTTCTCCAAGACATGTCATATTAAAATAACCAAAATAACCAAAATCAATGACAAAGAAAGAATTCTCAGGGCAGCCCAGGAAAAGAAGATGGTAACCTACAAAGGAAAACCCATTAGATTATCATCAAGATTCTCAGCACAAACCTTACAAGCCAGAAAGGAGTGGAAGCAAATATTCAACCTATTAAATGATGTGAACTACCAGTCAAGAATAATGTATCCAGCTAAGTTCTCCTTTGGATATGAAGGAGAAATAAAGACCTTTCCAGGCATAAAAAATTGAAGGAATTCTCCACTACAAGGCCTGCATTACAGGAAATACTGAAAGGGGTCAGCTCACTTAAAACAAAAGGACAAAAAATAACATAACTACGAGTAAGGCAGCTAGCAGGCAGATAGAAGCAGAAGAGTACAACCCTTATTAAGAACAGGGCATTATAAGCTTAAACAATAAGAAGAGATTTGCTATTTCAAGATAGTAATGAATGTTCAGCATACATAGGGATAAACAGACAAAATCACAGAACTGGGGAGGATTCAAAGCTCCAAATTTGCAAAGGGGAATAGAGATAAGGCACACGCAGAAGAAAATAAACTTCTATCTCTCTCTGTCTCTCTCTATCAATCATCTATCTAACTATCTATCATCATCATCTATCAATCATCTATCATCTAACTATCCTCTACATTTTCATATTCATATTCACACACCAAAGATTCAGAACTGAAGTACATAACATAAAACAAGAAGGACCAGTGGGTAAATCCACAAAACCCAACCAAATTAAAAAACAAAACAAAACAAAACAAAAAACAGAAACATGAAGAAAAGGAAGCAATGGAAACACTGAGCCACCAGAAAGCAAAAGATAAAATGGCTATAGGAAAACCTCATATTTTAGTAATTACCTTAAATGTTGCCTATTGTATCAATAAACAAAACCTAACCATTTCCTCATATGCTGCCTCCAGGAGACACATCTCAGTTCCAAAGACAAATGTAGACTCAAAGTGAAAGGGTGAAAATGATATTCCAAGCTAATGGCATTCAGAGAAGAACAGGAGTAGTGGTACTAATATCAGACAAAATAGACTTTAAAATAAAACAGGTAAAGATACTGAGGGACTTCATAATGATAATGATAAATGGGATTATACACCAAGAAGACATAACACTTAATGCCTATGCTTCCAATCAGGGAGCACGGAAATACAGAATGTATAAAGCAATTACTAACAGAACTAAAGGGAAAAGCAGACCAAAACAGCATCATAGTAGAGAAATTAAATACTCCTCTGTTGGATGTAGACAGATCATTCAAACAGAAAATCAATAAGGAAATAACATCTTTAAATGACATATTAGACCAACTGGACATAATCGATATTTACAGAGCCTTTCATCTGAATACAGATGCTTATACATTCTTCTCTAGTGTGCATGGAACGTTCTCAAGGATTGACTGCATACTGGGACACAGAGATAGCCTGAACATATATAAGAGTGTTAAAATCATACCAGCCATATTCTCTGATCATAATTCTTTGAAGCTGGAGATCACATGAAAAAAGAAATGAGGAAGAACCACAGAAACATGGAGATTAAACAACATGCTACTGAAGAATGACTGGGTCAGAGAAGAAAAAAGAGAGATCAAGAGATACATAGAAATGAATGGTAATGATAGTTCAACATATCAAAACTTTTGGGACACAGCAAAAGTAGTCGTAAGAGGAAAGTTCATATCATTGCAGGCCTATCTCAGAAAACAAGAGTAACCCCAAATAACCTAACGCTTCATCTTAAAAAAAATAGAAAAGGAAGAACAAATGAAGCCTAAAGTCAGCAGAAGGAAAGAAATTATCAAAATTAGAGCAGGAATAAATGAAATTGAAAACAAAACAAAGGCCTCATAAAATGAGATAGGAAGTGTTGCCTCCTCTTTGATTTTTTGGAAGAGTGGGAGGAGAATAGGTATTAAATTTTCTTTGAATGTTTTGTAGAATTCACTGTTGAAGCCATCTGGTCCTGGATTTTGACTTTTTGGTAGGCTTTTGATGATTATTTCAATTCCCATACTGCTGATCAGTCTATTTAGATTTTCCAGTTTTTTATTAAGTCTGGGAAGGTTGTATTTTTAAGTAGTTTTCCATTTCTTCTAGGTTATTATATTTGGTGTTATATACTTTTTACAGTATTGTTGTATGATCCTTTGTATTTTTGCGATGTCAGTCGTAATTTCCCCTCATTTATCCCTGATTTTGTTTAAGTGTGTCCTTTCTCTTTTTTCTTTAGTGAGTCTAGCCAGGAGTTTGTCAATTTTATTAACCTTCTCTAAGAACCAGATCTTTATTGCATTTATTTTTTTCTGTCTTTTTTTTGTTTGTTTTCAATTTCATTTATTTCTGCTCTAATTTTGATTATTTATTTCCATCTGCTCACTTAAGGCCTCATTTGTTCTTTTTTTTCTAGTTTCTTAAGATGAAGTGTTAGGTTGTTTATTTGGGCTCATTCTTGTTCTTGGAGATAGGCCTGTAATGATATGAACTTTCCTCTTATGACCACCTTTGCCATGTCCCAAAACTTTTGATAAGTTGTATTATCATTATCATTTGTTTCTCTGTATCTCTTGACCTCTCTTTTTATTCTCTGACCCAGTCATTCTTCAGTAGCATGTTGTTTAATCTCCATGCATTCATGGTTCTTCCTGATTTCTTTCTGCAGTTGATCTCTAGTTTCAAAGTATTATGATCAGAGAATATGTTTGGTATGATTTCAACCCTCTTATATTTGTTGAGGCTATCTCTGTGTCCCAGTATGTGGTCGATTCTTGAAAATGTTCCATGTGCACTAGAGAAGAATGTATAAGCAGCTGTTTAGGGATGAAGGATAGTTACATATATATAATATATACATCACACACATATATTATATATATATATATATATATATATATATATATATATATATATATAAAATACACACACACACACAGAGTCATCCATTTTCTTCTGCACGTGCCTTATTTCTATTCCCCTTTGCAAATTTGGATCTTTGAATCCCCCCCTTTTCAGTCATTGTTATCTCAATGTGTTCCTATGTATGCTGAACGTTCATTACTATCTTGTTTTAACAATTATCTTTTTATTTAAGCTTATAATGCCCTGTTCTTAGTAAGGGTTGCACTCCTCTGCTTCTATTTGTCTGATAGTCACTTTACTCCTAATTATGTATTTTTTTTTGTAATTTTGTTGTAATTGAGCTGACACCTTTTAGTATTTCCTCGTAGTGGAGAATTCCCTCAACTTTTGAATGTCTGGGAAAGTCTTAATTTCGCCTTCACATCTAAAGGAGAGCTTAGCTGCATATATTATTCTAGGCTGGTAGTTCCTTTCACTTGATAGTTTATATATTTCATTCCATTCTCTTCTGGCTTGTAAAGTTTGCACTGGGAAATCCGAGGATAATCTAATGGGTTTACCTTTATAAGTTACCATTTTTTTTCTACTCAGCTGCCTTGAGAATTCTGTCTTTGTTGTTAATTTTTGATAATTTTAATACAGTGTGTCTTGGTGAAGGCCTTTTGGGGTTGAGATAATTGGGTGTTCTGTTGAGTTCTTGAATTCCAAGCTCCAGCTCAATCCTTGGATTTTGGAAATTCTCATCAACTATTTGTCTGAAAGTGCTTTCTAATCCCTGCCCCTTTTCCTCACCTTCAGCAATGCCCATAATTCTTGCATTTCCTCTCTCAATGGTATTAGCTAGTTCTTGAATTTCTCTTTTATAATTTTCCATTCTTCGGTCTCTCTCTTCTTCCTTCTGTTCTTATTGTTTAATCTTATAATGCCCTGTTCTTAGTAAATATTGCACTCCTCTGCTTCTATTTGCCTGATAGTCACTTTACTCCTAATTATGATTTTTTGTTTTGTTATTTTTTAAGTTACCATCCTTTATAAGTTACCATCCTATTTTCTCTGGCTGCCCTGATAATTCTGTCTTTGTCATTGATTTTTGATAACTTTAATACAGTGTGTCTTGGTGAAGGCCTTTTTGGGTTGAGGTAATTGGGTGTTCTGCTGACTTCTTGATTTCCAAACTCCAGATCATTTGGGAAATTCCTTACATTTGGGAAATTCTTCTCACCTATTTGGCCGAAAATGCTTTCTAATCCCTGCCCCTTTTCCTCACCTTCAGTAATGCCCATAATCCTTATGTTTCCTCTCTTGATGGTATTAGCTAGTTCTTGAATTTCTCTTTTATTATTTTTCATTCTTCAATTTCTCTCTTCTTCCTTCTGATCTTTTTCCAGATTTCTGTCTTCAGTATCACTGATCTTTTCCTCCATTTGGTCTACTCTCTTTCCCAAGATTGCTATTTCATTTTTCAATTCTTGCAGTGTGTTCTTCATCTCCAGAAGTTCTGTTTGGTTCCTTTTGAGGGTTTCAATTTCCTTGCTCTGTTCATCTAGTTGTATTTTCAATTCCTGAAGTTGTTGATTTGAGTTGTTTGGGAGGGATCTCACTCAGGTTTTTCAGAAGTCCCATCCTGAATTCTCTGTCATTTGTGTCACATATTTCTATGTCTGTAAGCTTGTTTTCTGGAGATTTTTCTCTTTCTTTCTGAGGGTCCTTGTCACCTTGGCTATTCATGGTATTTAGTTGACTATTTCTTCACCTGGGCATTAATGGTGGTGTATTCTGGTTTTCCAGAAAGAATATTTATTATATAAAGGTCTCTCTTTAGCCTGTTGCAAAGAAGGTGTTTTTCTTTTGGTTTCCAGTAGGTGGCATCTAAGCCTCTTGGATCCCTGCTTTATATAAAGTCTTAGTAATGCTTTTTAAATTTTCTTGTAGAAATTTAATCACTCTTGCTACCTTCAGTTTCAGTTCATGTCAGTGTCAGCGACAGTCTAGGTAATGTTTACTCAGATTCCCTTGGGAGGGGCCCTCTGGGTTGGAGTTGGGGGCTGCAGCTCAGCCTTGACAAAAATCAACAGTTCTCCTGCAGTCCCATCCTACTTCTCTGGTTTCTTCTCTGATGACTGGGCCCTGCAGCCAGCCAGCCATGGGGAGCTCACAGCTATCTCAGGCAGGAATGTTCAGGGAACTCGCTATACAAACTCACCGCTCTTTCTCCCCTCCCCCTCCTCCTGGAGGGAGCTCGGTGGCTGTGAGAGAGGCAGCTTTTTTTTTGTCCCAGTCCAGCGCCCAATCCCCTGGGTTCTGACCTGTAGTAGCTCTTATGCACAGATCCCACGCTCAGACATGCTGGTGTACAGTTTGGATATTTTTTGGTTTGGTTGAGTTTTAGTTGTTCAGCTTATTGTTGTTTTAAGGAGAGAGATCTGGGAACGTCTCTCACTCTGCCATGTTTCCAAAGATACCAAAAATGTAATGTTTTAACATTTTGTTTAATCCACAGGTTTACCCTCCATTCCTTTTTTAAAAATCTTTTTTATATGATCATACATTAAAATAGATTCTTAAAAAGCACATGTGTAACAGTTTTAACACACATAGGTTCATGTATCCACCGCCATAATCTATTTACAGTTCTGTCACCGCCCCTAAAACTCCATCTTGCAATCCCTTTATAGTTACACCTCTTCCCTTATCCCTTTCCACACTCTCCTACCTTCTGGCAACTAATAATATATTCTCTGTTATTACAGATTATCATTTTAAGAATATTATACAAATGGTATTATACAGCATATAACCTTTTAAAACTGGCTTTTTTTTTACCTCAGCTTAATGCCTTTGAAATTTGTACAAGTTGTGTATATAAATGGTTGTCTTCTTTTATTGCTGAATTGTATCCTATTGTATGGATGTAACAGAATGTATTCTATCCTTTGAAGGACATTTGGATTATTTCCAATTTTGGCAATTATTAATGGAGCTAGAATAAGTATTCATATGCAGGGGTTTTTTTTGTTTGTTTTCGTCTTTTTTACTTTTTGTTTTGAAATAATTATAGAGTCACAGAAAGTTGTAAAAAGTAGTATAATGAAGTCATATGTACTTTTAAGCTGGTTTTTACTATTATTACTGGTAAAAGTTTGCATGACTATAGTATAATATCAGAACCATGAAACTGACATTGATAAAATACACAAACCTTACTCAGATTGCACCAGTTTTACATGCACTCTTTTGTGTGTGTACAGTTCTATGCATTAAAAAGCATAACAGCTTTATTGAGACATAATATTATTCTCTCTTTTAAAATGTACAGTTCAGCGGTTTTTAGTATGTTCAGAGTTGTGCATCCATCACTGCAATCAATTTTAGAACATTATGCTGCATTCCCTAAGATTTAGTCTGTTGTATTTCCATTTTCATTTATCTTAAGGTATTTTTTAGTTTGCTTTTAGTATCATCTTTGCCCCATTTGTTGTCCAGTAGCATGTTGTTTAATCTCCCTGTATTTGAGAATTTTCCAGTTTTTGTCTTGTAATTGATTTCTAGTTTAATTCCATTGTAGTTGGAAAAGTTGCTTTATATAATTTAAGTCTTCTTAAATTTATTAAGACTTGTTTTGTGGCCTAACATATGATCTTTCCTGGAGAATGTTTATTTGTGCTTAAAAAAACCATGTATGCTGGATGGAATGTTCGGTATGCGTCTGTTATATGCATTTGATCTAAACTGCCTTTTAAGTCCAATCTTTCCTTTTTGATTTTCTGTCTGGATGATCTAACCATTGGTGAAACTGGGATATTAAAAACCCCTACTATTATTGCTACCCCAGCTTACTTTTGGTTTTCATTTTTATGGAATATCTTTTCCAATACCTTCAATTTCACTCTGTGTGTGTCCTTACATTTGAAGTGAGTCTCTTGTAGGTGGCATATAGATGTGGGTTTTTTTAATACATTCAGCCACCCTATGTCTTTTGATTGGAGAATTTAGTTCATTTATATTTAAAGTACTTCTTGATAGTTATGCACTTATTGCCATTTCGTTCATTGTTTTCTGGCTGATTTGTAGTTCCTCCACTTCTCTTGCTTTCTTCTTTTGTGATTTGATGATTTTATGTAGTGGTAGATTTCTTTATCTTTATTGTTTGTATATTTACTATAAGTTTTTGCTTTGTAGTTACCATAAGGCTTACATAAAACAACTTAAAATACCCTATTTTAAGTTGATAACAAGTTCGAACACCATCAGTGTTTGAGGGTTCCAATTTTGCCACATCCTTACCAACATTTTTTATTATCTGTCTTCCTTATTATACCCATCCTAGTGAGTGCGAA